>NC_041389.1:664492265-664630348 GCF_002162155.2 Triticum dicoccoides | reverse complement strand
CGCCTCTCACTCGGAGGCTTAGCTGCAGCCCAGTGCTTGCCTAAGTGTTTAAAATCCTACCGAGTGGTGAATCCGCCTCCCACTCGGGGGCTTAGCTGCAGCCCAGTGCTCGCCTAAGTATTTGAAATCCTACCGAGTGGTGAATTTGCCTCTCACTCGGGGGCTTAGCTGCGGTCCAGTACTCGCCTAAGTATTTGAAATCCTACCGAGTGGTGAATCTACCTCTCACTCGGAGGCTTAGCGGTAGTCCAGCACTCACCTAAGTACGAAAATCGTTCCGACCTACAAGGATAACGATGTGCAGGTCGATTGTTACCTTCTCCTCCGGGCTTCGGCACAAATACAACATGCGCTCTGCAAGGACAACGAGGTGTGTCGGTGTCAAAACCGGCGGATCTCAGGTAGGGGGTCCCGAACTGTGCGTCTAGGCGGATGGTAACAGGAGACAAGGGACACGATGTTTTTACCCAGGTTCGGGCACTCTCGATGGAGGTAAAACCCTACTCCTACTTGATTAATATTGATGATATGGGTAGTACAAGAGTTGATATACCACGAGATCAGAGAGGCTAAACCCTAGAAGCTAGCCTATGGTATGATTGTTGTCCGTCCTATGGACTAAAACTCTCCGGTTTATATAGACAATGGAGAGGGCTACGGTTACACAGAGTCGGTTACAATGGGAGGAGATCTTCATATCGTATCGCCAAGCTTGCCCTCCACGCCAAGGAAAGTCCCATCCGGACACTGGACGAAGTCTTCAATCTTGTATCTTCATAGTCTGGGAGTCCGGCCAATGGTCATAGTCCGGCCATCCGGACACCCCCTAATCCAGGACTCCCTCAGTAGCCCCTGAACCAGACTTCAATGACGACGAGTCCAGCTCGCAAATTGTCTTCGGCATTGCAAGGCGGGTTCCTCCTCCGAATACTTCATAGAAGATGTTGAACACATGGATAATGTCCGGTTCTGCAAAAATAAGTTCCACATACCACCGTAAAGAGAATAATATCTGCACAAATCTAAAATGCTGATGTATTCTGCAGCGTGACATCACGCCACGGCCAAGCCTTTATTCGAATCATTTTACTATTCCACCTCAGCGCGTTTAGCGAGGCAGTTTCCTTGGCACGTCTTGTCAAAGCAGAGATCGTGTCCCCTTATTCCGGGATTCTCATCAATACGGGCATGGGTAACCCAACTGCGCCATTAACCGCGGCGCTTGGGAGATAAGCGAGTTTTATTAGGCTGGTGGGGGCTTGTAGCTTCGGCTGCCCATATAAGGGGATAAGGATCCACCCTTTCCATTTACGCCTTCTTCCTTCTTTGCATATCCGTCTCTGCGCACTCGAGCTCCGACGCCCAAGTCCACACTTCCCACCTCAACCTTCTCCAATCATGTCCGAAGCGGGAGGTAGATGGATGGCCTCCTCCGTCACGGAGGGGCAAATCAAAAAGTTGAGGAAGGCCAGATACTTGTGTGACGACATCACGCACCGGCTTCCAGATGAGGGGCAACTCATCCCCACCCCTAGGCCCCATGAGAGGGTCATATTTCTCCCCCATTTCCTCCGCGGACTGGGCTTTCCTCTTCACCCGTTCGTCCGGGGGCTCAAGTTCTACTATGGCCTAGATTTCCACGATCTGGCCCCGAACTTCATCCTCAACATCTCGGCGTTCATCATCGTGTGCGAGGCCTTCCTCTGCATCCAGCCCCACTTCGGCTTATGGCTGAAGACTTTTAATGTCAAGCCGAAGGTAGTGGGTGGCCGCCAAGCGGAGTGCGGAGGTGCCATGGTGGGCCGGATGGCCAACATCCTATGGCTCGAGGGCTCCTTCGTGGAGACAATAAAAGGGTGGCAATCGGGGTTTGTTCTACATCACCGAGCCGCCCGACCCCAAATGGGCTGTGGCCCCCGAATTCCGATCGGGCTTCCCCACACGGCTCACTTCCTGGGAAGAGATGGGCCTAACGTGGGGAGATTCAGAAGAGCTGACCGGACTTCAAACCTGCGTCCAAAAGCTGGTTAACAAGAATCTCAAGCTCGTCAACATAGTCCAGGTCATGCTTATCCGCCGGATCCTCCCATGCCAACAACGGGCCTTCAAATTGTGGGAGTTTGATCTGGCACAATACCAAACCTTGAGCAAGCTCTTCAACACTACATACGAAGATGCCTGGAAGGTGCTGTTTAAGGGCGCCGAGGCCCCCGCATCCGCTACCGGAGATCGCGGATTCAGCTCACGGCGTCAGGCCAGCGAGGTAAGCTATTCTACCCTTTACGAGACTCTTGTTTTTCGTAGTCTGACTCTATGCGGGATCTAAACTCCCTTACCTTTGACAGGACTGGCTGAAGAAGTCTGGGCAGGTTAACTGTCCGGCTCCCTTACCAGAAGACCCAGCGGACGCCCGATTGACGGCGCTGCTAGTTCCAGCACCTCACATGGTGCCGGAGAAGAAGGCCAAGAAGAAGGCCACGGGGACTCGAAAGAGCTCCCGGCGCCTGGTGGTGTCGGATTCATTGCCTAACAACCCCGGAGCACCATCCGCCTCTGAGAACGAGGAGGAGGAAGAAGAAGAAGCCTCTCCCCCTCCAATGGGGGGAGGAAATAAAAGGAAGGCCGCCCCAACTGGGGAGGCCAGAGGGTCCAAGAAGGGGAGGACCCTTCTGCCGGACTACGCCTCCAATGCCGAAGACAGCGGGGAGGAATGGCCATCCAGGGTCAAGCCCCTGGAAAAATCGTAAGTGTCCGGATACCCGAATAACTTATGGCGTTCCTCTATTGTATGGTACCTTCTGACGCCGAATTCAATCATGCAGTCCGCCCAAGGCTCAGCTCGGCGATTCGTCGAGCGGCTCACTGGATTCGTCGGACGTGAATATCGCTTCACTTCCGACGGCCTCCTCCCCTCTCCCTACGAACGACGCCGAGGTGGGGTCCCAAAAGGGACTAAACCAGGAGAAGGTGGTCCTGGGGGCGCCACAAGGCAACCTCCCTGACTCCAGGCCCCAAGGGGGTAAAGCCCCGGAGGGATGTAAGTCCGGCCCTGGGCCGGACACTACTCCGGAACCTTCAGTGGTTCCGGAGTCCGACATGCGGCACCTTCGTAAGAAGGGCAAGCCTACAACGCCGGCGACCTCCGTCCACCCGGAGGCGCCGGACAATTTGCTGGAGGTGCTTAACGGTGCCTCCATCGACGAGGAACACCGCACTATTATGAGTGCGGTGATTCAGAAGGTTTAGTCCGCCAAGAGCGGACTGACAGAAGCATGTACAAGTCTGTTAACAGGCTTTGAGGTATGTATTCAAAACATATAAAAATGTTACCGCATAGGCAGTAGCCCCTGATGCTCAGTTTGGGGTTCGGAAAGAAAAGCCGAGCTGAGAATCTAAAAAGATATACGCAGGAGTCTAGCATAAATATGTCAATATGGGAATGCAGGCTGCGTTGCTGACCTCTGCCGCACTGACTGCGGAGGTCAATGCATTGAAAGAGAGCCTCGAGCGGTCCGAGAACGAGCTTGGCCGTGCCAAGAAGCAGCTCGAGGACAAGGAGGGTATGTAATACCGTATGTAAATGTATATAGAAATACCTGGTTGCAAATAATGACAGGACCAACATGAATGTTGCAGGGCCACGACCGAGGTGGCGACCCTGAAGGAAGCGGTGTCCAAGGCCGAAAACAGTGCGGCCTTGGAGCGCACCGAGCGAGAGAAGCAGGAGGCGCGGGTGGCGGAGGTGCGGAAAGAGCTCCAGGCTCTCGTGGAAAAACACGAGAGTTTGGAGCGTGACTCAAAGACTCGAGAGTCTGCGCTCTCCTTGGCTCTTGAGAGTGCCAAAACCGCTAAGGCCGAAGCCCAGAAGGCCCTCCAGGAGATTGAGGCGATAAAGAAAATAGCGGCGGGTAAGGCATTATTTATGCAAAGCAAGCATATAAAAGTGAATTATCTGTTACTTACCCGAATCCGGAGCTCTCCAGGAGCGTTCGCCAATCTGCCCCATGGTGTGTCTGATGCTGCAGCATTCTACCGAGCCGAGGAGGGGATCTCGACCGAAAAGGTGTTCTGGTCTCAATATGCTGAGGCCGGACATCCGGTGCCCCTGAGCGACCAGCTGAAGCAGCTGGTCGAGCTCCACAAGGTGGCCGAACAGGCCATGAAGGGCCTCATAGTTCGGCTGTGGCCTAGAGAAGCCATGCCTAGGAGTTACTTCGGTCTGGTGCGGCGGCTGGTGGACACTTGTCCATGGATTGAAGTCATCAAGCGCTCCGTCTGTATTGAAGGTGGCCGTCGGGCCCTCGCCCGTGCTAAAGTGCACTGGGGCAAGCTGGACGCTGAGAAGCTATTGACGGACGCGCCACCGCCGGGCAAGGAGTATCGCACGCCCGAGATGTATTATAAGGGCGTCCTGAAGGGTGCCCGCCTTATAGCGGGTGAATGCTCCAAAGATGTAATTTTTGAGTAGACTCGCATCTGTTATCCTGTACGCTGAAAACTTTGTTCATGTGCGTTAAGCAACGCTTGTTAGTTTAAAATATTACCTTCTGTGCGGCCGTTTATAAAATCTGAGAGATGCAAGTCATCGGCTTCTACCACCATGCCACGAGTGCTGGGGTGTTCGGGATAAACCTGAGCGCTCTTGTTCCCATTCTTGGGTCCATCTAGGGAGGCGCTCAGCACAACGAACAAGGCCATTGGACTTATAATGCTTTATCACTCTCACTTAGCCATAGAATTCTATAATTTTAAATTTCGGCGAAGCCCCTAGTATTCGGAAGACCGAGTTCGGGGCGCTATCCACGCCTAGGCCGGATAAATCCGGCTCCTCGCTCTAAGCGGCATAAGTCTTTAAGGACTCCATAAACCTCGCGAACAGCGACCGGTCTCTCGCACTATCATGACGGTCAGTTTTAGCTTTCTCTACTAAGGTGTTAACCCAGCTCAACTGGGGCACAATCGCAGTAGTTCTCCCAGCGCTACCTTAGCCAACGTTGCGGAACGTAAGGTACCAAAACATGGGAGCCGGGCAAACCCAACTATTGACCCAAGACATGATTCGGAGCCGATGCATATAGTGCTACAAGTTCGGGGTGCCGCACTCATGAGAGTGTTCGGTCTTCTCACACTGTGTTATGGGGTGCTTAAGCCCCTGGTGTGTTGGCCGTACCAAAGTGTACGGTTGCATAATGTCATGACTGAACATATTTGTATAAAAATAGATGAATACAATAATAGATAAGAGCTATGTATTGTTTATTAAAAAAGGGCTGCTATGAAAGCAGAACGATACAAATAGTGCGGTAAGCAAGAGATGGGATTATTTGACATGTCCCCCCTCCAGGGGCAAGCTGCGGGACTTTAAGTAAAACAGGTATTTAGCTCGTTATAGAGACCACCTGGACATTTGACGTGGCTTGGTCTCTCCCTGGCTGTTGCATCGTGTGTTCGGCGAGCGTATTGCCGGACAGGCCTTCCAAATAGTTGGGTCCTGAAAGTATATAAAAAAGAAACGACGGAATAGGGAGCCCCTTAGTGCGGTTGAGCCGCATTCTGGGCGTGCCGTAGTTGTGCCCCTCCCCTTATGCCCATGGTATTTCCAAAGCGTAATTATGTACGCGTGGTACCAATATCACCATCTGGCGAGGGCTGGGGTTGGGTCCGCACTGCTATGCTTGCTCGGAACGTGCCAGCCGGCTTTGTTGTAGGTTACTTTGGGCGCGCTTGAAGTTGTCCGGACGTTTAACACACGGATTGGAGAGTTGCCTTGAGAGGCTGCTCTGTACTTCCGCCGCCAGGGCCGCTGTGTGCTCCTCCATTCGGAGAGAGCGTTCGGTGTTTCCATTTACCGTAATGACTCTGCGAGGACCTGGCATCTTGAGCTTGAGATATGCGTAGTGCGGCACCGCATTGAATTTTGCGAGTGTGGTTCGTCCGAGCAGGGCGTGATAGCCACTGCAGAATGGGACTATGTCGAAGATTAACTCTTCGCTTCGGAAATTATCCGGGGATCCGAAGACCACTTCGAGTGTAACCGAGCCTGTACAGCTGGCTTCTACACCTGGTATGACGCCTTTAAAGGTTGTCTTTGTGGGTTTAATCCTTGAGGGATCTATACCCATTTTTCACACTGTATCCTGATAAAGCAGGTTCAGGCTGTTGCCGCCGTCCATGAGGACTCTAGTGAGGTGAAATCCGTCAATGATTGGGTCTAGGACCAATGCGGCGAATCCGCCTTGACGGATGCTAGTGGGGTGGTCCCTTCGATCAAAAGTGATCGGGCAGGAGGACCATGGGTTGAACTTTGGGGCGACTGGCTCCAACGCATAGACGTCCTTGAGAGCATGCTTCCGCTCCTTTTTGGGGATATGGGTTGCGTATATCATGTTCACCGTCCGCACTTGCGGGGGGAAGCCCTTCTGTCCTCTGTTGTTCGGCGGCCGGGGCTCCTCCTCGTCGTCGCTATGCAGCCCCTTGTCTCTAGTTTCAGCACTTAACTTGCCTGCCTGCTTGAACACCCAACAATCCCTATTGGTGTGGTTGGCTGGTTGTTCGGGGGTGCCGTGTATCTGGCACGAGCGATCAAGTATCCGGTCTAAACTGGATGGGCCCGGAGGGTTTCTTTTGAATGGCTTCTTTCGCTGACCAGGCTTAGAGCCTCTGAATCCGACATTAACTATCGTATCCTCAGTATTGTCGCCGTCGATGCGGCGCTTGTGCTTGTTGCGACATGACCTGCCATTGTTGTCCTTGGTATCCGAATTGCTAGGGCTCTTGGTTATGTTATTGCTACGAGCTAGCCAGCTGTCTTCTCTCGCGCAAAAGCGGGTCATGAGTGTCGTGAGGGCTGCCATAGATTTTGGCTTTTCCTATCCTAGGTGCCGGGCAAGCCATTCGTCTCGGATGTTGTGCCTGAAGGCTGCAAGGGCCTCGGCGTCCGGACAGTCGACTATTTGATTTTTCTTGGTTAGGAACCTTGTCCAGAATTGTCTAGCCGATTCCTCTGGCTGCTGGATTATGTGGCTTAGGTCATCGGTGTTTGGTGGTCGCACGTAAGTGCCCTGGAAGTTGTCGAGGAATGCGGATTCCAGGTCCTCCCAGCAACTAATTGACTCTGCTGGCAGGCTGTTAAGCCAATGCCGAGCTGGTCCTTTAAGCTTGAGCGGGAGGTATTTGATGGCGTGTAGATCATCACCACGGGCCATGTGGATATGAAGGAGATAATCCTCGATCCATACCACGGGATCTGTTGTGCCATCATATTATTCGATGTTTACGGGTTTAAAACCCTCGGGGATTTGGTGATCCATTACTTTGTCTGTGAAGCATAGTGGGTGTGCGGCGCCCCTGTACTGGGCTATATCGTGACGTAGCTCGGATGAGCTTTGTCTGTTGTATTCGGCTAGGCCGTATTTATCATATCCGGCGTGACAGTTATCGTCACGTGACGTAGGGCGCCGACGCGATCCATAGATCAATCTTGTTTGCCTTGCCTTATCCTCCAATATGTCTTGCAGGTCTGTTGCGTTTCCCCGTGCTCTGGTATTCTTGGAGCGGCGACGGGGTGCGGCTTGGTTTGAGGGCCGAAAGGCCTCTCTGTCGCGGCCACGGGGTGGCCGATCGGGCGCATCGTACGCTGGTGATGTAGATTTAGTTGCTTCCTCCACTAGTTGGGGTAGCAGTCTGCGCTTTGGGTAACTCTTGGAGGGGCGTTCGAGTTTATACTCTTCGGCCGCCAGGACTTCAGTCCATCTGTCGGCTAGCAAGTCTTGGTCAGCTCTAAGTGTTGTTGCAAGAAAAAACAGCAGTAGCTTATAGCTGACCAAGACCTACTAGCCGACAAATGGACTGAAGTCCTGGCAGCCGAAGAGTTTAAACTCGAACGCCCCTCCAAGAGTTACCCAAAGCGCAGGCTGCTACCCCAACTAGTGGAGGAAGCAACTAAACCTACATCACTAGCGTACGATGTGCCCGATCGGCCACCCCGTGGCCGCGACAAAGAGGCCTTTCGGCCCTAAAACCAAGCCGCACCCCGTCGCCGCTCCAAGAATACCAGAGCACGGGGAAACGCAACAGACCTGCGAGACATATTGGAGGATAAGGCAAGGCAAACAAGATCGATATACGGATCGCGTGGGCGCCCTACGTCACGTGACGATAACCGTCACGCCGGATATGATAAATACGGCCTAGCCGAATACAACAGACAAAGCTCATCTGAGCTACGTCGTGATATAGCCCAGTACACGGGCGCCGCACACCCACTATGCTTCACAGACGAAGTAATGGATCACCAAATCCCCGAGGGTTTTAAACCCGTAAACATCGAATTATACGATGGCACAACAGATCCCGCGGTATGGATCGAGGATTATCTCCTTCATATCCACATGGCCTGTGGTGATGATCTACACGCCATCAAATACCTCCCGCTCAAGCTTAAAGGACCAGCTCGGCATTGGCTTAATAGCCTGCCAGCAGAGTCAATTAGTTGCTGGGAGGACCTGGAATCCGCATTCCTCGACAACTTCCAGGGCACTTACGTGCGACCACCAAACGCCGATGACCTAAGCCACATAATCCAGCAGCCAGAGGAATCGGCCAGACAATTCTGGACAAGGTTCCTAACCAAGAAAAATCAAATAGTCGACTGTCCGGACGCCGAGGCCCTTGCAGCCTTCAGGCACAACATCCGAGACGAATGGCTTGCCCGGCACCTAGGACAGGAAAAGCTGAATATATGGCAGCCCTCACGACACTCATGACCCGCTTTTGCGCGGGAGAAGACAGCTAGCTAGCTCGTAGCAATAACATAACCAAGAGCCCTAGCAATTCGGATACCAAGGACAACAAGGGCAGGTCACGTCGCAACAAGCACAAGTGCCACATTAACAGCGACAATACTGAGGATACGGCGGTTAATGCCGGATTCAGAGGCTCTAAGCCCGGTCAACGGAAGAAGCCATTCAAAAGAAACCCTCTGGGCTCATCCAGTTTAGACCGGATACTCGATTGCTCGTGCCAGATACACGGCACCCCCGAACAACCAGCCAACCACACCAACAGGGACTGTTGGGTGTTCAAGAAGGCAGGCAAGTTAAGTGCCGAAACCAGAGACAAGGGGCTGCATAGAGACGAGGAGGAGGAGCTCCGGCCGCCGAACAACAGAGGACAGAAGGGCTTCCCCCCGCAAGTGCGGACGGTGAACATGATATACGCAACTCATATCCCTAAAAGGGAGCGGAAGCGTGCTCTCAAGGACGTCTATGCGTTGGAGCCAGTCGCCCCAAAGTTCAACCCATGGTCCTCCTGCCCGATCACTTTTGATCGAAGGGACCACCCCACTAGCATCCGTCAGGGCGGATTCGCCGCATTGGTCCTAGACCCAATCATTGACGGATTTCACCTCACTAGAGTCCTCATGGACGGCGGCAACAGCCTGAACCTGCTTTATCAGGATACAGTGCGAAAAATGGGTATAGATCCCTCAAGGATTAAACCCACAAAGACAACCTTTAAAGGCATCATACCAGGTGTAGAAGCGAGCTGTACAGGCTCGGTTACACTCGAAGTGGTCTTCGGATCCCCGAATAATTCCCGAAGCGAAGAGTTAATCTTCGACATAGTCCCATTCCACAGTGGCTATCACGCCCTGCTCGGACGAACCGCATTCGCAAAATTCAATGTGGTGCCGCACTACACATATCTCAAGCTCAAGATGCCAGGTCCTCGCGGAGTCATTACGGTAAATGGAAACACCGATCGCTTTTTCCAAACAGAGGAGCACACAGTGGCCCTGGCGGCGGAAGTACAGAGCAGCCTCTCAAGGCAACTCTCCAATCCGGGTGTTAAACGTCCGGACAACGTCAAGCGCGCCTGAAGTAACATACAACAAAGCCGGCTGGCACGTTCCGAGCAAGCATAGTAGTGCGGCCCCAACCCCATCCCTCGCCAGATGGTGATATCGGTACCACGCGTACATAATTACGCTTTGGAAATACCATGGGCATAAGGGGAGGGGCGCAACTACGGCACGCCCAGAATGCGGCTCAACCGCACTAAGGGGCTCCCTATTCCGTCGTTTCTTTTTTTATATACTTTCAGGACCCAACTATTCGGAAGGCCTGTCCGGCAATACGCTCACCGAACACACGATGCAACAGCCATGGAGAGAACAAGCCACGTCAAATGTCCAGGTGGTCTCTATAACGAGCTAAATACCTGTTTTACTTAAAGTCCCGCAGCTTGCCCCTGGAGGGGGGACATGTCAAATAATCCCATCTCTTGCTTACCGCACTATTTGTATCGTTCTGCTTTCATAGCAGCCCTTTTTTAATAAACAATACATAGCTCTTATCTATTA
Organism: Triticum dicoccoides; assembly: GCF_002162155.2. Taxonomy (NCBI): domain Eukaryota; kingdom Viridiplantae; phylum Streptophyta; class Magnoliopsida; order Poales; family Poaceae; genus Triticum; species Triticum dicoccoides. Next base: position 664,619,985 of record NC_041389.1, on the reverse strand, counting down.
TTGTATTCATCTATTTTTATACAAATATGTTCAGTCATGACATTATGCAACCGTACACTTTGGTACGGCCAATACAGCAGGGGCTTAAGCACCCCATAACACGGTGTGAGAAGATCGAACACTCTCATGAGTGCGGCACCCCGAACTTATAGCAGTATATGCATCGGCTCCGAATCATGTCTTGGGTCAATAGTTGGGTTTGCCCAGCTCCCATGTTTTGGTACCTTACGTTCCGCTATGTTGGCTAAGGTAGCGCTGGGAGAACTACTGCGATTGTGCCCCAGTTGAGCTGGGTTAACACCTTAGTAGAGAAAGCTAAAACTGACCGTCATGATAGTGCGAGAGACCGGTCGCTGTTCGCGAGGTTTATGGAGTCCTTAAAGACTTATGCCGCTTAGAGCGAGGAGCTGGATTTATCCGGCCTAGGCGTGGATAGCGCCCCGAACTCGGTCTTCCGAATACTAGGGGCTTCGCCGAAATTTAAAATTATAGAATTCTATGGCTAAGTGAGAGTGATAAAGCATTATAAGTCCAATGGCCTTGTTCGTTGCGCTGAGCGCCTCCCTAGATGGACCCAAGAATGGGAACAAGAGCGCTCAGGTTTATCCCGAACACCCCAGCACTCGTGGCATGGTGGTAGAAGCCGATGACTTGCATCTCTCAGATTTTATAAACGGCCGCACAGAAGGTAATATTTTAAACTAACAAGCGTTGCTTAACGCACATGAACAAAGTTTTCAGCGTACAGGACAACAGATGCGAGTCTACTCAAAAATTACATCTTTGGAGCATTCACCCGCTATAAGGCGGGCACCCTTCAGGACGCCCTTATAATACATCTCGGGCGTGCGATACTCCTTGCCCGGCGGTGGCGCGTCCGTCAATAGCTTCTCAGCGTCCAGCTTGCCCCAGTGCACTTTAGCACGGGCGAGGGCCCGACGGCCACCTTCAATACAGACGGAGCGCTTGATGACTTCAATCCATGGACAAGTGTCCACCAGCCGCCACACCAGACCGAAGTAACTCCCAGGCATGGCTTCTCTAGGCCACAGCCGAACTATGAGGCCCTTCATGGCCTGTTCGGCCACCTTGTGGAGCTCGACCAGCTGCTTCAGCTGGTCGCTCAGGGGCACCGGATGTCCGGCCTCAACATATTGAGACCAGAACACCTTTTCGGTCGAGATCCCCTCCTCGGCTCGGTAGAATGCTGCAGCATCAGACACACCATGGGGCAGATTGGCGAACGCTCCTAGAGAGCTCCGGATTCGGGTAAGTAACAGATAATTCACTTTTATATGCTTGCTTTGCATAAATAATGCCTTACCCGCCGCTATTTTCTTTATCGCCTCAATCTCCTGGAGGGCCTTCTGGGCTTCGGCCTTAGCGGTTTTGGCACTCTCAAGAGCCAAGGAGAGCGCAGACTCTCGAGTCTTTGAGTCACGCTCCAAACTCTCGTGTTTTTCCACGAGAGCCTGGAGCTCTTTCCGCACCTCCGCCACCCGCGCCTCCTGCTTCTCTCGCTCGGTGCGCTCCAAGGCCGCACTGTTTTCGGCCTTGGACACCGCTTCCTTCAGGGTCGCCACCTCGGTCGTGGCCCCTGCAACATTCGCGTTGGTCCTATCATTTTTTGCAACCAGGTATTTCTATATACATTTACATACGGTATTACATACCGTCCTTGTCCTCGAGCTGCTTCTTGGCATGGCCGAGCTCGTTCTCGGACCGCTCGAGACTCTCCTTCAATGCATTGACCTCCGCAATCAGTGCGGCAGAGGTCAGCAGCGTAGCCTGGATTCCCATATTGACATATTTATGTTAGACTCCTGCGTAATATCCTTTTAGATCCTCAACTCGGCTCTTCTTTCCGAACACCAAACTGAGCATCAGGGGCTACTGTCTATGCGGTAACATTTTTATATGTTTTGAATACATACCTCAAAGCCTGTTAGAAGGCTCGTGCAAGCTTCAGTCAGCCCACTCTTGGCGGACTGAACCTTCTAAATCACCGCACTCATAAAAGTGTGGTGTTCCTCGTCGATGGAGGCACCGTTAAGCACCTCCAGCAAATTGTCCGGCGCCTCCGGGTGGACGGAGGTCGCCGGCGTCGTAGGCTTGCCCTTCTTACGAAGGCGCCGCCTGTCGGACTCTGGAACCGTTGATGGTTCTGGAGCAGTGCCCGGCCCAGGGCCGGACTTAGATCCCTCTGGGGCTTTACCCCCTTTGGGCCTGGAGTCTGGGAGGTCACCTTGCGGCGCCCCCAGGACCACCTCCTCCTGGTTTAGTCCCTTTTGGGACTCCACCTCGGCGTCGTCCGCAGGGAGCGGGGAGGAAGCCGTCGGAAGTGAAGCACTATTCACATCCGATGAGTCTAGGGAGCCGCTCGACGAATCGCCGAGCTGAGCCTTGGGCGGACTGCATGATTGAATTCGGCGTCAGAAAATACCGAATAATAGAGGAGCGCCATAAGTTATTCTGGTATCCAGACACTTACGATTTTGCCAAGGGCTTGACTCTGGATGGCCATTCCTTCCCGCCATCTTCGCATCGGAGGCGTAGTCCGGTAGAAGGGTTTTCCCCTTCTTGGACCCTCCGGCCTCCCCAGTTGGGGCAGCCTTCCTTTTCTTTCCTCCCCCCGCTGGAGGGGAAGAGGCTTCTTCTTCTTCCTCCTCCTTGTCTTCAGAGGCGGAGGGTGCTTCGGGGTTGTCAGGCGATGAATCCGAGACCACCAGGCGCCGGGGGCTCTTTCGAGTCCCCGTGGCCTTCTTCTTGGCCTTCTTCTCCGGCACCACGTGAGGTGCCGGAACCAGCAGCTTGGTCAGACGAGCATCCGCTGGGTCTTCGAGCAAAGGAGCCGGACAGTTGATCTGCCCGGCCTTCTTCTGCCAGTCCTGTTGAAAGGGATGGGAGTTTAGATCCCGCATAGATTCAAACTATGTAAAACAAGTACCCTGTATTGGGAAAATTAAGCTCACCATGCTGGCTTGGCGCTTGGCATAGAATCCGCGATCCTCGGTGACGGGAGGGAGACCTCGGAGCTCTTGAATAGCACCTTCCAGGCATCATCGTGCTTTGTGTCGAAGAGCCGGGACAGAGTCTGGTGCTGGGCCGAGTCGAACTCCCACAAGTTGAAAGCACATCGTTGACACGGGAGAATCCGGCGGAAGAGCATGACCTGGACTACGGTGACAAGTTTAACCTTCCTGCCGATCAGGTCCTTGATGCAGGTTAGAAGTCCGGTCACTTCTGCCGAATTACCCCACAACAGGCCCGTCTCTTTCCAAGATGTGAGCCATGTGGGGATGCCAGATCGGAATTCGGGGGCCGCTGCCCATTCAGGGTCACGCGGCTCGGTGATATAGAACCATTCCGATTGCCACCCTTTGATGGTCTCTACGAAGGCGCCCTCGAGCCATGTAACGTTGGCTATCTTGCCCACCATGGTGCCTCCGCACTCCGCTTGGCGGCCGCCCACGACCTTCGGCTTGACGCTGAAGGTCTTCAGCCATAGGCCAAAGTGGGGCTGGATGCGGAGGAAGGCCTCGCACACGACGATAAACGCCGAGATGTTGAGGATGAAGTTCGGGGCCAGATCATCGAAGTCCAGGCCATAGTAGAACATGAGCCCCCGGACGAACAGGTGAAGAGGAAAGCCCAGTCCACGAAGGAAATGGGGGAGAAATACAACCCTCTCATGGGGCCTAGGGGTGGGGATGAGTTGCCCCTCATCTGGAAGCCGGTGCTCGATGTCATCAGACAAGTATCCGGCCTTCCTCAACTTTTTGATTTGCCCCTTCGTGACGGAGGAGGCCATCCATCTACCTCCCGCTCCGGACATGATTGGAGAAGGTTGAGGTGGGAAGTGCGGACTTGGGCATTGGAGCTCGAGTGCGCAGGGATGGATAAGCAAAGGAGGAAGAAGGCGTAAATGGAAAGGGTGGATCCTTATCCCCTTATATGGGCAGCCGAAACTACAAGCCTCCACCACCCTAATAAAACTCGCTTATCTCCCAAGCGCCGCGGTTAATGACGCGGTTGGGTTACCCATGCCCGTATTGATGAGAATCCCGGAATAAGGGGACACGATCTCTGCTTTGACAAGACGTGCCAAGGAAACTGCCTCGCTAAACGTGCTGAGGTGGAACAGTAAAATGATTCGAATAAAGGCTTGGCCGTGGTGTGATGTCACGCTACGGAATACGTCAGCAGATTAGATTTGTGCAGATATTATTCTCTCTATGGTGGTATGTGGAACTTATTTTTGTAGAGCCGGACACTATCCTTGTGTTCAAACATCTTCTATGAAGTATCTGGAGGAACCCGCCTTGCAATGTCGAAGACAATTTGCGTGCCGGACTCGTCGTCATTGAAGCCTGGTTCAGGGGCTACTGAGGGAGTCCTGGATTCGGGGGTGTCCGGATGGCCGGACTATGACCTTTGGCCGGACTCCCGGACTATGAAGATACAAGATTGAAGACTCCGTCCCGTGTCAGGATGGGACTTTCCTTGGCGTGGAAGGCAAGCTTGGCGATACGATATGAAGATCTCCTCCCATTGTAACCGACGCTGTGTAACCCTAGCCCTCTCCGTTGTCTATATAAACTGGAGAGTTTTAGTCCGTAGGACGAACAACAATCATACCATAGGCTAGCTTCTAGGGTTTAGCCTCTCTGATCTCGTGGTAGATCAACTCTTGTACTACCCATATCATCAATATTAATCAAGCAGGAGTAGGGTTTTACCTCCATCGAGAGGGCCCGAACCTGGGTAAAAGCATCGTGTCCCTTGTCTCCTGTTACCATCCGCCTAGACGCACAGTTTGGGACCCCCTACCCGAGATCCGCCGGTTTTGACACCGACACCCGGAGATGGTGGGAATGGCCATTTTCATCGTAGGCAAGGCCTTCGGCGGCTTTGATGACTCCGCCCGCGGATGCTTCGGCACTTTTTCAGTCGGCGTCGGAGAGGCCGTCCGAGGACGCTTTGTCGACAGCACACGGGCGCAACCGCTTTGCCGCGCTCCCTCGCGGGGTCGTGGGCAAGCTTATATCGCCTTTCCGTGCGAGGAGGATCGACTTCCATTTCCTCCTCCTCCTCACTGGAACCGTCTTCATACTCTTCCCCCTCGTCGTCAGATTTCCACTCCTCCTCCTCACTTTCGCCTCCACTCGCCTCTCCCTCCTCGGCTTGTTCCTGTGCCCCGTTGGGCATCGAGTACATTTCAGTCGTGACCTAGAAGACAACAAACAAGACAAAAGTTAGTCGGTTGATTTCAAACAGACAGAATGGAAAAAACAGAATCGCAGTCGGAAATGCAGATTTGGACCTTGTTAACTTCATACGATTGGTCGAGTGGAACGACCCTGCTAGCTCCTCGCGGGTTGTCCTTGTTCCTCGTAATGCATCCCATCCACCGCTCCAGCGTGGCGCCATCGATCTCCTCCGGGTGGATCCGAGTGGTGTCCTCAGTTCCAAAATACATCCACATAGGATGGTCTCGAAATTGGAGCGGCTGGATGCGCCGCCGGAGGAAGACCTCCAGGAGGTCCATACCAGTCACCCCGTCACGGATGAGCTGCACGACATGCTCGACCAGCACCTTCACCTGCGCCTTCTCCTCCGGGACCACCTTCAAAGATGAGGGCATCCTCACTCGTTCCATGGAAAAGGGAGGGAGCCCGGTCGACTGCCCTGGCATCGGCTGGTCCTTGCAGTAAAACCAAGTCGACTGCCAACCACGGACGGAGTCGGGCAAAACCATGGTTGGAAAAGAACTTTTCCCTCTCAACTGGATCCCAAGGCCCACACACATCTGAATCACATGTGTCCTCTTGTCACTCGGATTTGCCTTCTTCACCGTCTGGGAGCGACAGGTGAAGATGTGCTTAAAGAGACCCCAGTGAGGCCGACAACCCAAGAAGCACTCGCACAAAGACACATAGGCGGCGTGGTACACTATGGTGTTGGGCGTGAAGTGGTGGAGTTGTGCCCCAAAGAAATTCAAAAAAACCCCGAAAGAAAGGGTGGGGTGGCAAAGAAAACCCACGATCGACGTGGGTGGCCAGAAGAACGCACTCACCCTCCTGAGGCTGCGGCTCTGACTCCCTCCCCGGGAGCCGCGCTGATCCATGGGGGATCAGCCCTTCGCCAGCCAGGTCGTCGAGATCCGCCTGATTAATTGTCGAGCGGATCCAGTCGCCTTGGATCCAGCCCGGCGGCAGGCCGGTCCTCGATGAAGGGCCACTCCGACTGGTTCCCCTCCCCTTCGCCTTCGCCGTTGCTTTCTTCGCCTGCTCCAGGGCCGCCATCTTCTCCTTCACCATCGTTGCCGGCGAAGCACGCACGGAGCAGCGGCGCTGAGGCAAAAGCGAATGCGGCGGAGAAATCTGGAGAAGAGGAGGGAATGAGAGCACACTATTGAAAAAACCCTGTCCGGCGCTTTATATAAGGCTGCTTCCGAGTGGCTGACATGTAGGCCCGGACGATCCTGTCAAATCCCGCAACAGTCGCGCGCGCGATACGTGGCGAAAAAGGCGGCGCGGAGATTGAGGCGTCCCTGCCTTATCCCGTCCAATTGCCGCGGTTACGCCTCGTCGCGCGTGCTTCCCGAAATTCGAATCCCACAAAATCCATGGCTTGCAGTACAACTCGTCAGGCAGAGGATCTCCTCCACTCTGTCACTCGAAGCTCTCTGGGTAAAAACTTCACTCGACAGATATAAAGAATGGATCAAGGCGACTGAAAAAGAAGTTGATGCCGTCACCTAAAAATTCATTGATCCAAGACAAGACATACTCATAGCACGAAAAATGGGTAGAATTCTCAACTCCTGCCCCACTCAAACCTCGATCCATTCGGGGGCTAATGATGAAGCTATGTACCTAGGGTAGGGTCATGGACCTGTCTAAGCTACCCTACCCAAGGACATCTCTAGAAGAAACTACCTGGCAGTCGACCTAGAGGTGATCCACTCGACAAACTCGAGGACACTCGACCGTGAAGCTAACCACTCGACCATGAAGCTAACCACTCGACGGCCAGAAGATCTAAAGTCACTCTGCACGCAATGGTCTGTCATTAAGTAGCCTTTATGGTCTTCATAGCACTTTATGTGGGCGTTACCAGTAACCCCCTGTCTTAATGTACTTTAAACCCTGCATAACTGAGGGCCGGAGGGGTCTGGCGAACTCTATATAAGCCACCCCCTCCTCAGTGTAAAGGGTTCACACCCTTGTGACTCACAAGCATATAATCCAGTCGACCGCCTCCGGGCACCGAGACGTAGGGCCGTTACTTCCTCCGAGAAGGGCCTGAAGTCGTAAAACTCTTGCGTGTACAAGTACTCCATAGCTAGGATCTTGCCTCTCCCTTAGTACCCCCCTACACTACTGTCAGACTTAGAACCACGAGGAGTAGGATATGACCAACACCCATTCTTCTTATGGCTTGGGGAGGAATTTCATCACCTACATCACAAGTACCACTTTGCTCCACTTGGGAGCCGTTATTCTCGTCAAACTCCATGTTACACGTCTCCTTAATGAGTTCGGTGGACTTGTTGAGGACACGTTAAGCATGAGAGTTTGTATCATAACCAACAAATATGCCCTCATGAGCTCTAGCCTCAAATTTAGACAGACGAACACCTTTCTTGAGAATGAAACACTTACACCTGAACACCCATAAGTACTTGAGGTTGGGCTTGTTACCGGTAAGTATTTCATAAGGAGTCTTGTTCAAGCCTTTGCGGAGATAGAGCCTATTGGATGCATGACATGCTGTGTTGATGGAGACTTGAACTCTGCCATCATGGTCCTTGCCGCATCCATCAACGTCCGGTTCTTCCTCTCCGCGATACCATTTTGTTGAGGGGTATATGGTGCAGAATATTGATGCTTGATCCCCTCATCACTAAGAAACTCATCTAAGGTGTAGTTCTTGAACTCGGTGCTGTAGTCACTCCTTATTGTCAAGATCTTTGCATCATGATGACGTTGAGCTTCATTTGCAAAGTCGATGATGGTTTGTTGAGTCGTACTCTTCCTCTTGAAGAAATATACCCAAGTGTATCTTGAATAATCATCCACAATCACCAAGCAATACTTTCTACCCCCAAGAATATCAAAGGATGGAGGCCCAAAGAGATCCATGTGAAGGAGCTCCAAGGGTCTCTTTGAGTATATGATAGATGTGGGAGGGTGAGCCTTCTCATGAAGTTTTCCTTCGATACAAGCACTGCAAGCACGATCTTTGGCAAAACTAACATTTGTTAGTCCACGGACATGGTCCCCCTTGAGAAGACTTTGCAAAGATCTCATATTGACATGGGCTAAACGGCGATGCCAAAGCCATCCCACATCAACTTTAGCCATTAGGCATGTCGCGGTCTTAGTGGGTCGCTCCGAAAAGTTAATCACATAAAGACCGTTCTAGACAAGCCCAACAAAGGCTACTTTAAGAGTCTTGCTCCACAAGAGGGCCACGGTATCAATATCTAAGAAAGTGGCAAAGCCCATGAGTGCAAGTTGACAAACGGAAAGTAGATTGTAAGCAAGGGACTCAACAAGCATGACTTTCTCGATCGTGAGATCATGAGAAATGACAACCTTTCCAAGACCAAATACCTTAGAAGACGAGGCATCACCCCACTCGAAATTGGTGGGCATAGATGGAATCTTTTGCACGTCCACCACCAAGTCCTTGCTTCCGGTCATATGATTTGTGGCTCCACTATCGAGCAACCATGATCCCCCACTGGAAGCGAACACCTACAAGAGATCAATGCTTGGTTTTAGGTACCCATTTTGTAATGGGTCCTTTGATGTTAGTAACAAGGGTCTTAGGAACCCAAATAGACCATTCAATGTACTCATAGGGACAACAAACAAATTTAGCATAAACATGCCCATCACTAGCACGACACAACACATAAGAAGGGTTAAAGTCGCTGGCTTTGTTGGATGGGGTGGCATTGCCCTTTTTGGCATCACCACCCTTCACATTGTTCTTATTCTCCTTAGGAGCACCCTCTCCCTCCTTCACAAAGGTTTTCTTGAGAGGGGGAGGTCGTTTGGTCTTGTCGTTCTTCTTCTTCTTCTTTGACTTGGGTGCGAACCCAACTCCCTCCTTGGCCACAACTTCCTTTTGATTGCTCAAACGGTCATTGAGGTTCTTCTCACCTTGTATGCATGTCACGAGGCCTTCTCAAGTTGCTCTTTCAACTTGGCATTCTCCTCCACAAGACGCACATGCTCACAACATGTGTTAGTAGACTTTGCATTATCAATTAATACCATGTGAGGAAAGGTGGCTTTCTCCTTGGTTAGCTTCACTTGGAGTTGATCATGAGACTCCTTGAGTTTAGCATGAGCACCCTTCAAGACTTTGTGGGCCTTGTCGAGTAAGTCAAACTCCTTCTCGAGTCTAGCATGGTCAACCCCAAGTTTAGCCTTCTTGGAATTTAGCACACGAGATATAACAAGAGCATGATCAAGATCTTTCTTTAATTTAGCATGGTCATCGTTGTGTGACTCCTCAAAAGCCAAACGATGCCCACGCTCTTCCTCAAGAGCATTAGAGAGATCCAATATCTCATCGGCATAGTCACGACTATGACCTTCCATCTTAGAGATGGTTTCTTCATGAGCCTCGATCATGTCATTGGCTTCACCAAGTTGTTCCAAGAGAGCAATAAAGTGCTTCTTGGATTTGTCCTTGAGCTTACTCATAAAAGACTCAAATTCATTCACTTCCTCATTAGACCCCTCAATTTCATCAATGCAATCCGTCAAGGAGGGATTAGTAATGATGGTGGTTTTGATGTTGGGGGTTACCTTGTTAGTGGCTTTAGCCATGAGGCACTTGGCGGTGATGTTCTCATTGGGTGAATCGAAGAGAGACACCCGTGGAGTTGTGGTAATGGCAGCGGAGGCCATGGCCATTGCTTCACCATATTATTCATCATCGTCATCCTCATGGTATTCTTCTTGAACCACCAACCCTCGAGTAGGAGTCTTTTTGATGAAGTTGTTCTTGTTGGGGAATGACTTGGCTTTGTCTTTTCGGATGAGCTTGCCACCATTGTCTTCTCGCTTCTCGTAAGGGCAATCCACAACAAAGTGGCTCACATTGCCACAATTGTAACATGTTCTCACACGTTGCTTGCCCTTCAAACCACTTGAGTTGTTCTTGTTGAAGTTGGGCCTTGTGTTCTTCTTGCTCCAAAATTGCCTTGAAGCAAGAGCCATGTGCTCATGATAATCATATTTTGTATCTTCGGGGTTGCTCTCCTCATCTTCCTCTTCTTCCACACTAACCTTGGCCTTCAAGGCAAGGTTGGGCTTCTTTTCTCTTTGAGAATGCAACACCGCGTTGTCGACGGTCTTGTCCAAGATCCTCATTGGCACAAACTCATCCAACACTTCATTTGAGGACAAGGAGTGGAAGTCCGGTCTTTGACGGATGACGGAGGACATGGCCTTGTGGTATGGCATCATGGCCTTGAGGAACTTGCGCTTGACCCAATTGTCATCCGTATCCTTACTCCCATGATCTCGGAGTGAGACTACGAGAGTGGTCAATCTCCGGTAAAGCACACGAGGTTCTTCATCTTCATTCATTGCAAACTCATCGGCTTCATCTTGCACCATTTCATAGTTGGAGCGTTGAATGCTAGCGCTTCCCTTGTAGAGGGAAACAACATGGTGCCATGCTTCCTTGGACATGGTGAATGGTCGGAGATGAGCAATGTCTTCGGGTGGAATTGCATCTTGAATGATGAAGAGAGCATTCTCGTTGAATTGATTATCTGCGGCTTCTCTTGGAGTGAAGTTGCTTGGGTCATGCGGATAGAAAATAATTCTCCACAGATTAGTGTTAACATGTTTTAAATGACGCTTAAAGCGATAGACCCAAGCATCAAAATCTTCATTTTTCACAATCTTAGGAGGAGGGCCGGCATGATTTAAATGAGTAGAGGGAATCGGTCCTCCATAAGTAAGTGGAGGTTCCACATGGGCAAAGATGCCGGTGCCATTTCTACCACTAGTAGAAGGACCCTTTTCACTAGTAGCTTCCCCTTTGTTGGAGTTAGCATCCGTCACCTTGTTAGTGGGATCAACCACTTTCATCGGCGAGGTAGATAGTTTAAGTCCTTCTAAGAATTTATTAAACATGCTTTCAACCTCGGTCATCATGGAGGTTTTCAATGCGTCCAAAGCCACACTGAATTCCTCACGAGAGACCGCGGTTCCCCCATCGGCCGTAGACGAGCTCAGATTCACACAGGAGTGCTCCTCTCCACTGTCTACGATGTCAAACATACTCTTCGGACGGCAAAGTCCTTAAACAAGAGACGAGGCTCTGATACCAATTGAAAAGGATCGATATAGTTGACTAGAGGGGGCGGTGAATAGGCAACTAACAATTTTTAGCTTTTCTTTACCAAATTTAACTTTGCATCAAAGTAGGTTGTCTAGAGATGCAACTAGGTGAGCAACCTATATGATGCAACAACAATACGCACACAAGCAAGCAAGGATAGAACACAATATAGCTTTCACAAGTAAAGGAGAGAGATAACCAAAAGGGAAACCGATGGAGACGAGGATGTGTTACCGAAGTTCTTCCTTTTGAGGGGAATTACGTCTTCGTTAGAGCGGTGTGGAGGCATAATGCTCCCCAAGAAGCCACTAGGGCCACCGTATTCTCCTCACGCCCACACACAATGCAAGATGTCGTGATTCCACTATTGGTGCCCTTGAAGGCGGCGACCGAACCTTTACAAATAAGGTTGGGGCAATCTCCACAACTTAATTGGACGCTCCCAACGACACCATGAAGCTTCACCACAATGGACTATGGCTCCGCGGTGACCTCGACTGTTTAGGGTGCTCAAACACCCAGGAGTAACAAGATCCGCAAGGGATTAGTGGGGCGAATCAAATTTCTCTTGGTGGAAGTGTAGATCGGGGCCTTCTCAACCAATCCCGAGCAAATCAACAAGTTTGATTGGCTAGGGAGAGAGATCGGGCGAAAATGGAGCTTGGAGCAACAATGGAGTTTGGGGATGGAACATGTGAGTCTTCTTGGAGAAGAAGACCCCCTTATATAGTGGGGGGACAATTCCAACTGTTACCCACCACTCAGCCCGCGACTCGTGGTACTACCGCACCACAGGAGCAGTACTACCGCACGGGCCTGCGGTACTACCGTGGGCGTGGCAGAGCCTGGACCTGAACATATGAGCACCGACAGGGTGCGGTAGAACCGCTGGCGTGGTACTACCGCGACCCCGTGCGGTACTACCGCAGGGCAGCCATGGTCCAGTCACGGTAGGCACGGATATAAAAAATTACATCCGTGACTACCTCCGCTGAGATTTTATCAGTGCAAAAATCCGACACGGTACTACCACAACCCAGGTGTGGTACTACCGTGTAGGGTGCGGATGTAAAAAATTACATCCGCCCCTACTTCCGCTTATGCCGCTATGCCTGCCAGGCGACACGATACTACCACGCCAGAGCACGGTACTACCGCGTAGGGCGCGGATGTAAAAAATTACATCCGCCCCTATTACCGCTTGCGCTGCAGCGCCAGGCCAGAGCTCACGGTACTACCGTGCCGGAGCCCGGTACTACCGCTGGTGCCTGCGGTAGTACCGCTCTAGGGAGCAGTACTACCGCCAACCTGTGAATAGCAACACTCGGAGTCCTTCATTTCGCAGAGACACGGTGAGACAGAGGAAACTCCAAAGAGCCAAAGGAAAGGCGGTGCAAAAGAAACGTGTACGTGAGATTCTACCCAAACCTTTCCAGCGCGGACCCCCTCATAATAGTACGGCTCTCCTACGACTCAGATCCACCGAAAAGAGACGTAGAGAAGCACCGTCTTCTGTAATCTTCGAGGGGCTTCAAATCGTCTTGCGTTCAGTCATGATATATCTGATAAGCTCCATGCACACGATTAGTCCGCAAAAGCATTGTCATCAATCACCAAAACTATTGAGGGATAAATATGCCCTTACACTCGACCTACTCCCGTGCATGCACAAGAGGCGGGAGGCTTCCATGCTTGGAGCCCTACGACGGCCGTGCTTGGAGCCAAGGTGGTCCGATCGACTGGAGGAGGAGGTCGGCCGTGGCAGTGCGGCAGCGCCATGGTTGGCGTTGGCAGCCGAGCTTGACGGCGCAAGTAGGGGGCGGGAGAGGAAGGAAAGGAGGCGCGGAGGAGGAGATGAGGAGAGGCGGGGCCGGCGATGGGCTTCCGACGGCGGCAACGGGAGCCGGTGGGGGCGGCCTTGTCGGGTGCGAGGGCCGGCGGCGGCTGTCTCCTCCCGATTGGATCGGGCGCAGGGGGTTGATTGCTTTTTAATTTTAGATCCAAGGGTGTGTGTGTAAATTTTTTGCTAAGTCATCTTCTTACAATCCGGTTCCACTTGTCGGAAAGTGATCAAACGGGCCAAATCACCTTCAGTGCTATTTGCAAAATGTTTACTGAATCTGCGGTGATTTTTTCAAAAAAAATTAGTGACCTGGTGGTTTTTCGCAAACGATGCCCCAAATGTAGTGGTTTTTTGCAATTAACTCTCCATTGTGAGTGTGTGGGGGGGGTGAGGGAAGGACTCCTCCTTTCCCCCTTCGCGGACTCGTCTAAGGATGAGTAGGGCATTGGAGGCGGCAGGGCATTGTGTCCCAAGTAGGCCGGTCCGTCTCCCATGTTTTACTTTTTCTCAGTGGAGACCGCACCTCCACTTCACGAGTCTTGAACCCCGCCGCCGTTCATGAAGACGGCAGAGGAGGATGTGGTTGCCGATGCGAAATACAAAGAAAGTGGATGACAATCGCTATCGTAGGATAGGTTTAGGGTTGGCCTTTTTTAATGAAAAATGTTTAAAATGTAATAAATTTTGTTCGGTTTATATGAAAATTCATCATGTTTGCATGAATTTCGTCCGTCTAGCTTAAACCCGGCTTCAAATGTATATGAGCCGTATTCTATGACCGGCTCCCGTATTCGTGTCTGCGGACTGGTCTTCTATCCATAGACGGATGGCAGAGCAAATTTATGAGACAAAGTTGGAGATGCCCTAATATTGGCGGCCTTCGCCGCTATGTAAATTCTCCTTTTCCCTATCTTAATAAAGATCGGCCTCGGTCTTTCGAGAACCCGACCTGCACGTTGTTAGACTATGTATAGCTTCTGTACCTATGTACGTATATGGTACATATTGTAACACAACCATTATATATAATGAGATAAGCCACCCCTAGAGGGTTGTGCTGGTTCCCCAAAACTTATTGTCTTACATGGTATCACGCTAGGTTACGATCGCTTCCGCTTCTAAACCCTAATACCCGCACCGCCGCCGCAGCCGCCGCCGCCTTCACCGCCGCCGCCGCGCCACCGATCGCGCCGCCGCCATGTCGAGCGCCGCCACCACCGGTTCCACTGCTGCGGGCTTCCTCCCGGCCTCTCTTGCGGCTCTGCTCAACCTCCCGCTCGATGTCGTCTCTGTTCCGGCTCCGATCGGGACAAGGAGCATCGGCTCCGTCTTCTCCACGCCGCCGGCGCCCTCGCTTGGGCGTGACCTCGTGGTCCACACCGCGCCGCCGCCGTCCGCTGCGGACTCCGCAGGCGTCGTCCCGCCGCTCCTGCCGCAAGCGGATCACACTGCCCCGCTGGCGGGGTTGGCGGCGTCCGCCCCGGCCGCGGGCCTTGCGGCGTCCGCACCGGCCGCGAGCTTTGCGGCGCCCGCCCTGGCTGCGGTCCCGCCTCCTCCCGCATCGGCTTCGGTGCCTCCGGCTGCCTCCATGGTGTTTGCACCCCAGGCAGCCTCCTCGATGGGATTGTCTTCGCCGCCGCCGTTTCACTTCGGTCATCTCATCACCATCAAGCTCTCGGCCGACAACTACATATTCTGGCGTGCGCAGGTTCTCCCGCTCTTGGGGAGTCACTACCTGCTAGGCTACGTCGACGGATCGCTTCCCTGCCCACCCGCGCTGGTAGATAGCGTGCACGGTCCGGTCTACAATCCGGCCCATCGCGTCTGGACGGGGCAGGACCAGGCGAACCTCTCCTCCATCCAGGGGTCGCTCTCGCCGGCAGTTGCCGGCCTTGTTGTCTTCGCGAAGACGTCTCATGAGGCCTGGACCATCCTTGAGCGCACCTTTGTAGCGCAGTCCCAGGCTCGTGTCTCTGCACTCCGTCGTCAGCTTGGAGAGTGTCAGAAGCTTGACTCCACTGCCACTGAGTTCTACAACAAGGTCAAGGGCCTCGCCGACACATTGGCCTCCATTGGACAGCCCCTCACCGACTCCGAGTTCAACTCGTTTATTGTCAATGGTCTTGATGAGGAGTATGATGCCTTAGTCGAGATCATCAATGAGCGGGGCAACTTGACACCCATGCTGGCACACGAGGTTTTCTCTCGGCTCCTTCTCACTGAGCAACGGGTCGAGACTCGCCGCACCAGGGGCACTGGCTCCCTCTCGGCCAACGCCGCCACCAAGGGTGGCCGCTCTTCTTCATCACCCCGGTCTCCCTTGGGGCTGCCACCGTCGCCCGCCTCGGCCCCCCCACCTACTGCGACCTTACCGGGGGCTGGCGGTCCACGTGTGTGTCAGCTTTGTGGCCGCGATGGGCACTAGGCCTCCAAGTGTCATAAGCGCTTCCAGCGAAGCTTCCTTGGTCTTGGCAATGACGGCAAAGATACACGCAACAATGCCCGTCAGGTCGCCATGGTTGATCGTCCCGCGCCGCAGAAGCAACAGGGACACACTCAGTCCTATCGTCAAGCCTACCACTAAGCTTCCCCATCTCGCTGTTACTCCATCGATCCACACTGGTACATGGACTCTGGGGCGACAGAGCATCTAACCAGCGAGATGGGGAAGCTTCACACTCGTGAACCCTATCATGGCTCCGACAAGATCCACACCGCCAATGGAGCAGGTATGCACATCTCTCATATTGGTCAAGCATCTCTTCTCACTAGACATGCCAATAGGAGTCTTCAGCTTCGCAATGTTCTTCGAGTTCCATCTGTGACCCGTAATCTTCTTTCAGTTCCTAAACTCACACGTGATAATAATGTGCTTTGTGAATTTCACCCTTTTGATCTTTTTATTAAGGATCGGGGCACGAGGGACATTCTTCTTAGTGGGCGGTTGTGCCAGGGCCTCTACCGTCTGGAGCATCCTGGTGTCGCTCGTGTTTTCAGTGGAGTTCGGGTCTCTCCATCACAGTGGCATGCTCGTCTTGGTCACCCGGCCACACCTATTGTCCATCATATTTTGCATCGTCATGAGCTTCCTAGTTTGTCTAGTCATAAAGATGTAGCAGTGTGTGATGCTTGTCAGCAGGGGAAGAGTCATCAACTTCCTTTTTCGGAGTCCAGTCGTGAGGTGAAACATCCTTTAGAACTTGTGTTTTCAGATGTATGGGGTCCTGCTCAGACTTCTGTCAGTGGTCATAATTACTATATCAGTTTCGTTGATGCTTATAGTCGCTTTACCTGGCTTTACCTTATTAAACGCAAATCTGATGTGTTTGATATTTTTGTTCAGTTTCAAAAACATGTTGAACGTCTTCTCAAGCACAAAATTGTTCATGTCCAGTCAGACTGGGGGGGGCGAGTATCGCAACCTCAACTCTTTCTTTCAGTCGCTTGGGATAGCTCATCGTTTAGCATGTCCACATACACATCAGCAGAATGGTTCAGTCGAACGTAAGCATCGTCATATTGTTGAAGCTGGTCTTACTCTTTTGGCCCATGCATCTGTTCCGTTTCGGTTTTGGAGTGATGCTTTCGCCACTGCATGCTTTCTCATCAACCGTACTCCTACTCGTGTTTTAAACATGAAGACTCCCATTGAGGTTCTCCTTAATGAACAACCTGATTATACCTTTCTCAAGGTATTTGGGTGTGCTTGCTGGCCGCATCTTCGTCCATATAACAAGCGCAAGCTTGAGTTTCGTTCTAAGAAGTGTGTTTTTCTTGGCTATAGCTCTCTTCATAAAGGTTACAAATGTCTTCATGTTCCCACTAATCGTGTCTATATATCTCGGGACGTCGTGTTTGATGAGCATGTTTTTCCCTTTGCCAACCTTCCTGTGTCCACTGTCGAACCACCATCCCTGCATTCATCCTTTGTTGCTTCTGACCAATTTGATGATGTTGCATACTCTCCTTTGCTGTTACCTAACCATGGTGCAGGAACCGGACGTGGAGCTCATTTGGAGCTGTTGGAGGATTCACCATCATCATCGTCGTCTTCTGGTGGGCACGTCGATCGCCCTATGTTGCATGGCATCGATTCGCGTGCCCATGCATGGTCACCCGACGAGCCCGTCGCGCCGAGCATCTCCACTACTCGGTCCGTTTCGCCAGCGGCCGCCGAGTCACCCGCGGCTCGGCCCGTCACGCCGTCTTCGCCTGCGGCTCGGGTCCTCACGTCGCCTTCATCAGCGGATCGGCCCGCGACACCGGCTGCGCCACGGCCCACTATGCCGAGCTCGCCATCGGCCCGGTCTGTGATGCCGGAGTCGCCAGCTGCTTCGTCTGCTCTGCCGGTTTCGCCGGTGGGTCGGCCTTCTTCGCCAACCGAGTCCGAGGCTACCGTGACTGGCTCCTCGTCACCGGCTGACTCGTCAATGTCGCCGTCCTCCAGCCCGTTGCAGGCTGCTCCGTCGACCTCGGTGGTTCCTGTGTCCCGACCACATACACGCAGTCGCAGTGGCATTTTCAAACCTAAGAAACGTAAGGATGGTACGGTTGCTTGGTTGGCTGCTTGTTTGACTGCTGCTGTTGCGGATCCATCTTCTGAGCCTCGCTCATATCAGGCTGCCCTGCGCATTCCACATTGGCGAGAGGCTATGGAGCAGGAGTTTCATGCTCTTCTTCGTAACAAGACATGGACTCTCGTTCCTCCACCACCACGGGTAAATGTTATTGACTCAAAATGGGTATTCAAAGTGAAGAAGCATTCGGATGGATCTATTGAGCGTTACAAAGCGCGACTTGTTGCTCGCGGTTTTCGGCAGCGTCATGGTCTTGACTATGAGGACACCTTCAGTCCTGTCGTCAAGCCTACCACTATTCGGCTTCTTCTCTCCATTGTTGTTTCTCGTGGTTGGTCACTTCGTCAACTTGATGTGCAGAATGCTTTTCTACATGGATTTTTGGAGGAAGAGGTTTATATGAAACAGCCGCCTGGTTTCTCTGATCCTGATCGTCCTGACTATATCTGTCGTCTTTCCAAAGCACTATATGGTTTGAAGCAAGCTCCTCGTGCCTGGCATGCCCGCCTTGCCTCTGCCCTTCGTGCTCATGGGTTTGTGCCGTCTACTGCTGACACTTCGTTATTTCTTCTACAGAAGCCAGAAGTCACTATGTATCTTTTGGTATATGTCGATGATATTATCCTTGTCAGCTCTTCTCAGTATGCTGCTGATGCTCTTGTCTGCTCTCTTGGTGCTGATTTTGCGGTCAAAGATCTTGGGAAGCTTCACTACTTTCTTGGAGTTGAGGTCACTTCTCGTGCTACTGGTCTTGTCCTTACGCAGAAGTACTCCTTGGAGTTGTTACAGAGAGCTGGCATGCTGAAGTGCAAACCGACCACCACACCCATGTCGTCTACCGACAAGATAACAGCTGTTGATGGTGAGCTTTTGTCTCCTGCGGATGCCACAGAGTACAGGAGCATTGTTGGTGGACTTCAGTACTTGACGATCACGAGACCAGATATCTCTTATGCTGTTAACAGGGTTTGTCAGTATCTTCAGGCTCCCAGAGATACTCATTGGGCTGCTGTTAAACGCATTCTTCGTTATGTTCAGTTCACCCTGACATTTGGTATGCATATTCGGCCGACTTCCTCTCGGGTCCTTTCGGCCTTCTCTGATGCAGATTGGGCTGGTAGCCCAGATGACAGGCGATCCACGGGGGGTTATGCAGTATTCTTTGGCTCTAATTTGATCGCCTGGAGTGCTCGGAAACAGGCTACTGTGTCACGTAGCAGTACTGAAGCTGAGTACAAGGCTGTGGCTAATGCTACTGCAGAGATTATTTGGGTGCAGTCTTTGCTTCAGGAGTTGGGTTTGTCTCAACCACAGCCTCCTATTCTTTGGTGTGATAACATCGGTGCTACATACCTTTTTGCAAATCCAGTATTTCATGCCCGAATGAAACACATTGAAGTTGACTATCACTTTGTACGGGAACGTGTATCACAGAAGCAACTCCAGATCAAGTTTATCTCATCTAAGGATCAACTTGCAGACATCTTCACTAAGCCTTTACCACTGCCACAGTTTGAGGCTTGTAGGCGCAATCTTACCCTTCTCAGTTCTTTAGAAAGTGGCTAAGATTGAGGGAGGGTGTTAGACTATGTATAGCTTCTGTACCTATGTACGTATATGGTACATATTGTAACACAACCATTATATATAATGAGATAAGCCACCCCTAGAGGGTTGTGCTGGTTCCCCAAAACTTATTGTCTTACACACGTGCACATTGCCCGCTCTCCAGAGTTCAGATCGAAGATGGTGTTGCCATAATCTTGATTTAGTGTTGAGTCTAGTTGGCGCAGACAATGTTGAAGTCTTACACGAACTAGTCTTGGAGCATCCGTCTTGCTGGGTAACGTGAGGAAACTATCCAGTGTTAGTTAAAGCAGGCTGCCGGGTAGTCCTAGTACGGATGAGGGCCGGGTTAATTAGGAAGTGTTGCCGTATGTATTTGTGTCTTTGGCCTTGTCCGTGCGACACCACGAGTTGTTGTTCGAGTCGTCGTCTTCGGTGTAGGATCAAAGCAGATCAGAAGGCACGAGACATACGTACGTTTGGCCAAGGGTTTGGCTATTTCGATATGATCATCAATCCGTGGGCGGAAATCAAACGGATGGACCTCCCGGAAGACGTCGTCCTGGAGATTCTCACACACGTCGCTGACGCAGCGACCCTCCTTCGTTGCGCCACCACGTGCAAGCGGTGGCACGCCCTCGTGGCCGAGCCCTCCTTCGTCCGCCGGCGTCACCAGATGCTGATGGCCGCCGGTGGCGTGCACGAGGCCGAGTGGGCGCTCTCCAAGGTAATGCGGTGGCCAGACGTCGGTCCAGGCCAGAACGGACTGCTGTTTACTCAGGGGATGGTGCAGGCTGGCCCCATCCCGAGGCTGTTCCGGGAGCTGGAGCAGGTTGGCCACAACGGCATGCCGAAGCATCTGGCGGTGCCCGTCCTCATCGACGTTGAGGCCGGCGTCGAGAAGGTGGCCGCGCTCCAGTACGACAATGCCATCACGGCCTACCGGATCTTTGGGCCTGGGTTGA
Organism: Triticum dicoccoides; assembly: GCF_002162155.2. Lineage (NCBI taxonomy): Eukaryota > Viridiplantae > Streptophyta > Magnoliopsida > Poales > Poaceae > Triticum > Triticum dicoccoides. The sequence continues at coordinate 664,599,655 of NC_041389.1, read as the reverse complement.
GGGAATTTTTGAGGGATAGCCGTATCTCCGTGGGAGACAGGATCGACATATACGCTTGCCGACGCGGCGTCAGTGAGCGTTGCCTGCTCTTCTTCAATAACAAGGGCGCCCAAGGTTGACCATGTCTAGATCAAGGGTGCATCTTGTAGCTCGTCCTCCTGATCAAGCAAGTTCCCGTGCTTTTGTTTTGCTTTGTTTATGTTTGGTAAGTACTTCTCTTTGTGCACGTGTGCGTGTTACCCTTCAATCCTGCTCGTTTGGTGCTTTATCGGCTGTGTTTGACAACAAATTACTGCAGAAACTGTAGTATTGAAAACTGCAGTATTTTTGTATACAGGAACTAAAAACCACAATTTTGACATATCAAAGTATTTTGTAGTATTGGGAATACTGTAACAGTGTTTGGTTGATGTATGTTTACAATAACGTAAATTAGCTAGCTAGCCGTTTCATAGCAGTTGCAAACATGCAGGATCTTAGCTGACCAGTGGCTGCGAACTGAACGGCCATGCATAAACGGACCCGACCGCATGCTACGCATCAGCTGCAGCAGGAGCACGCCGGTGCGGCACGGAAGTGCGTGGCGTCGCTCTGGCTTGGCTGCGGCTTGACCGACAGCGGCGAGCGCAGCGCGCTGAGGCATGGGACGACGTTCTGGAGCAAGGCACGCACAGCAAGCAGCGGCGAGCGCGACGCGCTGAGGCATGGGACGCCGTTCTGGAGCAAGGCATGCACAGCAAGCAGCGGCAAGCAAGGCCGCGACATGGCAACACGGCACATGTATGGTGTGGCTATGATCGCACACAAAGGCCTGTGCAGACTCATCCAACAGTGCGTTGGGATATAGCGTTGCAGCTAGCAGCGTGCACGACCATGGCATGAGCAATCTGGGCATGAGGTGGCCAGGTGCCGACATGATGCACAACATATATGAGAAGAGGAGAAGCGCAAGTGAGAGTAGGAAGAACGCCATTTTTGTTTCCATTGCCTTCTCTTGGCTTGTCCCATGGCCGACCATCCGCGGCAGCGACGGCTTGTGAGCGAGGAGGCGATAATGAACAGTCGTGTTTTCTTTGCGTGCTCTGTTTTTAAAAAAGAGGCCTGGGTTTTTTTTAATGCAGAGAAAATACCACGGTTTTAACAATACCACAGTATGAATAATTCAGTTTTTTGTGATTGCCAAACAGCTCACCGTAAATTAAACCAAAAAACTGCAGTATTCTTGTAATACTAAGAAAAAACTGAGCTATCAAACGGGGCCTAAAACTAGCAACCCCTTCACTGCATAACACGTGATAATTCACTGATACATTTCTACTCTATGTGTATCTCAACATTTGTATTACCTATTATTACCATATTTTTAATCTTATACTCCCTCCGTTAACCCAGTTTTGTACTAAAGCTAGTATAAAGTTAAGTTATCTATTTTGGAACCGAGAGAGCAATATACGAAGAGACATACATACATTGCTTAAAGTCACTTAAATGTATTGATTTTAATAATTGTAACAGCCAATCATGATTTCTTTTTGTTAGAGAATCCAAATAAATTTAAGCATAATGTGCTCCAATAACATGCAGTAGTATTTTTTTATTAGAGTTTACGTTAACCATCTTGAAATTTGGAAACCTTGTGGTTGCTGCTGGATTTTTTCGAATATCTGGATAGCAAAATCCACGGGTCCAAAATTTCACTTCAATTGATCTTTTCCAGCATAAGCTTGCGTGTTGCTAATCATGGACACTTACTGCTATACCAAGGCACGAATAACCAGCTCAAGGTCGCATTATGGCGGCAGTGCGCCACATCGATCAACACCGTTACAAGGGCATGAGAAAGGTTCTTCGGAGAAGACAGACAAACACGCACAATGTGGTGCGGAAGAAACACCAACTAGAGAAAAGCTGAAACAACAACCAGATAAGCATAAAACAATCTCACATTGACGACGGTTTATGCACCCAGATGCTGCATACCGACGGCAACAGCAGGTTTGAGCCAAAAACTTCCTAAAAGATACAGGGTAGGACATCATGTAACTAGTTCAAAATTTCGCATTGATCGGCAGGGACGCCACCTAGCGCTTCCCACCACCACCGCCAAGCTTGGGGGCCTTCCCGGGTTTGGGGGCATTGCCTCTGCCGGCGGTCTTCTGGGATTTCGTCACCTCCACCTTCTTAGCTTTCTTCTCATCCTTGGTCTTCTTAATGCGCTCCTTGATCTCACTGTTATAGAGCAGTTACCGCAGTAAGGACCTTATACAGATATACATCAGATAGAAAAACTAGATGCCAAGACTGCCTAGATGCTGTACGCTCATTAAACAGGAATAGAAATACGCAGGTGCATATTACATGGATGATGTTCAGTTGACAGGTGTCATCTAAAAAACTAGCCTCTCAAAACTCAAATTAGAGCAACCTTCTATAATGCATACTCCCTCCGTCCAAAAAAACTTGTCCCAAGTTTGTTTCTCAAATAGATGTATCTAGCATTAACATGGTGCTAGATACATCCATTTGAGGGACAAGCTTTTTCGGACGGAGGGAGTACATAACTAGGTATTTCTTTCAAATGCTATACGAGCCAATAGAAGTCAGGCATTAAATCACCACATAGTTCAATACTAACTGAGCCAGCATATATATAGAATATAGCTATCCTAGTGTGAGTGTAACATGCAACATAAAAAACATGTTTGTAAATACTAAGTTTCTTGTTATAACAAATCACAATATCTAGGAGTCAAAAGCCATGGCGAAAGTATTACCGCAGAGCTGCTTCCCTGGCTGCATCACGGACCTCCGGCTTCTCAGCTCTCTTCTTCTGGATAACTTCAAGGGAAGCACCTACAATTGACCTGGAATACGGCCTCTTGGTGGTGCGGCGCCTCTTCTTTGCAGCCTCAGCATGAATATCCTGCAACACACCACAAAAAATTATAAGCCCATACAGTTTGACATTGCTTAAAAAAGCAAAGCAGGGGACTACAGAGTATTGTTAAAAACACAATTAAGCAGAGATGAGAACTGCGCAGACATCCACTAGCAACAGAGCAAAAGGAATGAAAACTACACATGATTAAGCAATATATATCATTTATGCTATCAGCAACCAAATTATTCTAGTCCCTGAGCCTGATTAGACATGTCACTTTCTTTTACTGCCACTAACTACCAGAAAAGAAACTATCAATCAGGGCAAATATTTAAGCAGACCAATTAACTACCAGATCAATGCACTTATACTGCCTAATCAGATCACTCTAACAGGACATACTATTAAGATTGTGAAACATATGCTGAACCAGAATATGGAGTATATTATTCAAGGGAATTGGCTTATTAGTATGTACCTTCTTGTGCTGCTTCCTGTACATGGCCGTCCATGCAAGCTTAGCTGGCTTGAGACGGTTGTGGAAGTAGCTCTTGCACTTTGAGTTGGAGAAAAGGAAGACCTGATTTTGGGTACGCGCAAAGAACACACAGCACAATGTCAGCGAATTTCTACTTGTTTTCACTCCATGCACAATAACAACAGGGACACACAGGCTTACTTGAGAGTCTGAGCGGATGAATCTGATCCCCTTCCCTGGGTATATCTTGGCACCACTGAAACGGCAGAGCTCTGTCCTGTATGAACACAGTTGCAGGAATAAGTAAGATTGTAGCAAGCAGTTTTACAAATCTTAACACCGCCATACAACATCAAAGAGAGTAGCATACTTGAGAACCATCTTCCCCGCCCTGACAAACCTTCAAAGCTCCTCCTATACAAATTAAATGCAAGGACATCAGCACCCACAACATTATTCAATACAAGAAAGCATCGCCTCCTAAGGGCATCTACAACGCCAGGCACTAGAGGCAGGCGCTAGGATTGATTTCCTGCCCGTTTAGCGGTTGTGCTGTACATTGAAAAACTCTCATGACGTAAGTGAATTACACAGTAAGTACCACCTGTCAAGATTTCTCCACGCACAAACCGCCGGTTCAACATTTCTCCACGCACAAAAATGTTGGGGCTAATCGCTGGCGGCTAGAACTGATCTTTAACATGACCAAATGATACACAAACTACTACTACAGGATCTCAACTCTCAAGCAGTTCTTATACAACGGCATGAACCAACCAACAACGCATGTAATGCGCGCGTATGACGCAATCTAGCAACAAATCGAGAGGCGCCTTGGTGAGTCGAGTGGGGAAAAGAGCTCTCTCACCTTGGATTGGAATCGGCGGGCTCCTGCTGCGGCGGCAATGGGGGCGCGCGCGCGCGAGCTGCCGCTCTCCTTCTCTGCCTCCGCCGCCTCCTCTGCTAGGGTTTTCGTCGGGCACCAGCCCTGTTGTTTTATACGGGTCCTTGGAGAGGATCCAGGCCGTCCAAGCACGTATGGGCCGATTACTGGAGACCTGCCTTGTAGTTGGGCCAGGCCAGTTTGATGTCAGAGCTACTGGGCCTCTGTCCGCGAAACGGCAAGTTTAGCTGCAGGTAAAGTTCGCCTAAAAACAAACTGCACTTAAAGTTCGCCTAAAAAAACTGCAGGTAAAAGTATTTCTCCAGAAAACAAACTACAACTACAGTAAGGGTGCGTTTGGTTAGCTGCATCATTTTTTGCCACTTTGTATACTTGTCTTAGTTGGGACTGGTTGAGCATGTATAGGCAAAAAACCATCATCTGCATATTGATTCGTTGCCTGCATCCCCTCTCCATGTATCGTAGCAACGCCTCTACGCACTGTGTTTGATTGATACCATTGCATGTGCTCATACTAATGCATATTGTTTGGTTGCATACACGGGACATGATTAAAAGTTAACAGCTACAGTGGTAGGCAGTGGTCGCGGCGCCGCGCCTGACAGGACGAGCACAGAGTCGCGGCAAAGCGAGTGATCCGATTGATGGCGCGGAGAACTAGTTGCTAGCGTTGTCGCGCGCAGGGAAAGTTCGTGTGGAGTAATGAATAGTAGGGAGTTGAGGCAGAGGATGATGGAGAAAACATGTAGTGTGTGTGCCATGGCGGCGTCAGCGTAGTAGGATGCGGAGGAGGAGGCCGAAAAGAACGACGATGGCGACGAGGCCAGTGTAGTAGGACGCGAGTGAGGAGGCCAAGAGGAACGGTGTCGACGATGACTTCGGTGTAGCATGACATGGGAGAGGAGACCAGGAGGAACGCCGACCGCATGAGTGTAGTAGAACATGGGAGTGAAGGTTGAGAGGAACGACACTGGCGGTGAAGCTAGTGCAATAACACGCGGGAGAGAATGACAATGGCGACGGCGCCAGTCTAGTAGGATGCGGGCGAGGCAGCCGAGAGGAATGACGCCGACGATGGCTTCAGTGTAGCAGGACATGGGAGAGAATGTAGAGAAGAACGACGACTGCGCGGGTGTAGTGGGATATGGGAGAGGAGGTCGAAAGAAAAGACGTCGGCGGTGGCGCTAGTGCAAAAACACGCGGGAGAGGACGCCGAGAGGAGCGACGCCGGCGGTGACACCGGTGTAGCATGATACGCGAGAGGAAACCGAGATTAAAGAGTGTCATTAACACATATCACACGAATGCGTGTATGCTTTTCACAATGAAATTAGATCTAATCATCTATGGTAGTCGAAACAGAAAATGTGCAACATATAAGTCATGTGAAACTATAAGATGAAGCTACTTGTCAAAGGAAATTTTCAACGGTCGACCGTGCGCGAAAAATTTGACAAAATTCATCCAAAATAGCTTCGAGCATGAACATGAAATTGAACACTTACAGTTGACAAAACTACAAGTTGACAAAACTACAAATTGATCGCAAAAATGGAACTATAACATCGATATGCGTCTTTTTCATATAAAGTTATCTCAAATCGAAGCACCGTTACGTAGATTAGAAGGAACGAGGAAAATGGATTAGAGAGGAAGCTAAAGCATTATTTTATGCCAGTTCCACCTAGCACGTAGCCGCCTCCTCCCTAAGGAAAAAACCTAGGGTTATTTTGCCACCCGCTGACGCCGTCGTCGGTCCGTCTCGTCTCCGGTGGTCTTAGGACCATGGCTGCGCGGGGGATTCCGACCCTTGCCAACGGGAGGGCTCTGTTTTAGATGTACCTTTGAGTTTTGTTAGTATTTGTGTCTTGCTCAGAGAGACGAGACGATGACGGCTCCCGAAAGACGGAATAATGTTTTCCCCACCTAGCCCCATCTGGTGATTTGTCTAGAATCACCGGTGGGCGTGTAGAGGTGTGTCTCCGACGGATCTATTCTTGGTGAATTTTCTTGAATCTGGTTGTAGTTCGTCTACGTTCGTGTGTCTTCCGGTTGAATCTTTCTGATCTACTTTTTTTGTGAGAAGGATCTTTTTATCTACGCTGCTATTTGCGGTTGCTGTTCTGTTGTGCTGATCCTACGGGGCCTTAGCACAACAACTTTCTGATTGTTTAATATAAAATATTTTTTCCGACTCCAGCGAGGGAAGGGGATAACGGGGGCGTGCCCTGGGCTCGCTTTGATCGGATGTTTTCCTCATACAATGATTAGAGCTAAACCACGTACATGGTGTACATTAGCTTGCATCCTCTTGTGCAAAGTTGGTCCACCATATACGCTCGATTGTGTTTCGATCCATTCTGGCTCGCTAGAGTCGATTCAAGGGTATGTTTGGTTGTCGTCGTGAACAGTTCCTGCATCACATACACTTCTCAACCCAGTCTGATTGAACAAAAACATGCCCTAATACGCCATCCACAAGTTGTTTGGTTGCCTGCATCTAGTGTCCCTGCATTAGGTAATACGCAAGTGCACTTTGTTTGGTTGCCTGCATTGGCCCAGGCGGCACATGAACATGGCATTTGGTTGCATACGGCGTATATGTTGTGCTTGCCTTGTATCCTAGTTGATGAGCTTACCCACAATGATCACACCTAGCACACCAACGCCACAACACAGCAATGTCGATGAACTGGGCGAAGATGATGAAGTTCTTCAGCTTCAGCCCAAACTGACGATCCACCTTAGCATCTTCCACTTTGACACCTTCAACCTTGCCACTGTCAACACTGCTCCCTCCGTGCTTTTGCACCCAGTCGGAGTAAGCTTATTCTATTGCCTGCCTAGTCTTGAACCCTCTATGGTTGTTGTTGCTATACGATGCCACTTGTGCATTGGCTTCTTCTCATGAACTATAAACCCTTGGATCCTTACCCATGAACACGACATGCCACTTGCCCTAGCAATGCACAAGAGCAAGAGTTGAAGCAGCAAATCAATGGAGCACACAAGTAGCAAGCAAAGTAGCACACAAACAACAATGGAGCAGAAGAGAAGTAAAGGATGCATGATCATATGGCATAGCAAGTTCAACCTAGCACTACCTTGGTGTTAACCTACCACCACATCCAAAAGAGGGTGTCATCCTACCGCCGCAAGTTCACCATCAGCGTGAGGGGTTAGTATATACCACCTCACCAAAATATACATACCATCAAATTGTTTTTCAGCCCTAGCTACACAAAATGTATGTCGTCATCATCATCGTCGTCGTCGTCGCCGCCTCCATCGCCGTCGGGGATCATGCATGCTCACAAGCAGCACTACTCTAGTAGTAGTGCTTGCCCAGCCAGCTTCTGAGCCACAACACCCCATGACTGTCTGCCATGGCAACGAACCCAACACCCTAGGCCTTGTTGTCAAGCATGTGGCTGAGAGCTGCCATGAGAGCCTCGTCGTTGAAGCCACCCTGGGTCATGACAGCATCATACAGGTCAGAGTGGACATCGAGGGGCTTGCACTCCCTGATGGTTGTTGCCACCTCCTTCACCGCCTCAGTCATGCTGCAAAAGACATTGATCTCCTCCTCCATCAGGCCTCCTCTCTTCCTCTTCCTATCATGGACGGGGTCAAATGGCTTGTCGAAGGGCTTCACGGAGGGCTTGTCAGGGCCATCAAGGACCTAGACGTCCGGGGTCCCAGGGAACTCTGTCATGGGAGAACCAAGAGGCTCCCCCAAGCCCATGATATGCTTCCAAGTTGCCGGCCTAAAGGAGAAGATGTGCTGCATCTGGCTGTAGTTCTGGATGGGTGTGTTGAGGAACTCAGCGTCCCTTGGGTGGTCCTAAGAATGAAACACAAGTGTTGTTAGTTGCGATTAGGAGTAGGCAATGGTGGACAGTATGAAAAGGAAGAGGGTTGTGAGCTAACCGCGACATGGTCGGCGTAGTGCTCTGCCTCCAGAACTATGGAGCAAGTGTTCTCATCCCATGAGGCACCGCTAAAGTCTCTCAGCTTGGACACTTGGATCCATCGACCTCTCCACTTCCTCAGGTGGTTGTGCACCTGGGGCAGACACCTCCTGCCCACAGAACTCGAACACCTGCTTTGCAACGGTGTTCAAGTGCACCTCCTCGAAGCCCTTGTCAGTCCTAACTCCACTAGAGATGAGCTCACACATCTTGCTCAGCACAAACATGGACATGAACAGCTGCCACTTCATGTTGTTCGACCTACCATCCTTCTTTGCCTTTACTGTTGCTACCTTTAGTGCAGCGGCAGCAGCAGCACCAGCAGGAGTTGGCTCAACGAGCACTACTGGCACATAGAGGGAACCAGACGCGAACACCTCTGAATCAAGTGCCATCTCGGACATAGGTTGTGAGTCCTCGACAAACAATGGAGCAAACTGGCTGTCGGACAGGACAAGGGCCTGACTAAGATCTTGCGTCTGCGTGGTCATTGATATGTCTCCAACGTATCTATAATTTCTGACTGTTCCATGCTGTTATATTATCATTCTTGGATGTTTTACAATCATTTTATATCATTTTTTGGTACTAACCTATTGACATAGTGCCCAGTGCCAGTTGTTGTTTTCTGCATGTTTTTTACATCGCAGGAAATCAATATCAAACGGAGTCCAAATGCAACGCAACTCATGTAGGATTTTTTTTGGGCCAGAAGAAAGCCAATGGGCCAAGGAAGCACCTCAGGGGCTGCTCGAGGGGAGCAGCACCCACCAGGGCGCGCCAGGAGGCCCAGGCGCGCCCTGGGGGGTTGTGCCCACCTCAGGTGCCTCCGAACCACCTCTTTGCTCTATAAATACCCAAATATTCCAGAAACCCTAGGGGACTCGACGAAATGTTGATCCAGTCGCCATAGAGTCTAGAACCATCAGATCCAATCTAGACACCGTCATGGAGGGGTTCACCACTTCCATTGGTGCCTCTTCTATGGAGGGGTTCACCACTTAAAGAAAGGCATGGAGCACTTTCCAAGAAAGAAAGTCAAATTACCTTATGAATCTATCATGCGTGCTACTTATGAATTTAGTGCCAAAGATGGCACTCGTTAGATCTATCTCCGCTTTTATGCCTAGCTAGGGGCGTTAAACGATAGCGCTAGTTGGGAGGCAACCCAATTTTCTTTATGTTTTTTTGTTTTTGCTACTGTTTATGAATAAATCTTGCATCTACTCTCTGTTTCGATGTGTTTTTAGCTTTTAATTAGTGTTTGTGCCAAGTAGAACCTATAGGGTAAACTATGATGATAGTTGATTTTATTCTGCTGAAAAACAGAAACTTTGCGCTCACGAGAAAACATTCAATAAATCACAGAAACGTGATTTTGCATTGATTATTTTTGATTCTGATCAATATACAAATTGTCCAGTACGTCATATTTCGGTAGGATTTTTAGAGTTCCAGAAGTTTGCGTTAGTTACAGATTGCTACAGACTGTTCTGTTTTTGACAGATTCTGTTTTCCGTGTGTTGTTTGCTTATTTCAATGCATCTATGGCTAGTAAATTAGTTTATAAACCATAAGGAAGTTGGAATACAGTAGGTTTAACACCAAAATAAATAAAGAATGAGTTGATTGCAGTAACTTATGTGGTGGTTTTGTTTTCTTTCACTAACGGAGCTTATAAGATTTCCTGTTGAGTTTTGTGTTGTGAAGTTTTCAAGTTTTGAGTAAAGCTTTTATGGACTATGGAATAAGGAGTGGCAAGAGCCTAAGCTTGGGGATGCCCATGGCACCCCAAGATATTCAAGGATAGTCAAAAGCCTAAGCTTGGGGATGCCCCGGGAAGGCATCCCCTCTTTCGTCTTCGTTCATTGGTAACTTTACTTGGAGCTATATTTTTATTCGCTACATAATATGTGTTTTGCTTGGAGCGTCATGTATTATATTAGTCTTTGCTTTTTAGTTTACCACAATCATCCTTGCTGTACACACCTTTTGGGAGAAGCCTATTTGATTAGAATTTGCTAGAATATTCTATGTGCTTCACTTATATCTTTTGAGCTTGATAGTTTTTGCTCTAGTGCTTCACTTATATCTTTTAGAGCACGGTGGTGTCTTAATTTTGAAGAAATTTATAGTCTCTCATGCTTCACTTATATTATTTTGAGAGTCTTTTAGAACAGCATGGTATTTGCTATGGTTATAAAGTTGGTCCTAGAATGATGAGCATCCAAGTTGGGTATAATAAAAACTATCATAGGAAGTGAATTGGATGCTATGATCAACTTGATACTTGATAATTGTTTTGAGATATGGAGGTAGTGATATTAAATTCATGCTAGTTGGGTGATTATGAATTTAAAGAATGCTTGTGTTGAAGTTAGTAAGTCCCGTAGCATGCACGTATGGTTAAAGTTGTGTAACAAATTTGAAACATGAAGTGTACCTAGCTTGTGCATCCTTATGAGTGGCGGTCGAGGACGAGCGACGGTCTTTTCCTACCAATCTATCCCCCTAGGAGCATGCGCGTAGTACTTGATTTTTGATGACTTTTAAATTTTTGCAATAAGTATATGAGTTCTTTTGACTAATGTTGAGTCCATGGATTATACGCACTTTTACCTTTCCACCTTTGCTAGTCTCTTTGGTACCGCGCATTGCCCCTTCTCACATTGAGAGTTGGTGCAAACTTCGCCGGTGCATCCAAACCCCGTGATATGATACGCTCTATCACACATAAACCTCCTTATATCTTCCTCAAAACAGCCACCATACCTACCTATTATGGTCTTTCCATAGCCATTCCGAGATATATTGCCATGCAACTTTCCACCGTTCCGTTTATCATCATCATGACATACTTTACTTTAGTCACATTGCCATTGCATGATCATGTAGTTGACATTGTATTTGTGGCAAAGCCACCATGCATTATTTTTCATACATGTCAGTCTTGATTCATTGCACCATCCCGGTACACCGCCGGAGGCATTCATATAGAGTCATATCTTGTTCTAGTTTCGAGTTGTAATTCATATGTTGTAATCAATAGAAGTGTGATGATCTTCATTATTAGAACATTGCCCAAAGAAAAAAAAGAAAGGCCAAAAAAAGGCCCAAAAGAAAAAAAAGAAATAAAAAGAAATAAATAAAAAAGGCAATGTTACTATCTCTTTTTCCACACTTGTGCTTCAAAGTAGCGCCTCGTTCTTCATGTAGTGAGTCCCATATTTTGTGCTTCAAAGTAGCACCATGTTTTTCATATAGTGAGTCTCATAAGTTGTCTTTTTCATACTAGTGGGAATTTTTCATTATAGAATTTGGCTTGTATATTCCTACGATGGGCTTCCTCAAATGCCCTAGGTCTTCATGAGCAAGCAAGTTGGATGCACACCCACTAGTTTTCTTTTGTTGAGCATTCATTTATAGCTCTAGTGCATCCGTTGCATGGCAATCCCTACTCCTCATGTTGACATCAATTGATGGGCATCTCCATAGCCCGTTGATTATCCTCGTCAATGTGAGACTTTCTCCTTTTTTGTCTTCTCCACACAATCCCCATCATCATATTCTATTCCACCCATAGTGCTATATCCATGGCTCACTCTCATGCATTGCGTGAAGGTTGAAAAAGTTTGAGATTATTGAAGTATGAAACAATTGCTTGGCTTGTCATCGGGGGTATAGAAGTTGGGAACATCTTTGTGTGACGAAAATGAAGCATAGCCTAACTATATGATTTTGTAGGGATGAACTTTCTTTTGCCATGTTATTTTGAAAAGACATGATTACTTTGATTAGTATGCTTGAAGTGTTACTATTTCTTTTATCAATATGAACTTTTATTTTGAATCATTTGGATCTGAACATTCATGCCACAATAAAGAAAATTACATTATGAATTATGCTAGGTAGCATTCCACATCAAAAATTCTCTTTTATCATTTACCTACTCGAGGACGAGCAGGAAATAAGCTTGGGGATGCTTGATACGTCTCCAACGTATATATAATTTTTGATTGTTACATGCTATTATATTACCCCTTTTGGATGTTTATGGGCTTTATTTTACACATTTATATCATTTTTGGGACTAACCTACTAACCAGAGGCCCAGCCCATATTGCTGTTTTTTTGCCTATTTCAGTATTTCGAAGAAAAGGAATATCAAACGGAGTCCAAACGGAATGAAGCCTTCGGGAGCGTGATTTTTGAACGAACGTGATCCGGAGAGCTTGGAGTGCAAGTCAAGAATCTCCCGAGGACCCCACGATATAGGGGGCCGCGCCCCCCCTGTAGGGCGCGCCCCCCTGTCTCGTGGGCCCCTCGAGCGACCACCAACGTACTTCTTCCTCCTATATATACCTACATACCCCGAAAACATCCAGGAGCACCACGAAACACAATTTCCACCATCGTAACCTTCTGTATCCGCGAGATCCCATCTTGGAGCCTTCGTCGGCACTCTGCCGGAGGGGGAATCAACCAAGGAGGGCCTCTACATCAACATCCTTGCCCCTCCGATGAGTTGTGAGTAGTTTACCACAGACCTACGGGTCCATAGTTATTAGCTAGATGGCTTCTTCTCTGTTTTTGGATCTCAATACAATGTCCCCCTCTCTTGTGGAGATCTATTCGATGTAATCTCTTTTTGCGGTGTGTTTGTCGAGATCCGATGAATTGTGGGTTTATGATCAAGTTTATCTATGAATAATATTTGAATCTTCTCTGAATTCTTTTATGTATGATTGAGTTATCTTTGCAAGTCTCTTCGAATTATCAGTTTGGTTTGGCCTACTAGATTGGTCTTTCTTGCCATGGGAGAAGTGCTTAGCTTTGGGTTCAATCTTGCGGTGTTCTTACCCAGTGACAGAAAGGGTTGCAAGACACGTATTGTATTGTTGCGATCGAGGATAACAAGATGGGGTTTATATCATATTGCATGAGTTTATCCCTCTACATCATGTCATCTTGCTTAATGCGTTGCTCTATTCTTACGAACTTAATACTCTAGATGCAGGTAGGAGTCGGTCGATGTGTGGAGTAATAGTAGTAGATGCAGGCAGGAGTCGGTCTACTTATTATGGACGTGATGCCTATATACATGATCATGCCTAGATAATCTCATAACTATGCGCTTTTCTATCAATTGCTTGACATTAATTCTTTCACCCACCGTAATACTTATGCTATATTGAGAGAAGCCTCTAGTGAAACCTATGGCCCCCGGGTCTATCTCTTATCATTTTGCTTTCAATCTACTTTTATTTGCATCTTTACTTTTTGCATCTATATTACAAAATACCAAAAATATATTACTAACTCTATTAGGTCTCACTTTCGTAAGTGGCCGTGAAGGGATTGACAACCCCTTTATTGCGTTGGTTGCGAGTTCTCAGTTTGTTTTGTGTAGGTGCGTGGGACTTTTGAGGAGCCTCCTACTAGATTGATACCTTGGTTCTCAAAACTGAGGGAAATACTTACGCTACACTTGCTGCATTACCCTCTCCTCTTCGGGGAAAACCAACGCTAGCTCAAGACGTAGCAGCCACCACGCCGCAGCTCGGGCCCTTGTAAGCAAGGCCTTCCGTACAGGTTTCTACTGGCCGACAGCCCGAGCAGATGCACAGGATCTCGTCCAACATTGCGTCGGTTGCCAGCTTTTCGCAAATCAAAGCCATATGCCCCCACCGCTCTCCAAACAATCCCCATAACTTGGCCCTTCACGGTTTGGGGGCTTGATATGGTCGGACCCCTTAAAGGAGGAAGCCATAAGAAAAAATACTTATTGGTCAGGGTGGACAAGTTCACCAAATGGATAGAGGCCAAACCAGTTAAATTGGCCGAATCCGGACCAGTGATAGACTTCATATTAGGGGTTGTACACCATTACGGTGTCCCCCACAGCATCATCACCAACAATGGCTCAAACTTCACAGTCGATGAGGTGAAAACTTGGTGCGGCAACATGGGCATCAAGCTCGATTACGCCTCTGTCTATCACCCCCAAATAAACGGTCAAGTTGAACGAGCAAATTGTCTTATTATGAGCGGAATAAAACCCAGACTAGTGCGATCCTTGAAGGAGTCAGATACGCACTGGGTCGAGGAGCTCGACTTCGTACTATGGGGACTGCGGACCATGCCGAATTGCACTACCGGATACACACCATTCTTCATGGTGTATGGCGCAGAGGCGATATTGCCCTGCAATATTATTCATGACTCACCTCGGGTGCACATGTATGAAGAGAGAGAAGCCGAGCTTGATCGGCAGGACAATCTAGATGCCCTGGAGGAGGAGCGCGATGTCGCAAAAGCCCATTCCGCATTCTATCAGCAACAGGCTCGAAGGTATCAAAGCAGAGAACTACGTGCCAAAACTTATAATATTGGCAAACTCATTCTACACCTACCGGAGAAGAAAAAGGAAAAGCTCAAGCCCAAGTGGGAGGGTCCCTTCATCATTGATAAAGTTCTCACCGGAGGAGCGTACCGCCTGTGTGATGCATCAGATAATCGACTAGAGCCGAACCCATGGAACGCGGCCAGACTCCGAAGATTCTACGCCTAAGCGCCGGACTCTGTGTTTGTCTCCTTACCTCCGCCCTTTTAAATTATACCCTCTCTCTTTCTATTCTTTCTTTTTCTTATGTAGCCCTAGAAGGCTCAAAGTGTGACCCGTTTACACAATTTCGACGCGCTATGTGCGCTAATTATACCTGGGGGCTTCTTATACAGAAGCTTAATATAACTATTTTCTGGGCTTCAGGCCCACTGCATATGTGTAACTTTTCCATATGTACCTTTTCTTCGCCATTATATGCATCGATATGACTTAAGTTTTGGCCAAGCTGGGTTGCCTGGCTCCTGTGTTTATGCCCTACGTTCCCGTTAGTTCGGCTAGGGCATAAGGGGAGCACCTCTGCGATTGTTACTGCCGGGTCAGCCGGATGTGTACCTCAGACTGGGTGAAGCCGAAAGCTAGCATTCTTAAGGGAATATTCGGTCGGTGAACAAAAGATGTTTTTTACCTATTATAATATAAATCCCCAGATGTTTTATATCCCGCGTCTCTGTTCGCAGTTCGGACATGCACATTAATGCATGCGTGCCCAGGGAAAGGAACACTTAACGGAACTATTCTCTCCGGAAGATGTTTCTTACTATCCATGTAATATAACAAAACTAGTTGGGTACTTGTCTGTTCAAGCACTTATGACCCCTACGCCTGGTTTCCACGCATACCCCGGTTTACATAACTGAGCGGGTATTCGGATACACTTCGGACTATTGGGTCCGGAGGCTGAAGCGAAAAGGTCTGCCATGACAAATGATTTACAATCCGGCTAGGGACAAAATACGTCCACTGAAGTACATAGTCACTTAGACTGGCTAAATTCTTCTTCTATACCATCCAACAGGCTGTCTAGCCTACAATCCTGTTGGGAATACTTTGTGGCTAATCCTACTTGGTCATATACCAGACTAACGGGAATTTCCTTCCCATCTGACCCTACAGGACCGACCAGGGCCATTTGATTCGGGTCCACCTTGGTGTACCGCGTCTTTACCATGGCCCAGGATTCCCTCGCACCTTGTCGGCAGGCCGATATCTTCCATAATCGGAAGCGCCGCCGTGCTCCCTTGAGTAGCTCTACAAGCTCTCCCATGCTTCTTGGCTGGGAGGCGGACGACCACAAGGCCTGGGCAATACCCTGCATCACCTACCGAACTCGTTCATGCAATTGTGAAAGTTCTTGCAGAAGATCGCCTGCGGATCCGGGCATCTCCTCTTCAGGACGGCCTGTCAGCATACCTACAGACATAACTCTATTAACTCGTTTCTTCACCAAACTGTACAAAGGTTTGTTTAAGCACTTACTATAAATGCCGCGTCGAAGCCTCTTATTCTCCTTCACGGAGTCAGCAAGCTGGGCCCGAACATCTGCTAATTCGACGCCCAGACGGGTATTGGCATTCTGGAGATCGTTTTTCTCTCGCCTAACCCGTGTAAGCACGCGCTCGCCAGCCTCTAGCTGTCGTTGAGCTTGTGGCTCATCCTCTTGTACGATCTCCAGATTCACTCCGAGATTGTCTGCAGAATCTATTGTTAGATTTGTAAGCATGCCGAATACTAACTGGTACACATAATTACATTCTCTTTGATCGAGACAAGTATTACCAGATGAGGCCTTCTTAGATTTCTCTATTTCGGCAACTATGGCCCTTAGCTGGGCTTTGCACTCCTCTAGCTCTTGAGATAAATGGGTGTTCTTCTCTGTGAGAACCTATTCAGACAATGATCCTTAAATCAGTTGTGCCAACTGTTTCAAGTCTCAGGGGCTACTGATATACATCAGATTTTTTTCTTACCTGTATATCCTTTAAATACTGGCATGTGGCTCTAGCAAGCCCACCTTGCGCAGCTCGGATATAAGCGTCTCCCGAGTTGAAGGCATTGAACGCCTCTTTGGAGAAATTAGCGTCGCGGAGTACGGCCCGTCGGCGCCGATGATTCATGGCGCTCTCCACTTCAGAATTCGTAGTGGAGATTCTATCCGCATCCTCTGTAGGGGGATAGTTTAGCGTTGTCCCCATGTTAGCCTCCACCCTTAAGGCCAGTTCTGGAATTCGGCTGGTGGAGGCGTGGTCGGCAGGGTCTACAGACATGGTCCGGCAAGTACTCTTTCTGCCAGGACACAATGGACGTTGTTACATTTCAAAGACGATAATCATGGAGCAGGTTTTAAATCATACCTTTGTGACGGCGTCTCATTCCTAACCGCCTTCCTCTTAAGCCTGCCCGGCTTGGGTGCCCTTTGCTGGTGAGTCCCCGCGGGCTTGGCACGGCGCCCCGATAGCCTTCTCTATAAAGTACAATATATGTGCATGGGGTAAGGCATAAAGAAGGGATCCTTCTCGGAAGTTAGGGCTCCGATTTTACTTACATTCAATGCAGGGAGCAGTCCAGGATAGTCAGCGATGATGGCCACCAAGGCGCCGTCACAGCTTGCCTGGTAAAATGTCTTGTCGACAAGCTCCACAAATATGTCCGGATCTTCTTTGAGTCTGGGGTCGAGGGCCCGGTCAGGGTCCTCTGGCTGTGGAGACGGGCTGTGAACCTCCCTCACAGCTTTTTGCAGTTCCTGCTATGAATTGGCAAGGTAAATATTTGTGATGAAGAATGCGGGAATGAATGGAGTTGAGTAAAAGACAGCAGTTCACCCAGCTTGGGGGGTTGTACATGGAAAATCCATCCTGTGGTTTAATACAGAGGAACTCCTCTTCTTCTCCTTTGTACAAATCGGACAGTATTTTCGCCAGAGCGGTGGCGGAGTCCGGACCTTTACGACCGCAGCGGGTGGCATCATCTTCTCCATTGAAGTGCCACATGGGTTTCCCCCGATATTGAAGTGGTTGCACACCCCGCATTATACATATTGACATAACCTCGATTCTTGTCAGTCCTGATTTGGCCAGCATTTTTATCCTGCTCATCAGGTAAAGGACCTCTCTGCTATCTTCCTCCTCTGGGCTCCGGGGACGCCAGCTGTGGCGTTTCTTCAATGGGGTATTATTAAACTCAGGAAGACCCGCCCGAATAGGGTCCGGAGGGGGAATGTCCTCTACATAAAACCACTCCGAAGGCCAGTCTTCGGATGTCTTCTTCGGAGTACCGGACAAGTATCCGGTCCTGGCGACGCGCCATATTTCGGCTCCGCCCACTTGATATATTGATCCCTCCTGATTACGAGTGACGAGGCAGGACAGCCTCTTCCATAGCTCGAAATGAGCTTCACATCCCAGAAATAGCTCGCAAAGGGCGACATAACTTGCGATGTGCAGTATGGAGGCAGGGGTGAAGTTATGCAGCTAGAGGCCGTAATACTCCAGGAGCCCACGGAGGAATGGATGGATTGGAAATCCAAGGCCCCTCAGCAAGTAAGGGACAAGGCATACTCGCTCCCCCTGGATGGGTTGGGGAAACTCTCTGCTTGCTCCCCACCATTGTAAGTGGCTAGTCTGGCTCGGACGGGGACAAGGTATGCAGGCGGGAGAAACCCCTAGGTCTGCAGCTCCACCAACCGGCCGTGGGATACGGTGCACTTTACCCAATCGCCTGACTTAGCGCTAGGGGAGCAAGAGGAGGAGCTGCGGTGGCCGGCCATGATGGAATGGTTTTCACGGGCGCGCTCTGATGAATCCTCGCTTGGGGAAGATGGTGTGATTTGGATCTGAGGATCCCCGTCTCTTTAATAGATGATTTACTTATAGGGTCAGGGTGGCAAATGCAAAAATACCTCCGACTTCTTGCATTCGACGCGTGGAGACTGCCGTTATTAAAGGTACATAAGACGAGGAGTGCAACATTAATGGGAAGCCGGACACTGCTCGTTACAATAGGTACTCAGGGATTTTGGAGAAGAACCCGCCTTGCAATGCCGAAGACAATCTGCACGCCAGACTCATCGTCATTGAAGCCTGGTTCAGGGGCTACTGAGGGAGTCCTAGATTAGGGGGTCCTCGGACAGCCGGACTATATGCTTATGCTGGACTGTTGGACTATGAAGATACAAGATTTAAGACTTCGTCCCGTGTCCGGGTAGGACTCTCCTTTGCATGGAAGGCAAGCTTGGCGATTCGGATGTGTAGATCTCCTTCTCTGTAACAGACTTTGTGTAACCCTATCCCCCTCCGGTGTCTATATAAACCGGAGGGTTTAGTCCGTAGGACAACAACAATCATAATCATAGGCTAGCTTCTAGGGTTTAGCCTCTACGATCTCGTGGTAGATCAACTCTTGTAATACTCATATCATCAAGATCAATCAAGCAGGAAGTAGGGTATTACCTCCATAGAGAGGGCCTGAACTTGGGTAAACATCATGTCCCCCCGCCTCCTGTTACCATCAGACTTAGACACACAGTTCGGGACCCCCTACCCTTGATCCGTCGGTTTTGACACTGACAATGGGCATGTTATTTACTTTTGTGATGAGGCTGCTAGAATTGCTAGACCCGATACTAAAAATAAACATGGACATGTTGTAGGCATGCCTGTTATTTCTGTTAAAATAGGAGATCATTGTTATCATGGCTTATGTGATATGGGTGCTAGTGCAAGTGTGATACCTCATTCCTTATACAAAGAAATTATGCATGATATTGCACCTGCCGAGATAGAAGAAATTGATGTTACAATTAAGCTTGCCAATAGAGATACTATTTCACCAATTGGGATTGTTAGAGATTTTGAAGTCTTGTGTGGGAAAGTTAAATATCCTGCTGATTTTCTTGTTCTTGGTTCCCCACAAGATAGCTTTTGTCCCATCATATTTGGTAGACCATTCTTGAATACTGTTAATGCTAGGATAGACTGCAAAAAGGATGTTGTTACTATTGGTGTGGGGGATATGTCTCATGCGTTTAATTTTGCTAAATTTCGTAGACAACCCCATGATAAAGAATTGCTTAGTAAGGATGAAATTATTGGTCTTGCTTCTATTGCCATGCCTCCTAATGATCCTTTAGAACAATATTTGCTAGACCATGAAAATGATATGTTTATGAATGAAAGAAGGGAGATAGATGAAGTATTCTTCAAATAGGGACTGATGACCCACAAGTATAGGGGATCTATCGTAGTCCTTTCAATAAGTAAGAGTGTCAAACCCAACGAGGAGCAGAAGGAAATGACAAGCGGTTTTCAGTAAGGTATTCTCTGCAAGCACTGAAATTGTAGGTAACAGATAGTTTTGTGATAAGATAATTTGTAACGGGTAACAAATAATGAAAGTAAATAAGGTGCAGCAAGGTGGCCCAATCCTTTTTGTAGCAAAGGACAAGCCTGGACAATTTCTTATAATTAGAAAAGCGCTCCCGAGGACACATGGGAATTATCGTCAAGCTAGTTTTCATCATGCTCATATGATTCGCGTTTGGTACTTTGATAGTTTGATATGTGGGTGGACCGGTGCTTGGGTACTGCCCTTACTTGGACAAGCATCCCACTTATGATTAACCCTTATTGCAAGCATCCGCAACTACAAAAGAAGTATTAAGGTAAACCTAACCATAGCATGAAACATATGGATCCAAATCAGCCCCTTACGAAGCAACGCATAAACTAGGGTTTAAGCTTCTGTCACTCTAGCAACCCATCATCTACTTATTACTTCCCAATGCCTTCCTCTCGGCCCAAATAATGGTGAAGTGTCATGTAGTCGATGTTCACATAACACCACTAGAGGAGAGACAACATACATCTCATCAAAATATCGAACGAATAACAAATTCACATGACTACTAATTGCAAGACTTCACCCATGTCCTCAGGAACAAATGTAACTACTCACAAAGCATATTCATGCTCATAATCAGAGGGGTATTAATATGCATTAAGGATCTGAACATATGATCTTCCACCGAATAAACCAACTAGCATCAACTACAAGGAGTAATCAACACTACTAGCAACCCACATGTACCAATTTGTGGTTTTGATACAAGATTGGATACAAGAGATGAACTAGGGTTTTGAGAGGGGGTGGTGCTGGTGAAGATATTAATGGAGATTGACCCCCTACCGATGAGAGGATCATCGGTGATGATGATGGTGATGATTTCCCCCTCTCGGAGGGAAGTTTCCCCGGTAGAACAGCTTCGCCGGAGCCCTAGATTGGTTCCACCAAGGTTCCGCCTCGTGGCGGCAGAGTTTCATCCCGTGAGCTTGCTATGATTTTTCCAGGACAAGAGACTTCATATAGCAGAAGATGGGCACCGGAGGGCCACCAGGGGGCCCAGGAGACAGGGGCGCGCCCAGTAGGGGAGGGCGCCCCCACCCTCCTGGCCAGGGTGTGGGCCCCCTCTGGTACTTTCTTTGCTCATTAATTCTTATTAATTCCAAAAATGACTTTCATGGAGTTTCCGGACTTTTGGAGCTGTGCAGAATAGGTTTCCAATATTTGCTTCCCTTCCCGCCAGAATTCGAGCTGCCGGCATTCTCCCTCTTCATGATAAACCTTGTAAAATAAGAAAGAATAGCCATAATTATTATGACATAATGTGTAATAACAACCCATAATGCAATAAATATTGATATAAAAGCATGTTGCAAAATGGATGTATCAACTCCCCCAAGTTTAGACCTCACTTGTCCTCAAGCGGAAGCCGAAATCAAAAAATATGTCCACATGTTTAGAGATAGAGGTGTCGATAAAAATAAAATACCGACATGAGGGCATCATGATCATTCTTATAACAGCAACATATATAGATTTTGTCATATGATTTCTTATGCTCAAGTAACAATCTATTCACAATGTCAAGTATGGAACATAAACTTCATTGGGAACTAACAAACTATAATCTCAGTCATTGAAGCAATTGCAATTTATCATAACATCAGAAAGAGTCAAGAATAGAGCTTTTCAACAAGTCCACATACTCAACTATCATATAGTCTTCTACAATTGCTAACACTCACGCAATACTTATGGTTATGGAGTTTTAATCGAACACTGAGAAAGATAGGGGCTTATAATTTTGCCTCCCAACGTATTCACCTTTAGGTGATGTCAACAATAATAGTTCATGCTAATTTACATCCAATTGGATATATATGTCAGGATCTTTCCAACATGAGGTGCTTGCCAAAGGATAAAATGAAAAAGGGAAAGGTGAAGATCACCTTGACTCTTGCATAAAGTAAGACATAAAGTAAAAGATAGGCCCTTCGCAGAGGGAAGCAGAGGTTGTCATTTGCTTTTAGGGTTGGATGCATAAAATCTTACTGCGAAAGAACGTCACTTTATATTGCCACTTGTATATGGACCTTTATTATGCAATACGTCGCTTTTATTGCTTCCATAGCAAGATCGTATAAAGCTTATTTTCTCTGCACTAATAAGTCATGCATATTTGCACCGATGACAACTTACTTGAAGGATCTTACTCAATCCATAGATAGGTATGGTGGACTCTCATGGCAAAAATGGGTTTAAGGATATTTGGAAGCAAAAGTATTATCTCTAATTGGTGCAAGGAATTTTTGGCTAGCATGAGGGGGAAAGGCAAGCTCAACATATTGAATGATCCATGATAATATACTTTAACTGAGATGTGAGAAAACATAAACCATTACATTGTCTTCCTTGTCCAACATCAACTCTTTAGCATGTCATACTTTAATGAGTGCTCACAATCATAAAAGATATCCAAGATAGTATATTTATATGTGAAAACCTCTCCTTCCCTATTACTTCCTATTAATTGCAACGATGACCAAAACTACGTTTGTCAACTCTCAATATTTTTATGCCTCATACTCTTTATATGTGAAGTCATTACTATCCATAAGATCAATATGAACTCTTTTATTATTTTTATTCTTTCTATTTTCTCAAGATCATAGCAAGATAGTAAAGCCCTTGACTCAACACTAATTTTTATTATAGATAGCTCATGGACTCGATTACATAAAGGGATCACAAGGCAGAACTCAAAACTAATTCATACCAAAACTTCAATCTACTAGATCAAGATATTACTAAAAGGATCAAACTAAGTAAAACAGTAAAGATAGGAGTGTGATGGTGATACGATACCGGGGCACCTCCCCCAATCTTGGCAGTTGCCAAGGGGAGTGCCTGTCGTGGTTCTAAGTCTGACAGTAGAATGGGGGTAGGTATGGAGAGGCAAGATCCTAGCTATGGAGTAGTTGTATACGCAGGGGATTTACGAGTTCAGGCCCTTCTCGGAGGAAGTAACGGCCCTACGTCTCGGAGCCCGGAGGCGGTTGACTGGATTATATGAGTATGAGTTACAGGGGTGCGAACCCTTTACACTGAGGAGGGGGGTGGCTTATATAGAGTTCGCCTGACTCCTCCGGCCCTCAGTTATGCAGGGTTTAAAGTACATTAAGGCAGGGAGTTACTGGTAATGCCCACATAAAGTGCCATGAAGACTATTAAAGCTACTTAATGACAGGCTGTTGCGTGCTGAATGACTTTAGGTCTCCTGGTTGTCGAGTGGTTAGCTTCATGGTTGAGTGGCTATCTTCATCGTCGAGTGTCCTTGAGTTCGTCGAGTGGAGTCCCTCTTGGTCGACTGGAAGGTAGCTTCTTCTAAGGATGTCCTTGGGTAGGGTATCCTGGATAGGTTCGTGACCCTACCCTAGGTACATGACTTCATCATTAGCCCCCGAATGGATCGAGGTTTGAGTGAGGAAGGAGTTGATAATTTTGTCCGACCTATTTCCCGTGTTCCGAGTATGTCGTATTCTGGATCAATGACTTTTAGCGATGGCATCAACTTTTCTTTCAGTCCCCTTGATCCATTCTTTTCCTCTGTCGAGTGAACTTTTGAACATGGTGAACTTCCGAGCGACGGATCGCAGGAAATCTACCGTCTGACAGGTTGATCTGCTGTTAGCGGATTTTGCGGGATCCAAATTTTGGGAAGCACGCGAAGCAGGGCGGACCGCGGTACTCAGATGAGATAAGGCATAGACGCCTCAATTTCCACGCCACCTTTTTCGCCATGTATCACGTGCGCGCGACTGTTTCGGAATTTGATAGGTCCGCCCGGGCCTACTTGTCAGCCACTCGGAAGTGTCCTTATATAATGCGCCGGGTGAGGGTTTTGAACAGTGCCTCCCCATTCCCCTTTCCTCCTTCTTCATCTCCGCCTACCGTGCCCACTTTTGCCTCCGCCCATCCACTCCTCGCGCGCTTCGCCGGTGACGATGGTGAAGGATAAGACGGCGGCCTTGGAGCGAGCGAAGAAGGCAACGGCATCGGCGAAAGCGAAGGGAAGAGCCACCAGTCGGGGTGGATCTTTGTCGAGGTCTCGCCCGCCGCAAGGTTGGGTCCAAGGGGACTGGATCCGCTCGACCATCACCCAGGCGGATCTCAATGACCTGGCCAATGAGGGGCTAATCCCTCATGGGTCAGCAAGGCTTCCGGGGACCGAGTGGCAACCGCAGCCACTGGAGGGTGAGTACGTTCTCCTTGCCACTCATGTAGATCGTGGATTCTCTTTGCCGCCGAGTCTTTTCTTCCGAGGGTTTCTGAACTTCTTTGGGGCGCAACTCCACCATTTTACTCCCAATTCCATCGCCTACCTCGCCGCCTTTGTGTCTCTGTGCAAAAACTTCCTGGGTTGTCGACCGCACTGGGGCCTCTTCAAGCACATATTCACTTGTCGCTCTCAGACAGTGAAAAAGGTGAGTCCGGATGACGATAGGACTAAGGTAATCCAGATGTGCGGGGGTCTTGGAATCCAAATGAGGAGTAAGAGCGCTTTTCCGGCCATGACCCTTCCCGAGTCGGTTAGAGGGTGGTAGTCGACCTGGTTCTACTGCCAAGACGAGTCGACGCCGGGGCAGTCCACTGGTCTCCCTCCGTTCTCCATGGACCGAGTGAACAAGCCGTCTTCTCTGAAGGTGCTTCCGGAGGAGAAGGCTCAGGTAAAAATGTTGGTGGAGCGTGTAGTCCAGCTCATTCGGGACAGAGTGACCGGCATGGACCTTCTGGAGGTTTTCCTTCGACGGTGTATTCAGCTGCTCCAATACCGAGGCCACCCGATGTGGCTGTACTGCGGCACCGAAGATACCACTCGGCTCCATCCAGAGGCGGTCGACGACACCATGCTGGAGAGGTGGATGGCAGCCATCACAGGGAATAAGAATAACCCTCGAGGGGCTAGGAGGATTCCACCACTCGACCATACCTACACACCGGACACGGTATGACCAGTTATCCTCGGTTGTAATCTTGCTTTATTCATTCTGCTTCACTGCAAATTGGTTGATTGACCTTTGTCTTGTTTCGTTGTCTGTCAGGCCACCACTGAGTTGTACTCGATGCCCAATGGAGCGCAAGCGCCGACTGAGGAGGAGGAAGGAAGTGGGGGAGAAAGCCAGGAGGAGTGGGATTTGGATGCTGATGACGATGATGAAGATGGTGACTCTGATGAGGAGGAAGAGGAGGAGGAGGTGGAGGAGGAAGTTGCACCTCCTCGTTCGGAAAGACGCTCGAAGCTTGTCCATGATCCAGCAACCGAGCGTGGTAAGGGGGTCGCGTCCGTCGCGCAGTCGACCAAGCATCCTCAGACGACTTCTCCGGCACCGACTGAAAAAGCTCCGAAGCAATCTCGAGTGGCGCCGTCGAAGCCGACGAAGGTCTTGCCGAAGATGAAGATGGCGATCCCCACTATCTCAGGGTAATAGTGTAGCTTGAGTTTTTTCGTTTCACATGAATTTATTCTTGGCCAATTCGTGAGCTGACCGATTGACTTCTGGAGCTGTAGTGCTGCTACTTCTGATACCTCGGCCAGGGCTGAGGATCACGAGATGGAAGATGCTGTCACTTCAAGACCTGGTATGACCTTTGTAGTTCTGTCTTCAGTCGGTTGGTTCTTTGTCTTTAATTTTGACTCTTTTTTGCAGCTCCATCTAACGTCGTTATTGACCTTCCCGACGACGATGACGAGGAACCACTGAGGTAGAGGAGGAACAGGAAAGCGTCTGCTGGCAAGGAGACTCAGGACGTGCCAGCACCCGAGACGTTGGTCGTAGAAGGGGACAACGTCACTCGGCCTACCGTATCTTTTGCGGTGCCGTTGACGAGTGCTCG
This sequence comes from Triticum dicoccoides, assembly GCF_002162155.2. Classification (NCBI taxonomy): domain Eukaryota; kingdom Viridiplantae; phylum Streptophyta; class Magnoliopsida; order Poales; family Poaceae; genus Triticum; species Triticum dicoccoides. Next base: position 664,573,786 of record NC_041389.1, on the reverse strand, counting down.
CCCTCCGTCGTCGAGTGCTACTCAGCCTTCACTTTTCTCGACCCACCACGTTCCAGAAGACCAAGCCAGTGCTGCTAAAGAAGCAACACGCCAGGCAGGGATCATGATGGAGCAAGTGAAGGCAATCCAAGACGCCAGTCAGGCGGCTTATGACGCCAGTTCAGCTCTTTAGAGCAATGTTCAGGTCAGTCGACCACCGCCTGTTCTGTTAGGATATGATATCTTAAAATCCTTCTTTCTGAAAATTTTAGTATTCGTCGTACACCCACTGAGTGTGTTGTCTGACATTCCGAATTAGTGGGGGCACGATGAGTGCACCCACTGGGTGTAGTCCCCAAGGCTATGGTCGACTGCTGGCAGTCGACCATAGTCTTTATGTCTTAAGTTTTTCCTTTATTCGGTCAGGTCGAATGGATTGAGAAATCGGTGGGGGCACGCTGAGTGCACCCACTGGGTGTAGTCCCCGAGACTATGGTCGACTGCTGGCAGTCGACGACAGTCTGAAGATAACCTCTCTCTCTCTCTCTCTTTTTTTTTGCTACTTGTTGGTCGGCTGATCGACTCTAATTGATAGAACTAGTGGGGGCACGCTGAGTGCACCCACTGGGTGTAGTCCCCGAGACTATGGTCGAACGTTTATATTTGGCTGTAGTCTTAGAAATGATATGATTTTTCCTTAGTCACTCGGAAGTGAACTGTCTTTGACATTTATCGATTTGTTCTTCGCAGAAATCTTGCGAGCTTGCAGCTCGTTACACTGAGTTGGAGAAAAAGCAAATCCAGCTTGAGCTTGATCTGAATCTGGTCCAGGAGAACTTCACGAAGTCGAAGGAGGATGCATAAGGTATGTTTGGTGAGAACCTCTACGACTGCTTTTGCTCTCTTGTCCGTTTCAGATTCTGATCTCACTGTGACTTTGCAGACAAACTGAGGGATGCTCTGAAGAAAAAAGACCTTAACTTGGCTGAGATGCAGAAAGCGGCTTTAGAGAAGACCAAGCTCGCAGATGAGAAGCTGGCTTCAATCACCAAGCTTGAAGAAGAAAATACCAATCTGAAAGCTGCTCTTGATGCGGCCAACAAGGAGGTTAGTCGACTAAAGAGTGACAAGATTGCCTTGAGTGACAAGGCCAGTGAGTTGGTGGGAAAGAAGAATGATCTAGAGGCTTATCTAGGAGGACTCGCCAAAAAGCTATTCCTCATGCTTGAAGGTAATGTTTTGTATCAAATAGGCATTTTAACTATGATCTCTCCATCCGACTGCTGTCTTGACTCTGGGGTTGTGCTCGCAGAGTTCTGCCAGAACTTTGAAGAGGAAAATGGTCGACTGGAAACAAACCTGGATCCCATCAACTCTCCTGTGAAGGATGAAGTCGCCATGAATGTGTTTCGACTCGAATCTCGCATTGCTGCCATAGTGGACTATCTTGCAAGGCTGAAGGTTGCAACTTCCCATACCGACACAACACTTTGGCCAACAGAGACGCTTCAGAATGACCTCAAGTCTCTGATGACTCGACTGAACAAGGTTCCAAGTCGAGTGCAAGAATGGAAGAAGTCTTCTGCCAGATGTGGCGTGGATGTTGCCCTATCTCTGGTCCGTGTTCACTGCAAGGAGGCGCGAGAGGACAAGCAGGCAGCCCTTAAGGTGGCTAATACCAAGAAATATGATTTCCGATCTTTCATGGAGACCTTCATCGCTGCTGCCACTCGAATTGCAGACGGAATCGACCTGGACGAATTTGTTGCGCCTTCCAGCCCTCCGCAGGAGGGGTAAAAAACTTCTATGCTTGATACTTTAAATTTGCCTCGGTATGCCGAGTGAATTTTGTAACCGATAAACCTTAACGGGCTTAGCGCCTGAGCGCTTTCGATTCCGTTGGATGTCATCTGAACTTGGATTCGACGTTGAATATGTTTGCATTTGGTTTGAGGTGTCTTTTGCAGGCTAGGGAGAAACGCTTGTTGCAATCGACTTGTTCCTCAATACACTTAGGCGAGCACTGGGCTGCAGCTAAGCCTCCGAGTGGGAGGTCTGCTCTTCACTCGCCAGGATTTTCAAAACTTAGGCGAGCACAGGGCTGCAGCTAAGCCCCCGAGTGGGAGGTCTGCTCTCCACTCGGTAGGATTTTCAAAAACTTAGGCGAGCACAGGGCTGCAGCTAAGCCCCCGAGTGGGAGGTCTGCTCTCCACTCGGTAGGATTTTCAAAAACTTAGGCGAGCATTGGGCTGCAGCTAAGCCCCCGAGTGGGAGGTTTACTCTCCACTCGGTAGGATTTTCAAAAACTTAGGCGAGCACTGGGCTGCAGCTAAGCCTCCGAGTGGGAGGTCTGATCTCCACTCGATAGGATTTTCAAGGCGTACCTCTGGAGAAGGAAGTAACAGTCGACCTATACCTCGTCCTCCTTGCAGAGCGTACGTTGTATATGTGGCGTAGCTCGGAAGGAGAGGGTAGCAGTCGACCTGCACCTCGTCTTCCTTGCAGAGCGCATGTTGTATTTGTGGCGTAGCTCGGAAGGAGAGGGTAGCAGTCGACCTGCACCTCGTCCTCCTTGCAGAGCGCATGTTGTATTTGTGGCGTAGCTCGGAAGGAGAGGGTAGCAGTCGACCTGCACCTCGTCCTCCTTGCAGAGCGCATGTTGTATTTGTGGCGTAGCTCAGAAGGAGAGGGTAGCAGTCGACCTGCACCTCGTCCTCCTTGCAGAGCGCACATTGTATTTGTGCTTAGGCGAGCGAAATGCTGCAGCTAAGCCTCCGAGTGGAAGGCTGGCTTACCACTCGGTAGGATTTTGTTTAACTTAGGCGAGCACTTGGACTGCAGCTAAGCCTCTGAGTGGAAGGCTGGCTTACCACTCGGTAGGATTTTGTTTAACTTAGGCGAGTACTTGGACTGCAGCTAAGCCTCCAAGTGGAAGGCTAGCTTACCACTCGGTAGGATTTTGTTTAACTTAGGCGAGTACTTGGACTACAGCTAAGCCTCCGAGTGGAAGGCTGGCTTACCACTCGGTAGGATTTTATTTAACTTAGGCGAGTACTTGGACTGCAGCTAAGCCTCCGAGTGGAAGGCTGGTTACCACTCGGTAGGATTTTGTTTAACTTAGGCGAGTACTTGGACTGCAGCTAAGCCTCCGAGTGGAAGGCTGGCTTACCACTCGGTAGGATTTTGTTTAACTTAGGTGAAACGGATTTTGCAGCTAAGCCCCCGAGTGGGAGGCTGGCTCACCACTCGGTTAGGATTTTTTTTACACACTTAGGCGAATCGGATTCGCAGCCAAGCCACCCACTGGGGGACTGCTTTATGTGGACAAAAGTAATGACAATTACTGGAAAAATTATAAGGCTCTTGTCTTTGATAAATAAACTATAGAAGTACTTTTATTACAATCCATCCGAGTGAATACTTAAGTATAAAAGGGGCGGAGAAGCTCCACGTTCCAAGCTCGGGGCTCATCGATCTGATGCTCGACATTGTAAAGACGGTATGCTCCATTGTGGAGAACTTTGGTGACGATGAAGGGGCCTTCCCAAGAAGGAGCAAGCTTGTGTGGTTTCTGCTGATCCACTCGGAGAACCAGATCTCCTTCCTGGAAGGCTCGACTCCTTACGTTTTTGGCGTGGAAGCGACGCAGGTCTTGTTGGTAAATGGTCGATCAGATCAAAGCCATCTCCCTTTCTTCCTCCAGAAGGTCGACCGCGTCCTGCCGGGCTTGTTCTGCTTCAGACTCGATGTACAGTTCGACTCGAGGAGCGTTGTGAAGTAGGTCGCTTGGCAAGACCGCTTCAGCTCCGTAGACCAAGAAGAACAGAGTTCTCCCAGTCGACCAGTTAGGCGTGGTACTTAACCCCCAAAGAAAAGACGGAAGCTCGTCGACCCATGCACCAGCCGCATGCTTGAGATCACGCATCAAACGGGGTTTCAACCCTTTGAGAATCAAGCCGTTGGCTCGTTCTGCCTGTCCATTCGACTGAGGATGGGCGACTGAAGCGTAGTCGACTCGTGTGCCTTGAGATGTGCAGAAAGCTCTGAATTCTTCGGAATCGAAGTTTGACCCGTTGTCAGTGATGATGCTATGCGGGACTCCATATCTGAATATCAATTCTCTGATGAAGCTGACAGCAGTACCGACATCAAGGTTCTTGATGGGTTTGGCCTCAATCCACTTGGTGAACTTTTCGACTGCTACCAGCACATGGGTGAAACCGCTTCTGCCTGTTCTCAAAGGGCCAACCATATCCATCCCCCATACTGCGAAGGGCCAGACGAGTGGTATGGTCTTTAAAGCTGAGGCGGGCTTGTGTGACATATTGGAGTAAAATTGACATCCATCACACTTGTTGACCATCTCCTTTGCTATTTCATTTGCTCTCGGCCAGTAAAATACGGCTTGGTATGCTTTGGCCACGATGGTCCGAGAGGACGCATGATGGCCGCAGGTCCCCGAGTGGATGTCGTCAAGGATTATTCGACCTTCTTCTGGCGTTATGCATTTCTGACCAACTCCAGTCGCGCTTTCTCTGTACAGTTGTCCCCTTATCACGGTAAAGGCTTTAGATCGGCGGACGATCTGTCGAGCCTCTTCTTCGTCCTCTGGGAGTTCTTTCCTTAAGATATACGCGATATACGGTACTGTCCAATCAGGAGTGATCACCAATGCTTCCATGATCAGGTCGACCACCGCTGGAATTTCAACTTCAGTCGGATCCGTGACACTCTTAGGCTGCGGAGCTTCTTCGGTAAAAGGATCTTCTGTGACTGATGGAGTATGGATATGCTCCAAGAACACATCACTGGGAATGGCTTCTCTCTTAGACCCTATCTTCGCCAAATCATCAGCCGCTTGATTTTTTAGTCGGGGTATATGGTGGAGCTCTAACCCTTCGAATTTCTTTTCAAGCTTCCTCACTGCATTGCAGTATCCAGTCATGGTTGGGCTTCTAACGTCCCACTCCTTCATCACATGATTGAATACCAAATCTGAGTCGCCATAAACCATGAGGCGACGGATGCCGAGTGAAATGGCCATGCGCAACCCATACAAAAGTGCTTCATACTCTGCTTCATTATTCGAGGAATCAAAGTGGATCTGGAGCACATATCTGAGCTTATCTCCTCGGGGGGAAACCAAAACTACCCCAGCACCGGAACCATTTAACATCTTAGAGCCATCAAAGAACACGGTCCAATGTTCCGAGTGAACTTGAGTCGGCTGCTGTTGTTCAATCCACTCGGCAAGGAAATCTGCTATAGCCTGGGACTTAATGGCTTTCTTTGCCTCAAATTTGATATCAAGGGGAAGGAGTTCAATCGCCCATTTAGCCACTCGACCAGTTGCATCTCTGTTGTGCAGAATATCTGACAGTGGTGCGTCGCTGACGACTGTAATGTCATGATCAGAGAAATAATGAGCAACCTTCTTCATGGTCATGTAGATCCCATATACGAGCTTCTGATAATTAGGATATCTTTGCTTCGATGGAGTCAAACCTTCAGAGAGATAATACACTGGGCGCTAAACTTTGAAGGTTTTCCCTTCTTCTTCCCGCTCGACCGTAAGTACTGTGCTGACGACCTGTCCTATGGCTGCAATATAAAGCAACAGAGGCTCTTTGCTGATTGGAGCAGCAAGCACCGGCTGGGTGGAGAGCAGAGCTTTTAGCTCGGCAAACGCTGCATCAGCTTCTGGAGTCCACTCGAACTTGTCTGCCTTCTTCATCAGTCGGTAAAGAGGTAATGCCTTTTCACCGAGGCGAGAGATGAATCGACTTAACGCGGCCAAGCATCCAGTAAGCTTCTGGACATCGTGCACACGCACAAGGCGTTTCATTCGGAGTATGGTGCCAACTTTTTCTGGGTTAGCATCGATTCCTCGTTCTAAAACGAGAAAACCGAGTAACTTTCGGCCAGGTACTCCAAATGTGCACTTTGATGGATTAAGCTTGATATCATACCTCCTGAGATTGGCAAATGTTTCAGCGAGGTCAGTCAACAGGTCGGAACCCTTTCGTGACTTGACCATGATATCATCCATGTATGCTTCAACATTCCGACTGATTTGGGTGAGTAAACATTTTTGAATCATCCTCATGAACGTGGCTCCGGCATTCTTGAGACCGAATGGCATGGTGATATAGCAGAAGCACCCGAATGGAGTGATAAAATCTGTTTTGATCTCGTCAGGTCCATACAGACGGATCTGATGGTACCCGGAATAGGCGTCTAAAAAGACAATCTCTCGCATCCCGCAGTCGAGTCGACAATTTGGTTGATGCGAGGGAGAGGAAAATGATCTTTCGGGCAGGCCCGATTGATATGTTTGAAATCAATGCACATGCGAAGTGAGTTGTCCTTCTTGGGGACCATGACGACATTGGAGAGCCACTCGGAGTGGTATATCTCTCGGATAAACTCTGCTGCAAGGAGTCGAGCCACCTCCTCGCCAATGGCTTTTTTCTTCTGAACGGCGGACCGTCGAAGATGTTCTTTGACAGGTTTCGCTTTTGAGTCGACTCTAAGGCGATGCTCAGCCAGCCCCCTGGGAACACCCGGCATGTCAGCTGGCTTCCATGCAAAGATGTCCCAGTTCTCACGGAGGAACTGGATGAGCGCTTCTTCCTATTTAGAGTCGAGTGTTGTGGAAATATGGGTCGGAGCTGCGTTGGGGTCAGTCGGGTGAATATGAACGGGCTTCGTCTCCCCAGACGACTGGAACGCTGACTCTGTGGCGGGCTTCTTGGTCCGCAACAAATCACTCGGATCTGCATTTTTCTTGTATCCCTCCAGCTCTACCACTGTTATCTGGGCATCCGCAATCTTCGAGCCTTTCTGGAAAGACTCTTCTGCTTTCTTCCGGTTGCCAGTGATAGTGATCACACCTTTGGGGCCAGATATCTTTAATTTGAGGTACACATAACATGGTCGAGCCATGAACCGGGCATAGGCTGGTCTCCCCAAAATAGCGTGGTAAGCGCTCTGGAAATCCACGACTTCAAATGTCAGCTTCTCTTTGCGGAAATGCTTAGAGTCGCCGAACAATACATCTAGAGCTATTTGGCCGAGTTACTCAGCCTTCTTTCTAGGAATGACTCCGTGAAAACTCATGTTGCTAGAGCTGAGCCTGGACATCGGAATGCCCATTCCCTTTAGCGTCTCTGCATACAGTATATTCAACCCACTGCCGCCATCCATCAGTACCTTAGTCAGTCGAGTGCCTTCGACGACTGGGTCGACCACCAAAGCTTGCCTCCCAAGGGTGGCTATGTGAGTCGGGTGATCGGACTAGTCGAACGTAATGGGAGTTTGGGACCACCTTAGATAACTTGGTGTCGCCGGGGCGACCATATTTACCTCACGGTTGATAACTTTCAATCGACTTTTGCTCTCCACATCAGCAAAAATCATCAGGGGGGAATTGACATGAGGGTACCCTCCATCACTGTCCTCCTTGTCCTCGGCCTTGTCCGACTCCTTCTCTTTGTCCTTGGGCTGTTTTCCTTGACACTGCTGGATTAAAAGCCGGCACTGGCGAGTGGTATGTTTTGCGTAGATGAAGTTACCCTCTTCGTCTTTCTTCGTGTGGATGTGACACGGCAGATCCATCACGTCATTTCCTTCCTTATCCTTTACCTTCTTGGGGTTCCAAGATCCTTTGGGCTTCCCTTTGAATTTGCCCTGAGTCACGGCTAGAGCCTCTCTAGGAGCAGCTGGCTCGGCCTTCCGCTTCTGCTTCCGATTGGAGTTTCCTTTTTCCGACTGACTCGGCTTATACTTGCCACTCTGGAGCCTGTCCTCTTCTTCACCGTTAGCGTATTTGGTGGCAATCTCCATCATTCGACTCAGGGTCATATCCCCGGTTCGACCAAACTTCAGGCTCAACTCTCTGTTCTTGACACCATCCTTGAAGGCACAGACCGCTTGATGATCAGACACATTCTCCACGGTATGATGCAAAGTGATCCATCTCTGGATGTAATCTCTCAGTGTTTCATTCGACTTTTGTATGCAGACTTGCAGCTCTGTCAATCCGGCCGGTCGCTTGCAAGTTCCCTCGAACGTCCTGACAAACACTCGGGAAAGATCTTCCCAAGTGTAAATGTTGCTAGGAGCTAACTGATTCAACCACGCCCTGGCTGAACCCTCTAACATGAGTGGTAAATGCTTCATGGCCACCTCATCATTACCGCCGCCAATCTGTACCGCCACTCGGTAGTCTTCAAGCCAAGTCTCAGGCTTGGACTCTCCGGTGAACTTACTTACCCCAGTCGCCAACCTAAAGTTGGGGGGTATCACTGTGGCTCTGATGGCTCTGCTAAAGCATTCTGGACCTGAAACATGGACTCGGCTGCTAGTGGGCGCATCTCTGTCATGGCCACCTCTATGAGCTCTGTTCCGATCGACCAAACCTTGCACGATGATGGATCTCGCGTCAAAGCCTGGTTCCCTGGGGTCGACCGGAGCTCTCCGCCCAACACTGAGCTGGCGCCTGTCATCTTGCTGCCGATGGGCGTTAGACCCACCTCTCGGGGGAGGAGTGGGCACTCGACGCCTATCATCACGATCAAATCGGTCATCATACTGGTCCCGCCGGCCTTCACGTCTCTCGCGCCTCGGAGGCGACCTTGGGCTATGAGCCGACTGAACTGTATTCGCAACGACGGATCGACTGTGAATCCTGTTGCGCGACTGTGACACAGCTGAATTCTGATCTCCTGCTGCTCGGAGCAAATCCCTAATCTGCATCAATCCTCTACCAGCCTCCGACTGAGAGGGCTGAATTGACTCCGCTATACGGGCTGCAGCTGCTAAATTCTGAATCGGGGTTCGATATACCTGAGTCGGTTGCGGAAAGAGCTGACGCCGACTGGAGTCGGGTACTCGTTGCCGTGCATGCTCGTCGAGTGCTCGCTGGAGGTTCTCCAGTCGAGTGCGTTTAGCCAAGTTGGCCAAATGCGCCTCTTCCAAGGCACGAGCCTCGGGAGTTTCCCCTGCGATAGGAGTATGCAGGGCATCCATGTTCCGGCGGCGAAGATCTTCTCTTTGCTGAGAAGTGAGTGGTTCGGGTTGATATTCCTCGTGGGCTTGAGCGGGGTCACCTCCATCGTCCATCCCGTCGATGCGGGGGAAGCCGGGAGGGCTACGAGGCCCATTGACCATCAGGACCTCCGCCGCTGGATCACTGGTGTCGCACTCGGATGCAGTCTCTACGGAGCCAGTCGACAGATCGAACAGGCCATAGAGAGATTCGTCGGGCTCAATTGCCGCGACTTGGGTGGTGGCCGATTGGCCAGCTACTGCGTGTCGCACCCACCATTGAAGTCTCGACCGACTGGAGCGCTTGCGCTGGCGGGAGACAGGGAGGGAGAACGACACAGGTGTCGACCGGTACGGAGTCGACGGCTGCCGCAGCAGGACACCGCGGACACACGCCCGAAAATGCGTCGCACCGCGGACGGGGAGCGCGTTGATGTCGAGTGGTGCCTCCTGGAGCCAAGTGGAGTCGTCGGCAATGAAAGCGAGCGCACCAAGACGGATCTCGCGGCCCTCGACCAGAACTCCGCCAGAAACCGTGATGAAGGCGATCGGACAAATTGCAACTTCTCCAAAAAGTCACTAAGACACCTGCCCCACGGTGGGCGCCAACTATCGTGGTTCTAAGTCTGACAGTAGAATGGGGGGTAGGTATGGAGAGGCAAGATCCTAGCTATGGAGTAGTTGTATACACAGGGGATTTACGAGTTCAGGCCCTTCTCGGAGGAAGTAACAGCCCTACGTCTCGGAGCCCGGAGGCGGTCGACTGGATTATATGAGTATGAGTTACAGGGCTGCAAACCCTTTACACTGAGGAGGGGGGTGGCTTATATAGAGTTCGCCTGACTCCTCCGGCCCTGAGTTATGCAGGGTTTAAAGTACATTAAGGCAGAGAGTTACTGGTAACGCCCACATAAAGTGCCATGAAGACTATTAAAGCTACTTAATGACAGGCCATTGCGTGCTGAATGACTTTAGGTCTCCTGGTTGTCGAGTGGTTAGCTTCATGGTCGAGTGGATACCTTCATCGTCGAGTGTCCTTGAGTTCGTCGAGTGGAGTCCCTCTTGGTCGACTGGAAGGTAGCTTCTTCTAAGGATGTCCTTGGGTAGGGTATCCTGGATAGGTTCGTGACCCTACCCTAGGTACATGACTTCATCAGTGCCCATACCCATGTGATTATGTCCTCGGAGGTGATGAAGGCGGTGATGATGATGGTGGATAATCGCACATTGAGCGTAAAAGCTCCTCCAATTTGTGGATAATGCCCTTGAGTGCGATGATATGATCCTTCAATAAAATATTCTCCTATGTGAGATGCTTGTTTTTTATACGAGCTAACTCAATCATCTTGAAAGCTTCAATATCAGTTGGGGTAAAGAGGTTAGGTAAAGGTTGAGGGATGTTTTCTTCTTTCGCCGCCGGAGCTTGATCCTCCATGTCCTTCTTGATCCCTTCATCCTTGTTGATCTCCTCCGGTTCTTCTCTTTTCAGCTCTATCTTCAATAGCCAAGCATCCTTGTCTTCATTGTTGGAGGAGGCTGGCGTCATGATGCTCTAGATCTGTCAGAAAAACAACTCGAAACAAAGACAGAAGATTTTTGTGTGATACGGTGGTCAAAACCTTCGGAAGATTATATAATGAATTTTTTTACCGACCAAAATACGTAATGTGCAAGAAAATGGAGTCCGGGAGGCACACGAGGTGCCCACGAGACAGGGGGGCGCGCCCTCCACCCTCGTGGAGGCCTCGTGTCCTTCCCGGATTACTTCTTTCTTTCCGAAATTCTTAAATACTCCAAAACTGAGAGAAATTGCCATTAGAATTGTTTTGGAGTCGGTTTACTTACCGTACCACATACCTATTCCTTTTCAGAGTCTGAAACGTTCTGGAAAGTGTCCCTTATGTATTCCTTCGGGGTTATGGTCTCAATAATATTAGTTTCAACATTGATAGGGTTACCTAAGATATAATGTTCGATTCTTTGACCGTTCACCATCCTCGGACTTGTGCCTTCGAAGTTGTTGATTTTTATGGCACCAGAACGATAGACCTCCTCGATAACGTAGGGACCTTCCCATTTAGAGAGAAGTTTTCCTGCAAAAAAATCTTAAACGAGTGTTGAATAGCAACACATAATCACCTACGTTGAACTCACGCTTTTGTATTCTTTTGTCATGCCATCTTTTAACTTTTTCTTTAAACAACTTGGCATTTTCATAGGCTTGGGTTCTCCATTCATCAAGTGAGCTAATATCAAATAACCTCTTCTCACCGGCAAGTTTGAAGTCATAGTTGAGCTCTTTAATAGCCCAATATGCTTTATGTTCAAGTTCAAGAGGTAAGTGACATGGTTTTCCATAAACCATCTTATACGGAGACATACCCATAGGATTTTTATATGCGGTTCTATAGGCCCATAATGCATCATCAAGTTTCTTGGACCAATTCTTTCTAGACCTATTACAGTCTTTTGCAAAATTAATTTGAGCTCTCTATTGCTCAACTCTACTTGACCACTAGACTGTGGGTGATAAGGAGATGCAATTCTATGATTAACATCATACTTAGCAAGCATTTTACGGAAAGCACCATGAATAAAATGTGAACCACCATCAGTCATGATATATCTAGGGACTCCAAACTTTGGAAAAACAACTTCTTTAAGCATCTTAATAGAGGTGTTATGATCAGCACTACTAGTTGGAATAGCTTCTACCCACTTAGTAACGTAATCAACAACAACTAAAATATGTGTATATCCATTAGAGGCAGGAAAAGGTCCCATATAATCAAAGCCCCAAACATCAAATGGTTCAATAACAAGAGAATAATTCATAGGCATTTCTTGACCTCTACTAATATTACCAATTCTTTGACATTCAGCACAAGACAAGACAAACTTACGAGCATCTTTGAAGAGAGTAGGCCAATAAAAACCGGATTGCAATACCTTATGTGCAGTTATGTCTCCAGCGTGGTGTCCTCCATATGGTTCGGAGTGGCACTTGCATAGGATCTGTTCCTGTTCATGCTGAGGTACACAACTTCTAATAACACCATCTACTCCTTTATAAAAGTGTGGGTCATCCCAGAAGTAATGTCTTAAATCATAAAAGAACTTTTTCTTTTGCTGGTATGTGAAACTAGGTGGTATAAATTTAGCAACAATGTAATTAGCATAATCAGCATACCAAGGAGCAGTACGAGAAGCATTAATGACCACTAATTGTTCATCAGGAAAGCTATCATCAATAGGTAGTGGGTCATCAAGAACATTCTCTAGCCTAGACAAGTTGTCTGCAATGGGGTTCTCAGCTCCCTTTCTATCAATAATATGCAAATCAAATTCTTGAAGCAAGAGAACCCATCTAATAAGTCTAGGTTTAGCATATTTCTTTTCCATAAGATATTTAATAGCAGCATGATCAGTGTGAATAGTAACTTTAGAATCAACAATGTAAGGTTTGAACTTATCACAAGAAAATACAACTGCCAAGAATTCTTTTTCAGTAGTAGCATAATTTCTCTGGGCAGTATCAAGAGTCTTACTAGAATATTGAATAACATTTAATTTCTTATCAACTCGCTGCCCTAGGACAGCACCTACAACATAATCACTAGCATCACACATAATTTCAAAGGGTAAATTCCAATCAGGTGGTTGAACAATAGGTGCAGTGATCAAAGCTTTCTTATGTATTTCAAATGCTTCTACACAATCATCATCAAAGACAAAAGGAATATCTTTTTGCAATAAAATTAGTCAGAGGCCTAGAGATTTTAGAAAAGTCCTTAATGAACCTCCTATAAAAACCGGCATGACCAAGGAAACTTCTTATACCTTTAATGTCCTTGGGACATGGCATCTTTTCAATAGCATCAACTTTAGCTTTGTCAACTTCAATACCTCTTTTAGAAATTTTATGCCCCAAGACAATGCCTTCATTAACCATAAAGTGGCCCTTTTCCCAATTTAGGACGAGACTAGTGTCTTCACATCTCTACAAAACTCGATCAAGGCTGCTCAAGCAATCATCAAAAGAGGATCCATAAATAGAGAATTCATCCATGAATACCTCACAAATCTTTTCACAAAAGTCAGAGAATATAGCCATCATGCATCTTTGAAAGGTAGCAGGCGCATTACATAAATCAAAAGGCATACGTCTATAAGCAAAAGTACTGAAAGGGCAAGTAAAAGTAGTTTTTGATTGATCTTCCGCTGACACATGTATTTGAGAGAAACCAAAATAACCATCTAGAAAGCAGAAATGTGTATGTTTGGATAGTCTTTATAGCATTTGATCAATAAAAGGTAAAGGGTAATGATCCTTCTTAGTAGCTTTATTTAATTTACGGAAATCAATTACCATCCTATAACCTGTAAGAATTATTTGCGGAATCAATTCATCTTTATCATTAGGAACAACAGTAATACCTCCTTTCTTAGGAACACAATGGACAGGACTTACCCAATCACTATCAGCAACGGGATAAATTATACTTGCCTCAAGGAGCTTTAGTATCTCCTTTCTTACCACTTCTTTCATCTTAGGATTTAATCATTGTTGATGATCTCTAACTGGTTTGGAACCTTCGTCCAATTTAATTTTATGTTGGCATAGAGTGGTACTAATGCCCTTAAGATCATCCATAGTATATCCAATAGCAACACAATGCTTTTTCAGAGTTTTCAATAATATTTCCTCTTCTTGCTCTGAAAGGTTAGCACTAATAATAACAGGACATATCTTCTTTTCATCAAGATAAGCATATTTAAGATTATCAGGTAATGGTTGTAGCTCAAACACGGGATCACCCTTGGGTGGAGGAGGATCCCCTAGGATTTTAACACGCAAATTGTGTTTCAAAATAGGACCCTGTTGAAGGAATACTTTATCTATTTCCCTTCTTTCATTCATAAACATATCATTTTCATGGTCTAGCAAATATTGTTCTAATGGATCAATAGGAGGCACGGCAATAGAAGCAAGACCAATAATTTCATCCTTACTAGACAAATCTTTATCACGGGGTTGTCTACGAAATTTAGCAAAATTAAACTCATGATTCATATCATCCAAGCCAATCGTGACAACATCCTTTTCGCAACCGATCCTAGCATGAACAGTATTCAAGAAGGGTCTACCAAATATAATGGGACAAAACTCATCTTGTGGGGAACCCAGAACAACGAAATCAGCAGGGTATTTAACTTCCCCACACAAGACTTCAACATCTCTAACAATCCCAACTGGTGAAATGGTATCTCTATTGGCAAGCTTAATTGTAACATCTATTTCTTCTATCTCAGCAGGTGCAATATCATGCATAATTTCTTTATATAAGGAATGGGGTATTGCACTAGCACTAGCACCCATATCACATAAGCCATGATAACAATGATCTTCTATTTTAATAGAAATAACAGGCATGCCTACAACAGGTCTATGTATTTTAGCATCTGGTTTAACAATATTAGTAGTTTCACCATAGAAGTAAATAACATGCCCATCTATATTATCATCCAAGAGATCTTTAACCATAGAAATACTAGGTTCAACTTTAATTTGCTCAGGAGGTGTATATGTTCTAGTATTACTCTTATGAATAACAGTTTAAGCTTTAGCATGATCCTTCATTCTAACAGGAAAAAGTGGTTTCTCAACATAAGTAGTAGGAACAATAGGATCATTATAAGTGATAGTCTTTTCTTCAACTGTATTAGGTGCAACTACTTTAACTTCAACAAGAGGATTATATTTAAACCACTTCTCCTTAGGGAGATCAACGTGAGCAGCAAAAGATTCATAAAAGGAAGCTACTATTTCAGAGTCAAGTCCATATTTAGCGCTAAATCCACAAAAAGCATCGGTATCCATAAAAGATTTAACACAATCAAACTTAGGTGTTATACCTGACTCCTTACCATCGTCAGAACCCCAATATTCAGAGTTGTGTTTAATTCTTTCCAATAAGTCCCACTTGGATTCAGTAGTCTTCAGCATATAAGAACCAGCACAAGAAGTATCGAGCATGGTGAGTGTTGGGGAACGTAGTAATTTCAAAAAAAATTCCTAGGCACATGCAAGATCATGGTGATGCATAGCAACGAGAGGGGAGAGTGTTGTCCACGTACCCTCATAGACCGATAGCGGAAGCGTTATAACAACGCGGCTGATGTAGTCGTACGTCTTCACGGCCCGACCGATCAAGCACCGAAACTACGACACTTCCGAGTTCTAGCACATGTTCAGCTCGATGACGATCCCCGGACTCCGATCCAGCAAAGTGCCGGGGAAGAATTTTGTCAGCACGATGGCGTGGTGACGATCTTGATGTTCTACCGACACAAGGCTTCACCTAAGCACCGCTACGATATTATTGAGGTGGATTATCGTGGAGGGGGGCACCGCACACGGCTAAGAGATCCAAAGGATCAATTGTTGTTGTGTCTAGAGGTGCCCCCTGCCCCCGTATATAAAGGAGCAAGGGGCGAGGGGGCGGCCGGCCTAGGAGGGGGCGCGCCAAGGGGAGTCCTACTCCCACCGGGAGTAGGACTCCCTCCTTCCTTGTTGGAGTAGGAGAATGGGAAAGAGGGGGAGAGGAAGAAGGAAAAGGGGGCTGCACCCCTTGTCCAATTCGGACCAGAGGGGGGGGGGGGCGCAGGCCTCCTTCCTTTTGGCCACTCTCCTCTATTCCCGTATGGCCCAATAAGGCCCATATACTCCCCGGCGAATTCCCGTAACTCTCCGGTACTCCAAAAAATACCCGAATCACTCGGAACCTTTCCGAGCTCCGAATATAGTCGTCCAATATATCGATCTTTATGTCTCGACCATTTCGAGACTCCTCGTCATGTCCCCGATCTCATCCGGGACTCCGAACTCCTTCGGTACATCAAAACTCATAAACTCATAATATAACTGTCATCGAAACCTTAAGCGTGCGGACCCTACGGGTTCGAGAACAATGTAGACATGACCGAGACACGTTTCTGGTCAATAACGAATAGCGGAACCTGGATGCTCATATTGGCTCCCACATATACTACGAAGATCTTTATCGGTCAAACTGCATAACAACTTACGTTGTTCCCTTTGTCATCGGTATGTTACTTGCCCAAGATTCGATCGTCGGTATCCAATACCTAGTTCAATCTCGTTACCGGCAAGTCTCTTTACTCGTTACGTAATGCATCATTCCATAACTAACTCATTAGCTACATTGCTTGCAAGGCTTATAGTGATGTGCATTACCGAGAGGGCCCAGAGATACCTCTCCGACAATCGGAGTGACAAATCCTAATCTCGAAAAACGCCAACCCAACATGTACCATCGAGGACACCTGTAGAGCTCCTTTATAATCACCCAGTTACGTTGTAACGTTTGGTAGCACACAAAGTGTTCCTCCGGTAAACGGGAGTTGCATAATCTCATAGTCATAGGAACATGTATAAGTCATGAAGAAAGCAATAGCAACATACTAAACGATCAAGTGCTAAGCTAACGGAATGGGTCAAGTCAATCACATCATTCTCCTAACGATGTGATCCCGTTAATCAAATGACAACTCATGTCTATGGTTAGGAAACTTAACCATCTTTGATTCACGAGCTAGTCAAGTAGAGGCATACTAGTGACACTTTGTTTGTCTATGTATTCACACATGTATTATGTTTCTGGTTAATACAATTCTAGCATGAATAATAAACATTTATCATGAAATAAGGAAATAAATAATAACTTTATTATTGTCTCTAGGGCATATTTCCTTCAGTCTCCCACTTGCACTAGAGTCAATAATCTAGTTCATATCGCCATGTGATTTAACACCAATATTCACATTTATATGTGATTAATACCCATAGTTCACATCGTCATGTGGTCAACACCCAAAAGGTTTACTAGAGTCAATAATCTAGTTCACATCGCTATGTGATTAACACCCAAAGAGTACTAAGGTATGATCATGTTTTGCTTGTGAGAGAAGTTTAGTCAACGGGTCTGTCATATTCAGAGCCGTATGTATTTTGCAAATATTCTATGTCCACAATGCTCTGCACGGAGCTACTCTAGCTAATTGCTCCCACTTTCAATATCTATCCAGATTGAGACTTAGAGTCATCTGGATTGGTGTAAAAGCTTGCATCATTGTAACTTTTTACGACGGGCTCTTTTATCACCTCCATAATCGAGAAACATCTCCTTAGTCCTCACTAAGGATATTCTTGACCGTTGTCCAGTGATCTACTCTTAGATCAAAATTGTATTCCTTTGTCAAACTCAGAGCAAGGTATACAATAGGTCTGGTTCACAGCATAGCATACTTTATAGAACCTATGACTGACGCATAGGGAATGACTTTTCATTCTCTTTCTATTTTCTGCCATGGTTGGGTCTTGAGTCTTACTCAATTTCATACCTTGACTGTTACATTTTGAACTATTTCAAAAATTTATCAAGGTATGTACTCATTGAAAAAACTTATCAAGCGTCTTGATCTATCTATATAGATCTTGATGCTCAATGTGTAAGCAGCTTCACCGAGGTCTTGCTTTGAAAAACTCCTATTCAAGTATCCTTTCATGCTATCTAGAATTTCTATATCATTTCCAATCAACAATATGTCATCCACATATAATATTAGAAATGCTACAGAGCTCCCACTCACTTTCTTGTAAATACAGGCTTCTCAAAAAGTCTGTATAAAACCATATGCTTTGATCAACTCATCAAAGCGTATATTCCAATTCCGAGAGGCTTGCACCAGTCCATAAATGGATCGCTGGAGCTTGCACACTTTGTTAGCACCTTTAGGATTGACAAAACCTTCTGGTTGCATCATATACAACTCTTCTTTAAAAAATCCGTTAAGGAATGCAATTTTGACATCCATTTGCCAGATTTCATAAAATATGGATGATTCAGACAGACTTAAGCATCGATACGAGTGAGAAAATTTCATCGTATTCAACACCTTGAACTTGTCGAAAACCTTTCGCAACAAGTCGAGCTTAGTAGATAGTAACACTACTATCAGTGTCCGTCTTCCTCTTGAAAATCCATTTATTTAACATGGCTTGCTGATCATCAAGCAAGTCAATCAAAGTCCATACTTTGTTCTCATACATGGATCATATCTCAGATTTTATGGCCTCAAGCCATTTCATGGAATTTGGGCTCATCATCGCTTCCTCATAGTTCGTAGGTTCATCATGGTCTAGTAACATGACTTCTAGAACAGGATTACCGTACCACTCTGGTGCGGACCGTTCTCTGGAAGACCTACGAGGTTCTGTAATAACTTGATCTGAAGTTTCATGATCATCATCATTAGCTTCCTCACTAATTGGTGTAGGAATCACTGGAACTGATTTCAGCGATGAACTATTTTCCAATTCAGGAGAAGGTACTATTACCTTATCAAGTTCTACTTTTCTCCCACTCACTTCTTTCGAGAGAAAACTCCTTCTCTAGAAAGGATCCATCTTAGCAACAAATATCTTGCTTTCGGATTTGTGATAGAAGGTGTACCCAATAGTTTCCTTTGGGTATTCTATGAAGACGCACTTCTCCGATTTGGGTTCGAGCTTATCAGGTTGAAACTTTTTCACATAAGCATTGCAGTCCCAAACTTTAAGAAACGACAAGTTTGGTTTCTTGCCAAACCACAGTTCATAAGGTGTCGTCTCAAACGGATTTTGATGGTGCCCTATTTAAAGTGAATGCAACTGTCTCTAATGCATAACCCCAAAACGATAGTGGTAAACCGATAAGAGACATCATAGATCGCACCATATCTAGTAAAGTATGATTACGACGTTCGGACACACCATTACATTGTGGTGTTCCAGGTGGCATGAGTTACGAAACTATTTCACATTGTTTCAAATGAAGACCAAACTCATAACTCAAATATTCGTCTCCATGATCAGATCGTAGAAACTTTATTTTTCTTGTTACGATGATTTTCCACTTCACTCTGAAATTCTTTGAACTTTTCAACTATTTCAGACTTATGTTTCATTAAGTAGATATACCCATATCTGCTCAAATCATCTGTGAAGGTCAGAAAATAACGATACTTGCCACGAGCATCAACACTCATTGGATCGCATACATCAGTATGTATTATTTCCAACAAATCTGTTGCTCGCTCCATTGTTCCGGAGAACGGAGTCTTAGTCATCTTACCCATGAGGCATGGTTCGCAAGCATCAAGTGGTTCATAATCAAGTGATTCCAAAAGCCCATCAGCATGGAGTTTCTTCATGCGCTTTACACCAATATGACCTAAACGGCAGTGCCACAAATAAGTTGTACTATCATTATTAACTTTACATCTTTTGGCTTCAATATTATGAATATATGTATCACACGATCGAGATCCAATAAACCAATTTCATTGGGTGTATGACCATAGAAGGTTTTATTCATGTAAACAGAACAACAATTATTCTCTAACTTACATGAATAACCGTATTGCAATAAACATGATCAAATCACATTCATGCTCAACACAAACACCAAATAACACTTATTTAGGTTCAACACTAATCCCGAAAGTATAGGGAGTTTGCGATGATGATCATATCAATCTTGGAACCACTTCCAATACACATCGTCACTTCACCCTCAACTAGTCTCTGTTTATTCTATAACTCCTGTTTCGAGTCACTAATTTTTAGCAACCGAACAAGTATCAAATACTCAGGGGCTACTATAAACACTAGTAAGGTACACATCAATAACCTGTATATCAAATATAACCTTGTTCACTCTGCCATCCTTCTTATCCACCAAATATTCAGGGTATTTCCGTTTCTAGTGACCATTTCCTTTGCAATGTAAGCACTTAGTTTCAGGCTTTGGTTCAGCTTTGGGCTTCTTCATGGGAGTGACAACTTTCTTGTCATTCTACTTGAAGTTCCCTTTCTTTCCCTTTGCCCTTTTCTTGAAACTAGTGATCTTGTCAACCATCAACACTTGATGCTCTTTCTTGATTTCTACCTTCATCGATTTCAACATCACGAAGAGCTCGGGAATCGTTTTTGTCATCCCTTGCATACTATAGTTCATCACAAAGTTCTACTAACTTGGTGATGGTGACTAGAGAACTCTATCAATCACTATCTTATCTGGAAGATTAACTCCCACTTGATTCAAGCGATTGTAGTACCCAGACAATCTGAGCACATGCTCACTAGTTGAGCGATTCTCCTCCATCTTTTAGCCATAGAACTTGTTGGAGACTTCATATCTCTCAACTCAGGTATTTGCTTGAAATATTAACTTCAACTCCTGGAACATCTCATATGGTCCATGACGTTCAAAACGTCTTTGAAGTCCCGATTCTAAGCCGTTAAGCATGGTGCACTAAACTATCAAGTAGTCATCATATTGAGCTAGCCAAACGTTCATAACGTCTGCATCTGCTCCTGCAATAGGTCTGTCACCTAGCGGTGCATTAAGGACATAATTCTTCTGTGCAGCAATGAGGATAAACCTCGGATCATGGATCCAATCCACATCATTGCTACTAACATCTTTCAACACAATTTTCTCTAGGAACATATCAAAATAAACATATGAAAGCAACAACGCAAGCTATTGATCTACAACATAATTCGCAAAATACTACCAAGACTAAGTTCATGATAAATTTAAGTTCAATTAATCATATTACTTAAGAACTCCCACTTAGACAGACATCTCTCTAGTCATCTAAGTGATCACGTGATCCAAATCAACTAAACCATGTCCGATCATCGCGTGAGATGGAGTAGTTTTCAATGGTGAACATCACTATGTTGATCATATCTACTATATGATTCATGCTCGACCTTTCGGTCTCCGTGTTCCGAGGCCATATCTGTATATGCTAGGCTTGTCAAGTTTAACCTGAGTATTCCGCGTGTTCAACTATTTTGCACCCGTTGTATTTGAACGTAGAGCCTATCACACCCGATCATCACGTGGTGTCTCAGCACGAAGAACTTTCACAACGGTGCATACTCAGGGAGAACACTTCTTGATAATTAGTGAGAGATCATCTTAAAATGCTACCGTCAATCAAATCAGAATAAGATGTATAAAAGATAAACATCACATGCAATCAAAATATGTGACATGATATGGCCATCATCATCTTGTGCCTTTGATCTTCATCTGCAAAGCATCGTCATGATCTCCATCATTACCGGCATGACACCATGATCTTCATCATCTTGATCTATATCAATGTGTCATCACATGGTCGTCTCGCCAACTATTGCTCTTGCAACTATTGCTATCGCATAGCGATAAAGTAAAGCAATTATTTGGCGCTTGCATCTTATGCAACAAAGAGACAACCATAGGGCTTCTACCAGTTGCCGATAACTTCAACAAAACATGATCATCTCATACGACAACTTATATCTCATCACGTCTTGACCATATCACATCACAACATGCCCTGCAAAAACAAGTTAGACGTCCTCTACTTTGTTGTTGTAAGTTTTACGTGGCTGCTACGGGCTTAGCAATAACCGTTCTTACCTACGCATCAAAACCACAATGATAGTTCGTCAAGTTAGTGCTGTTTTAACCTTCGCAAGGACCGGGCGTAGCCACACTCAGTTCAACTAAAGTTGGAGAAACTGACACCCGCCAGCCACCTGTGTACAAAGCACGTCGGTAGAACTAGTCTCGCGTAAGCGTACGCGTAATGTCGGTCTGGGCCGCTTCATCCAACAATACCGCCGAACCAAAGTATGACATGCTGGTAAGCAGTATGACTTGTATCGCCCACAACTCACTTGTGTTCTACTCGTGCATATAACATCTACGCATAAAACCAGGCTCTGATACCACTGTTGGGGAACATAGTAACTTCAAAAAACATCCTACGCACACGCAAGATCATGGTGATGTATAGCAACGAGAGGGGAGAGTGTTGTCCACATACCCTCGTAGACCGATAGCAGAAGCGTTATAACAACGCGGTTGATGTAGTCGTACATCTTCACGGCCCGACCGATCAAGCACCGAAACTACGACACCTCCGAGTTCTAGCACACGTTCAGCTCGATGACGATCCCCGGACTCCGATCCAGCAAAGTGTCGGGGAAGAATTTCGTCAGCACGACGGCGTGGTGACGATCTTGATGTTCTACCGACGCAGGGCTTCGCCTAAGCACCGCTACGATATTATCGAGGTGGATTATCGTGGAGGGGGGCACCGCACACGGCTAAGAGATCCAAAGGATCAATTGTTGTTGTGCCTAGAGGTGCCCCCTGCCCCCGTATATAAAGGAGCAAGGGGGAAGGGGGTGGCCGGCCTAGGAGGGGGTGCGCCAAGGGGAGTCCTACTCCCACCGGGAGTAGGACTCCCTCCTTCCTTGTTGGAGTAGGAGAAGGGGAAAGAGGGGGAGAAGAAGAAGGAAAAGGGGGTTGCGCCCCTTGTCCAATTCGGACCAGAGGGGGGGGCGCAGACCTCCTTCCTTTTGGCCTCTCTCCTCTATTCCCGTATGGCCCAATAAGGCCCGTATACTCCCCGCCAAACTCCCATAACTCTCCGGTACTCCGAAAAATACCCGAATCACTCGGAACCTTTCCGAACTCCGAATATAGTCGTCCAATATATCGATCTTTACGTCTCGACCATTTCAAGACTCCTCGTCGTGTCCCCGATCTCATCCGGGACTCCGAACTCCTTAGGTACATCAAAACTCATAAACTCATAATATAAGTGTCATCAAAACCTTAAGCGTGCGGCCCCTATGGGTTCGAGAACAATGTAGACATGACCGAGACACATTTCCGGTCAATAACCAATAGCGGAACTTGGATGCTCATATTGGCTCCCACATATTCTACGAAGATCTTTATCGGTCAAACCGCATAACAACATACGTTGTTCCCTTTGTCATCGGTATGTTACTTGCCCGAGATTCGATCATCGGTATCCAATACCTAGTTCAATCTCGTTACCGGCAAGTCTCTTTACTCGTTACGTAATGCATCATTCCGTAACTAACTCATTAGCTACATTGCTTGCAAGGCTTATAGTGATGTGCATTACCGAGAGGGCCCAGAGATACCTCTCCGACAATCGGAGTGACAAATCCTAATCTCGAAAAACGCCAACCCAACATGTACCTTCGGAGACACCTGTAGAGCTCCTTTATAATCACCCAGTTACGTTGTGACGTTTGGTAGCACACAAAGTGTTCCTCCGGTAAATGGGAGTTGCATAATCTCATAGTCATAGGAACATGTATAAGTCATGACGAAAGCAATAGCAACATACTAAATGATCAAGTGCTAAGCTAACGGAATGGGTCAAGTCAATCACATCATTCTCCTAACGATGTGATCCCGTTAATCAAATGACAACTCATGTCTATGTTTAGGAAACTTAACCATCTTTGATTCACGAGCTAGTCAAGTAGAGGCATACTAGTGACACTCTGTTTGTCTATGTATTCACACATGTATTATGTTTCCGGTTAATACAATTCTAGCATGAATAATAAACATTTATCATGAAATAAGGAAACAAATAATAACTTTATTATTGCCTCTAGGGCATATTTCCTTTAGTGCGATCATTGAGAGAAAGCCGAGCATAAATTTTTTGAATAATCATTTCTCCCGAGAGCTCATGATTGGGGCATGAATATAACATTGACTGAAGCCCCCCCCCAAGCTTGAGCGATGCTTTTTCCTTTGCGAGGCCAAAAATTATATATGTAATTATGATCATGATGAACAAGATTCATAGGATAGAACTTCTGGTAAAATTCCAACTTCAGTCGTTTATAATTCCAAGATCCCGTATCATCACATAGCCTATGCCATGTCAATGCGTCTCCCTTCAAAGATAAAGGGAAGACCTTCCTCTTGACAACATCATCGGGAATACCTGCAAGCTTAAATAATCCACAAACTTCATCCACAAAGATAAGGTGTAAATCGGGATGCAATGTTCTGTCTCCTGCAAAGGGATTAGCTAGCAGTTTCTCTATCATACCCGAAGGAATTTCAAAGTAAACATTTTCAGTAGGTTCAGTAGGTTGAGGAGCAACTCTTTGCTCTACTGTTCGGGGTGAAGATACCCCGAACGAGCCCCTTAAAGGATTAGTTTCCATAGTAACAAGTGACAGAAAATTTCAGCACACTATATAAATGTTTCCTTACCAAGTTCCACTCACCAAAGGCGCTTCACTCCCCGGCAACGGCGCCAGAAAAGAGTCTTGATGACCCACAAGTATAGGGGATCTATCGTAGTCCTTTCGATAAGTAACAATGTCGAACCCAACGAGGAGCACTGAAATTGTAGGTAACAGATAGTTTTGTGATAAGATAATTTCTAACGGGTAACAAGTAATGAAAGTAAATAAGGTGCAGCAAGGTAGCCCAATCCTTTTTGTAGCAAAGGACAAGCCTGGACAATTTCTTATAATGATAAAAGCGCTCCTGAGGACACATGGGAATTATCGTCAAGCTAGTTTTCATCACGCTCATATGATTCGCGTTCGGTACTTTGATAGTTTGATATGTGGGTGGGTCGGTGCTTGGGTACTGCCCTTACTTGGACAAGCATCCCACTTATGATCAACCCCTATTGCAAGCATCCTCAACTACAAAATAAGTATTAAGGTAAACCTAACCATAGCATGAAACATATGGATCCAAATCAGCCCCTTACGAAGCAACGCATAAACTAGGGTTTAAGCTTCTGTCACTCTAGCAACCCATCATCTACTTATTACTTCCCCATGCCTTCCTCTAGGCCCAAATAATGGTGAAGTGTCATGTAGTCGATGTTCACATAACACCACTAGAGGAGAGACACCATACATCTCATCAAAATATCGAACGAATACCAAATTCACATGACTACTAATAGCAAGACTTCACCCATGTCCTCTGGAACAAATGTAACTACTCACAAAGAATATTCATGTTCATAATCAGAGGGGTATTAATATGCATTAAGGATCTGAACATATGATCGTCCACCGAATAAACCAGCTAGCATCAACTACAAGGAGTAATCAACACTACTAGCAACCCACAGGTTTTGTGGTTTTGATACAAGATTGGATACAAGAGATGAACTAGAGTTTTGAGAGGGGATGGTGCTGGTGAAGATGTTGATGGAGATTGACCCCCTCCCGATGAGAGGATCGTTGGTGATGATGATGGTGATGATTTCCCCCTCCCAGAGGGAAGTTTCCCCGGCAGAACAGCTCCGCCGGAGCCCTAGATTGGTTCCACCAAGGTTCCGCCTCATGGAGGCGGAGTTTCGTCCCGTGAGCTTACTTATGATTTTTTTCCAGGATAAGAGACTTCATCTAGCAGAAGATGGGCACCGGAGGGCCACCAGGGGGCTCATAAGGCAGGGGGCGCGCCCCCACCCTCCTGGCCAGGGTGTGGGCCCCCTTTGGTACTTTCTTTGCCCATCAATTCTTATTAATTCCAAAAATGACTTTCATGGAGTTTCCGGACTTTTGGAGGTGTGCAGAATAGGTTTCCAATATTTGCTTCCCTTTCAGCCAGAATCCCAACTGCCGGCATTCTCCCTCTTCATGATAAACCTTGTAAAATAAGAGAGAATATCCATAAGTATTGTGACATAATGTGTAATAACAGCCCATAATGCAATAAATATTGATATAAAAGCATGATGCAAAATGGACGTATGAGCGGCCTATTTTGAAACACAACTTGCCTGTTGAAATTCTAGGGGATCCTCCACCACCCAAGGGTGATCCCGTGTTTGAGCTTAAACCACTACCTGATACTCTTAAATATGCTTATCTTGATGAAAATAAGATATATCCTGTTATTATTAGTACTAACCTTTCAGAGCAGGAAGAGGAGAAATTATTGAAAACTCTGAAGAAGCACCGTGATGCTATTGGATATACTCTTGATGATCTTAAGGGCATTAGTCCCACTCTATGCCAACATAAAATAAAATCGGAGAAAGACGCTAAACCAGTTGTTGATCACCAACGGCGGTTAAATCCTAAGATGAAAGAAGTGGTAAGAAAAGAAATACTAAAGCTCCTGGAAGAAAGTATAATTTATCCCATTGCTGATAGTCAATGGGTAAGTCCTATCCATTGTGTCCCTAAGAAGGGAGGTATTACTGTCGTTCCTAATGATAAAGATGAATTGATCCCGCAAAGAATTGTTACATGTTATACACTACAAGAAATATGTCAACTTATGACCACCACTATTGGTCACTGAAAGGTCACAAATTTCCATTTATGACCTTTTTGTGACCAAAAACAGAAGGTCAAAAGCTGGCCGTCGTAAACTGACTATAGCGACCTTTCTTCTGGAATGGTCAAAGACGTTTACGACCAAAATATTCCTACTGTGGCGTTTTGATCACTAGCAACCTCCCCCAGGCCACGTAGGCATCCAGCGTGGCAAGCTGATGTGGCACAAGATTCAGCCCGGTCCAATTCGATTTTCTACATGGGCCGAGCCCAATAATTCAGCCTATTTGTGTTTTTTTTCATCAATTTTTGGTCAGGATCATGGGCCAAGCCCAATATGGCAGACTTTTTTATTGTTGGGCCGCGGCCATTTTGGCTAAACAATTTCATTTCTTTTTTATTAAATGGGTCCACTAGTCAGATGGGTCCCAATTGTTAGGTTCTGGTAACAGGTTTCCATTTGTCAGGTAAGTAGGTCCCATCTATCAGACTCATATTCTTCATATTTCATGTAGTATTTAGATTCACAGAGACAAAAAACACACATAATACTTAAACAAGAGCAACCAGATCACATAATACAATACTTTACAAGCTCCATCCGTGCCATTACAAAGGGCCATGTATAATACAATACTTTACAAGCTCTACAAGTGTAACATAGTACTACTTCACAAGCTCCTGGACTCGCTGGACTCTCTCATATTTCTATGCAACTTCAACAGGACAAAAACTTTGGTAGTCAGGGCTGGAACCATAATCAGATGAACAACACGCCAGACTCGCTCGACGGCGATAGTCAGGGCTGAGACCAAACAAAATAGCAACATGGCTTCCTCTGTCATCCTGTTACATGAATTAGAAAAGAATGAGAAAAACTGGGGAAAATATATTATGAACAGACCATTCAAGAACAGACCATTCAACATTCAGCTAGTACCATGCTTTTTGTTGTTGAGCTAGTTAAAATGAGATAGTAGTTCATATAAGAAACAGAGACACAATATGAATATGCATGGCACATATGCAGGTTGTGCAAAAAAACTGCACTACAACACATTGCACCTAAAACAAAATACCATTCTACTATCATGACCATACATTCAACTGGCAAAATCTAACAATACTCGTCAGCACACGCATACTAAACTTCACAAAGGCAGGAGAGAATAAAGGGAACCAAGGAAGATACCTGTGGATGATAGTGTCGACGATGATCTGGATTGAGTTAGCATTGATGAGGAAGTGGATGGTGTCCATGGTGTGCTTTAGATGCACACAGCCATGAGCTTCTTGCCGCTGTTGCATCCGTTCGCTCGATGATGGGTACCAATGCATCCAAGTAGAACAAAACCACCAACATTAACCTAAAGCAGAGCAAGTGTACAGCAAGTGTGAATGTGATACAGTAAAAAATTGCATGCTATGTACATCAAGTTAAAAGGCACAAGTTATACAGTAACCTAAAGCAGAGCAAGTGTATAGCAAGTTGATAAAAAAATGCCCAGTCATGGCATTTGATTTCACAAGAGAAGAATGTGTAAGGTGCAATGTTGTGTACACTTTGTAATTCTATAATAATTTGTAGTGCACTGCGGCTAGAAGCCAGAGTACACTTGAAGCTACGAACTATGCAACAAGCCTGAAACTCCAAAAACAAGAAGCAGAGTTGAGTTCCTAGCCATCAGACTAGACTGGAACTCCCAGCATTTGCCTCTTATATTTTTATATAAAGTGAAAATTCCCAGCAAGGTAGATAGTGATCAACTTGCTGTACAACAAGTGCAGAGCAGCTACACAAGAAAAATACAAGCCCACTGATACTAGTTGTGCACTTGTTTCTTTCGTTCACCACTGATCTGGTCTGTAGTGAAAGTGAAAGCACGGCCAAAAGAAGTTAAAAAATGTTATTAGTTGTAAGAGGATATAGATGCCACTAGATCTCAGAACAATATCAGATCAGGTTGTTGAAGACGTTGATGACGATGTTGTCATTGGTGACGGCGTCGATCTGCGGCCCCGGGAACTGCATGTTGATCAGGATCCCCTGCACCGCCGCCAACATCAGCCCAAGAACAGAGCAAGAGGAAGAGTGCAATGCGGTGGGTTTCCATGGTCGGGCTTCATCCCGTCGCTTGTCGCTGTTCCTCCTGTCCTACCTGCAGAGACAGAGACGGGGGTGAGAGGGAGGGGGAGATTGATCCACCTGTAGTACTAGGATTACGCAGCAACTAGTAGCAGAACTAGCAAGAAATAACCAAATTGAGTGTACACCAATATCATATGAATCCGCAACATAATCGAGCAACAGATTGGTAGAAGAACAGCTGCTGCAAAACCGTGAACTCCAGGTGGAGAAATAACCCTTTTCATGAGTATACTAAGCACTAATATGGGTTACAACTAGTTGATAACTGACACCGTGTAGACCATGATGTGAGTATACTAAGCACTCATATGAGTATTACCAAGGAATTCCATGACATTATTACCTCAAAGACATACTGGAAAATTAAAACTGCACTGTTTATGCCTCTGATCACATAAAAGCAGCTACCTCCCTTAACAAATTCACATCACTGTCAGTTTTGTGATATTGTTGCATAAATAGCTCTAAGATCAAGTTAATAAATCTATTTAGAATGTAGTGTGTGCAGCAAGAAACTTGATTGAGAAACCATGCTCTGTCTAGGCATAATACTCCTGATTGAGAAATTTGCACGGTTTCCAAATTCCTCGTCCTGTACACGAGTAGCTACAAATCCACCTGAAAGCTAGATAGCGCGACTTGCAGCAACCAAAACTAGGGAGCAGACGCCGTGTGTCTAGTAAGAAGAGGAGGAGCACGGAGACGAGGCCGTACCTTGGAGGCGCTCGCGGGGCTTCTCGAGGGCCTCACGGAGGAACTGGTCGACCTGCGCGACCGGATCATCCCCGCGCGCGGGGTCCTGCTCCTGCTGCGCGTTCGTGGCCTGGCGGTTGTCGGCGAGGTCGGGCGAGGAGGAGACCCGACGCGCGGCGGGGGAGGCCGAGGGGGAGCTGGTGGAGGAGGAGAGGAGCAGGCAGCTCATGGCCCCGTCAAGGTCGGCCGTCTCCCACGAGTCCGGCGCCGCGGCAGCAGCAGCCGCCGCGTCCTCCTCCATGCCTGCTGTGCGCGGGACGATCTGCTCGCGGCTGGCGAACTAGAAGCCGGCGAGGCGGCCGGCGGGGGAAGCGGCCATCGGGGGTCGAGGCTCGACGGCGAGATCTGGGGAGGCGCGCGGCGGGGGCGAGCAAGCGAGCTGGCTAGGGTTTGGTCCTCTGGTCTGGATTTGCGGGGTGGGGTGGGGAAGAGGAGAGGGTGAGGGAGGGAGGGCACCGCCGCCGGCGACGGGAAGCGAGAGAGAGGGAGGCGGCGTCGATTTGGATCGGGGAGAGAGAGAGAGGGAGGGAGGCGGCGTGGATCTGGATCGGGGGGAGAGAGAGGATCTGAATCGGGGGCGGGAGGTAGGTGGCGGCTGCGAGTGGATCTGAATCGAGGGAGAGAGGGGAGAGGAGTGGAGTTAGGGTTTGGGTTGGCCCGCTGAGGAGTGGAGTGAGAGACGTTGGATTCGCCTGGTATGGACGGTTCAGATCACATAGAGTGGGGTGATCCGTGAGAAGTTTTCTGATTGGTCCGAGAAATCTGTGATTTAAAATAATTTCCAAGTACTAAAGGTAGAGCTATTTTGTGAAGCAACTATCAAAAATATTTTGCAAAAGGGCATTATAAAAATTTTCTCTCAAGCTAGACCACATTTTATGGATGAGCACCAATTTGTATGCATTTCTGATCTTTCTAGCTATTTTTAATCATTTTTTGAGTGTCCAAACTGAGTTTTATTGTGAAGGACCTATAATATATTTGTTGCAAAATTGGACCAAATCATTTTTCTAAAATACTAGGCCATATTTAATTCAGAATTGACCCAATTATTGGGTGTAAAAAGTTTTGATCCACCTCTGGTGAAAAAGACAAATTTTCGCCGATTCAGGTGGAAGCGGGTCAAATTTGAACTGCGGATGCCTCATAGTTTATTTTTTACAGAAATCAATTATAGGTACAAAAGTATCTATTTAATCAGAGGAACACCAAAAAAATTCCAAGATTTAACCACTAGCTAGGAACGGTCATTCCTGCCATTTTGACCGCATTTTGAAACAGGCATAAAAAATTCAAAAAAAAATTAAAAAATTGGGAAACCTTCGCTTTGTGTTATTATATGTGGCCAAGTTCCCAGGAAAAATAACAAACTTGTAATACGACAATTATTTTAAAAAAGTGTTCTCAGAAATGAGCTATCATATCTGAAGATTCATGGCTTTCAAGCCAAATGATCAATTTTATGGCCACATTCATGGCATAGTTTGTTCAAATGATCTCATATTGTGCACAAGGGTGCATATTGGAATGGAAAACAATGTTGTCTAAGGGAGTTTTCATTTTCTTTGGACGAAAAAACCATTTTCCATTTTTCGAGTGCCCAACAGGAGGTTTTTTTGTGAAGGACCTCCCAAATAATTGTTGCAAAATTTGACCAAATCATTTTTCTAAAATACTAGGCCATATTTAATGCACAATTGACAAAACGGTTGGGTGAAAAAAGTTTTGATCCACCTCTGATGAAAAAGACAAACTGTTGTCGATTTAGTTGGAAACGGGTCAAATTTGAACTACAGCTGCCTCATAGTTTGCTATTTATTTTTTTCAAAAATCATTTCTAGGTACGTAAGTATCTATTTAATCAAAGAAACACCAAAAAAATTCCAAGATTCAACCACTAGCTAGGAACGGTCATTCCCGCCGTTTTGACCGCATTTTCAAATGGGCATAAAAAATTCAAAAAAAAATCAAAAATTGGAAAACCTTCACATTGTGTCATTATATGTGACCAAGTTTCCACGAAAAATAATAAACTTGTAATACGGTAATTATTTTAAAAAAGTGTTCTCAGAAATGAGCTATCAAGTGTGAAGATTCATGGCTTTCAAGCCAAATGATCAATCTTATGGCCACATTCATGGCATAGTTTGTTCAAATGATCTCATATTGTGCACAAGGGTGCATATTGGAATAGCAAACAATGTTGCCTAAGGAAGTTTTCATTTTCGTTGGACGAAAAAACCATTTTCCATTTTTCGAGTGCCCGAAAGGAGGTTTTTTTGTGAAGGAACTACCAAATAATTGTTGCAAAATTGGACCAAATCATTTTTATTAAATACTAGGCCATATTTAATGCACAATTGACAAAATGGTATGGTGTAAATTTTTTTGACCCACCTCTCGTGAAAAAGACAAATTTCTGCCGATTCAGTTGGAAGCGGGTCAAATTTGAACTGCAGCTGCCTCATAGTTTGCTATTTATTTTTTCCAAAAATCATTTCTAGGTACATAAGTATCTATTTAATCAGAGAAACACCAAAAAAATTCCAAGATTCAACCACTAGCTAGGAACGGTCATTCCCGCCGTTTTGACCGCATTTTCAAACGGGCATAAAAAATTCAAAAAAAATCAAAAATTGGAAAACCTTCGCATTGTGTCATTATATGTGACCAAGTTTCCAGGAAAAATAATAAACTTGTAATACGGTAATTATTTTAAAAAAGTGTTCTCAGAAATGAGCTATCAAGTGTGAAGATTCATGGCTTTCAAGCCAAATGATCAATCTTATGGCCACATTCATGGCATAGTTTGTTCAAATGATCTCATATTGTGCACAAGGGTGCATATTGGAATAGCAAACAATGTTTCCTAAGGAAGTTTTCATTTTCGTTGGACGAAAAAACCATTTTCCATTTTTCGAGTGCCCGAAAGGAGGTTTTTTTGTGAAGGAACTACCAAATAATTGTTGCAAAATTGGACCAAATCATTTTTATAAAATACTAGGCCATATTTAATGCAAAATTGACAAAATGGTCTGGTGTAAATTTTTTTGATCCACCTCTCGTGAAAAAGACAAATTTCTGCCGATTTAGTTGGAAGCGGGTCAAATTTGAACTGCAGCTGCCTCATAGTTTGCTATTTATTTTTTCCAAAAATCATTTCTAGTTACATAAGGACCTATTTAATCATAAATACATGGTTTGGTGGCGATACGGTGAGGTTTGGGCGGTGGCCGAGGCCCCAACTCTAGAGCGCGTAAACTCGCATGCCCGCCGCGTGGTCACCGCGTGACCGTGGCGTTGCCATGTGTTCTAGGCGGCCTAGGCATGTCTAGTGGGTTGGGCACTCCCCAGGTTGGTGCTAGGAAGAAAATTACAACATAAGATTCTCATGAGGAGACCAATCGATGCTCAAACATGAATTAACAGCCAAGTGTTTGATTAGCGGTACGGGAAATGTACATGGCTAATGGGCGTGAGTTTTGGCTGAGGATGATCAGTTACTAAGAAGACCGTTTTCACAAATTTTCAGCTCAAAAGGAGGAGCTTAGGTGGTACTTGCTTTGCAAACCACCACACTGGACATAAATACGAATGTTGAAGCTCGGCTCAAAATAATGAATGGATTGAGCTGGCATTTGGTGGAGGATGGTTATTTGGGCATAGGAAAGCATTGTAGAAAATGGATACTATTTGGACATGCCAAAGTGGTACTTCCTTCACAAACTGTTACTCTGAACAGAGTAGGAAAATGAATATTTTTGAATTATTTTTGAACTAGGCAAGGAAGGTTTTTACATATTTGACGAAGATATGACCCAAAGAATTTATGAGATTTTTTTGGGAATTTTGGGAATGACAGAAATATAGGTTGCTTCACAACCTAGGGCAAAAACTGCCACATGGACATGACACATAGGCAAAACTGATGAGGTGGCGCCTAGTCATAGCAACCCACCACAATTTACAAGGCTATGACCATCTATATTGGTCGTTAACAACTAGAAATAAGGCAGCGGACTAGCACTGTTAGCTTTATGACCATTTCATGTAAAGAAATTATGACCTTTCTGACCAAAATGGTCGCAATGGTTTAGGGTTTGGAGCCTCTCAAACAGCTTTTGACCAATTGGTCTCAAATGGTCATAAATCTATGACCAATTCTTCCAGGGTCACTAACAGAAGGTCATAAGTTGACATATTTCTTGTAGTGATAGGATGGTAATTGATTTCCGCAAATTAAATAAAGCTACTAAAAAGGATCATTACCTTTGCCTTTTATTGATCAAATGCTAGAAAGATTATCCAAACATACATATTTTTGCTTTCTAGATGGTTACTCTGGTTTCTCTCAAATACTTGTGTCAAAAGAGGATCAAGAAAAGACCACTTTTACTTGCCCTTTTGGTACTTTTGCTTATAGACGTATGCCTTTTGGTTTACGTAATGCACCCGCTACCTTTCAAAGATGCATGATGGCTATATTCTCCGACTGAAAGCACAAGTGGTCCCTAAGTGGTTTTGGTAATTAATGTCAACATATCTCTTGTTGGACTAACACTTTTATCTAGTATATTTCAGACAAGTTCAACATTGGAGTGGCATGGACTAAAGGATGTGGGAACTCCTTCAAGATGCTAAGGGCAAAGGATTGGCTAAAGCTTCAAGCTCAAGACTCTTCATTTTATATTTTAGTGATCCAAGATCACATTGAGTCTATAGGAAAAGCCAATACTATCAAGGAGGGATGAGGTGTTGCTTAATGAGTTTCTTGCTCCACAGTGCTTACTGATATGCTCCAAAACCCCTCAACTGCTTTCCCACTTCCACATATATGACCTAAACCTAAAGCCAAAATCGGTCACACTGATTCTTTCTATCCGGTGCCACCGAGTTCAGATGTCTTAGCCACTGCCACAAACCCTAGACAAATTGGTATCACCGATAGGGATCTCGGTCTCACCGAGATGGGATTGTAATCTCTCTGTGTATGTCCATTACCAAAATTGGTCTCACCAAGTTTGAGCAATCGGTACTACCGAGATTACAATGCAAACTCTCTGGTTACCTTATTACCAAAATCGGTCCCACCGAGTTTGAGTAATCGGTCCCACCGAGTTTGCCTGACCAACTCTCTGGTTAGCTAATTACCAAAATCGGTCTCACTGAGTTTGTGTAATCTGTCTCATCGAGATTACGTTATGCCCTAACCCTAACCATATCGGTCCTACCGAGTTGCATGTCGGTCCCACCGAAAACCCTAACGGTCACTAGGTTTACTAAATCGTCTGACCGAGTTTGTTGATTCGGTCCCACCGAGATTGGTAAATTGTGTCTAACGGTTAGATTTTGTGTGGAGGCTATATATACCCCTCCACCTCCTCTTCATTCATGGAGAGAGCCATCAGAACAAACCTACACTTCCAGCATCCTATTTCTGAGAGAGAACTACCTACTCATGTGTTGAGGCCAAGATATTCCATTCCTACCATATGAATCTTGATCTCTAGCCTTCCCCAAGTTGCTTTCCACTCAAATCTTCTTTCCACCAGATCCAAATCCTATGAGAGAGAGTTGAGTGTTGGGGAGACTATCATTTGAAGCACAAGATCAAGGAGTTCATCATCAACGCAT
This sequence comes from Triticum dicoccoides, assembly GCF_002162155.2. NCBI lineage: Eukaryota > Viridiplantae > Streptophyta > Magnoliopsida > Poales > Poaceae > Triticum > Triticum dicoccoides. The sequence goes on along the minus strand of NC_041389.1, from coordinate 664,538,999 downwards.
CATTTGTTACTTCTTGGAGAGTGGTGTCTCCTAGATTGGCTAGGTGTCACTTGGGAGCCTCCGACAAGATTGTGGAGTTGAACCAAGGAGTTTGTAAGGGCTAGGAGATTGCCTACTTCGTGAAGATCTACCGCTAGTGAGGCAAGTCCTTCGTGGGCGACGGCCATGGTGGGATAGACAAGGTTGCTTCTTCGTGGACCCTTCGTGGGTGGAGCCCTCTGTGGACTCACGCAACCGTTACCCTTCGTGGGTTGAAGTCTCCATCAACGTGGATGTACGATAGCACCACCTATCGGAACCACGCCAAAAACATTCATGCTCCAATTGCGTTTGAATCCTCCAAAACCCTTCCCTTTACATTCTTTCAAGTTGCATGCTTTACTTTCCGCTGCTCATATACTCTTTGCATGCTTCTTGTTATGTATTGTGAATGTTAAACTTGTGCCTAAACTCCACTTAAACTTAAAGAACTTAAAAACTACAACTTTGGTACTTACTGTCTAATCACCCCCCTCTAGACACCTCTACTCAAGGTCCTACAAGTGGTATCAGAGCATTGGTCTCCATTGCCTTGGTTTAATCACCATTGGAGGAAGATGGATGAGTCTACTTTGGGGAGTCTTAGATATAGAGTGCCTATTCTTGATGGAGAGCATTTTCATGAGTGGAAAAATGAGATGCTTGTAATTTTCAATCAATATCATTTGAACAAGTATATTGTTAGCCCTTGTGCACCTCATGTTGATCCTATGCATCCTATTCTTGATGAGTCAATTGACATGGTTAGGAATCTTAGAACTGCCGAACTTATTATTAGAGGATTGCCTAGAAACTTGATTGGATGTTTGCCTACTCTTGAGTGTGCCTACACTATACGGAAATTTCTTGAGGAACGATTTCCAAATTATTCCTTGAAAAATCTAGATGAAATTCTCCATAAGTCTATTGCTTTGAGTAAGATGAATACTAGTGATCCTATGTTTGGTGATCGTCTATTTGAACTTACAAACCATATGCGTGCCAAAGGAGATGTTGGAATTATTAGTGATATTATTTCCGAAGCTATAAAAATTCATAAGCAAGATCATTGTCAAACTCACTCTAACGAATCACCTTCTCTAGGATTTGATCCACCACATGATGATGTTGAACATGGATACTATGATGAGGATGATGATAGTGACTTCGATCTTGATGATGCAATGAGACACTTTGGTCTTATGGCAAATCTTCGGGGGATATATGTCAGGAGGAAAGGAATGGGTTCTTGATAGTGGATGTACCGATCACATGACCAGAGATAAGGACATGTTTCGTGAGCTTGCTGAAAACGATGGTCCTCGAAAGTATGTCACTTTCGGTGACAACTCAAAGGGTAAGGTGGTTGGTGTCGGTAAGGTGGCCATATCACATGATAGCTCCATACAAAATGTTATGCTTGTTGAATCTCTTGGTTACAACCTACTTTCAGTATCTAGACTTGCTGATTTCGGTTTCAATGTCCTATTCACTGAAGTAGATTGCCACGTGTTTCGTCGAGACAATCATAAAATGGTCTTTACCGGTATACGTAGAGGTGATCTATACATTGTTGATTTCACTAAAAAGGCTCAACCTAAAACTTGCTTCATTGCTAAATCCTCAAAAGGTTGGTTATGGCATAGACGACTAGGTCATGTTGGTATGCGAAACCTTGACAAGCTTATTAAAGGGAATCATATCCTTGGTGTTAACAATGTCATATTTGATAAGGATAGACTTTGCAGTGCTTATCAAGAAGGTAAACATGTTGGAGGAAGGCATCCCGTGAAGAACATCATGACCACAAAGAGGCCACTCGAGCTACTTCACATGGATCTCTTTGGTCCCAACTCTTACAAGAGTCTCGGTGGAAATTCTTTTGGTCTAGTTATAGTTGATGATTTTTCAAGATTTACGTGGGTGTTCTTTCTCGATGATAAATCACAGGTCCAAAAGATCTTCAAAAACTTTGCTAGGAAGGCCCAAAATCAATTTGAAGTGAAGATCAAGAAGGTTCGCAGCGACAACGGAACAGAGTTCAAGAACGCAAATGTGGACACCTTTCTTGACGAAGAAGGGATTTCACACGAGTTCTCGGCTACATACACACCTCAACAAAATGGAGTTGTTGAGAGGAAGAACCGGACGCTCATCGAAATGGCGAGAACGATGCTTGATGAGTACAAGACGCCAAAGCACTTTTGGGCAGAAGCGGTCGAGACAGCTTGTCATGCAACAAATCGCTTGTATCTCCACAAGCTACTCGGCAAGACAACATACGAGCTCCTCACCGGTAACAAACCCCAAGTTGGATACTTTTGAGTATTCGGCTCAAAGTGCTACATTCTTGATAAGCATCATCGTTCTAAATTTGCTCCTAAGTCGCATGAAGGTTTCCTACTAGGTTATGGCTCAAACTCTCACACTTACCGTGTCTACAACAATTTCACCCGAAAGGTTGAAGAAACGGTAGATGTGAAGTTTGATGAATCTAACGGCTTGCAAGTAGAGCAATTGCCAATTGATGTAGGAGACAAAGATCCTTCGGAAGTAATCCAAGACTTTTCTATTGGCAATGTCCGTCCAACGGAGGTGAAGGAGAGTACCTCGTCCGTCCAAGTGGAAGCTTCTACTTCACGACAAGGTGAACCAAGAGTTGATACGGAAGCATCCACAATTGGGACACACCAAGATGAAGAAAATGAGGAAGTGCATCAAGATGAACGTCAACAACCTCCTTCTCCACCACGACAAGAGAACGACAACGCCAACAATGAAGAAGGCCAAGAAGAAGAACAAGATGCAGAATAAGTTCAACCAAGATCCAAGCAAAAGCTTTCACGAGTTTGAGCAAGAATTGCTACAGACCATCCCATCGAGCAAATCTACAATGATATTCAAACCGGGAGAATCACTCGCTCTAAAACTCGTTTAGCTAACTTTTGTGAAAACTATTCTTTAATCTCTAGCATTGAACCTATGAAGGTCGAAGAAGCATTGGAAGATCCGGATTGGATAAATGCTATGCATGAAGAGCTACACAACTTTGAGAGGAACCAAGTTTGGACATTGGTTGAGAAGCCCGACAACAACCACAACATCATCGGTACCAAATGGGTGTTTCGCAACAAGCAAGATGAAGATGGACAAGTAGTTCACAACAAAGCACGTCTTGTCGCCCAAGGCTACACACAAGTCGAAGGTATGGACTATGGTGAGACTTATACTCCCGTGGCTAGACTTGAGTCCATTCACATCTTACTTGCCTATGCTAATCACCATGATATCACCTTGTACCAAATGGACATTAAAAGTGCGTTTCTAAATGGTGAAATAGAGGAGGAAGTTTATGTTAAGCAACCTCCCAGCTTCGTCAATCCTAAGAAACCAAATCATGTTTACAAACTTCACAAAGCCCTTTATGGTCTTAAACAAGCTCCTAGAGCATGGTATAGATGCTTGACCAAGTTCCTTATTGAAAAAGGCTTTGAAATTGGGAAAATTGATTCTACTCTTTTTACTAAAAGGGTTAATGGAGAACTATTTGTGTGCCAAATCTACGTTGATGATATTATATTCGGTTCAACTAACCCTCATTTTAGTGAAAAGTTTGGGAAGCTAATGTCGGAGAAGTTTGAGATGTCTATGATGAGTGAACTCAAATTCTTTCTTGGGTTGCAAATCAAGCAAACTAAGGAGGGTACTTTCGTTTCTCAAACGAAGTACACCAAGGACTTATTCAAGAAGTTCAATATGCAAGAATGCAAAGGTATGTCTACACCCATGCCTACTAGTGGACATCTTGACTTAACCAAAGATGATGAACCGGTTGATCAAAAGGTTTATCGCTCTATGATTGGTTCATTGTTATTGTTGGGGAATGTAGCAGAAATTCAAAATTTTCCTACGAGTCACCAAGATCTATCTATGGAGAGACTAGTAACGAGGGGAAGGAGAGTGCATCTACATACCCTTGTAGATCGCTAAGCGGAAGCGTTCAAGAGAACGGGGTTGAAGGAGTCGTACTCGTCGTGATCCAAATCACCGGAGATCCTAGTGCCGAACGAACGGCACCTCCGTGTTCAACACACGTACAGCCCGGTGACGTCTCCCATGCCTTGATCTAGCAAGGAGAGAGGGAGAGGTTGAGGAAAACTCCATCCAGCAGCAGCACAATGGCGTGGTGGTGATGGAGGAGCGTGGCAATCCTGCAGGGCTTTGCCAAGCACCACGGGAGAGGAGTAGGAAGAGAGCTAGGGCTGCGCCAGGGAGAGGTGGAAACTCTTGTGTTTGCATCCCCAAATACCTCAAGTATATATAGGGGAGAGGGAGGGGGCTGCGCCCCCTCTAGGGTTCCCCCCCAAGGGGTGCGGCAGCCCCAAACCCATCTATGGTGGCGGCCAAGGGGGGGGGAGAGGGGGAAACTTGCCCCCCAAGCAAGGTGGAGGCGCCCCCTCCCCAAACCCTAGGCGCCTTGGGCCCTTGTGGGGGGGGGGGGGGCGCACCAGTCCACCTGGGGCTGGTCCCCTCCCACACATGGCCCATGCAGCCCTCTGGGGAAGGTGGCCCCACTTGGTGGACCCCCGGGACCCTCCCGGTGGTCCCGGTACGTTACCGATAACACCCGAAACTTTTCCGGTGCCCAAAATAGGACTTCCCATATATAAATCTTTACCCTCGGACCATTCTGGAACTCCTCGTGACATCCGGGATCTCATTCGGTACTCCGAACAACATTCGGTAACCACATACAAACTTCCTTTATAACCCTAGCGTCATCGAACCTTAAGTGTGTAGACCCTACGGGTTCGGGAACCATGCAGACATGACGAGACGTTCTCCGGCCAATAACCAACAGCGGGATCTGGATACCCATGTTGGCTCCCACATGTTCCACGATGATCTCATCGGATGAACCACGATGTCAAGGACTCAATCAATCACGTATACAATTCCCTTTGTCTAGCGGTATTGTACTTGCCCGAGATTCAATCATCGGTATGTCGATACCTTGTTCAATCTTGTTACCGGCAAGTCTCTTTAATCGTTCCGTAACACATCATCCCGTGATCAACTCCTTGGTCACATTGTGCACATTATGATGATGTCCTAGCGAGTGGGCCCAGAGATACCTCTCCGTCACACGGAGTGACAAATCCCAGTCTCAATTCGTGCCAACCCAACAGACACTTCCGGAGATACCCGTAGTGCACCTTTATAGCCACCAGTTACGTTGTGACATTTGGTACACCCAAAGCATTCCTATGGTATCCGGGAGTTGCACAATCTCATGGTCTAAGGAAATGATACTTGACATTAGAAAAGCTTTAGCATACGAACTACACGATCTTTGTACCAGGCTTAGGATTGGGTCTTGTCCATCACATCATTCTCCTAATGATGTGATCCCGTTATCAACGACATCCAATGTCCATGGTCAGGAAAACATAACCATCTATTGATCAATGAGCTAGTCAATTAGAGGCTTACTAGGGACATGGTGTTGTCTATGTACCCACACATGTATCTGAGTTTCCTATCAATACAATTATAGCATGGATAATAAACGATTATCATGAACAAGGAAATATGATAATAATAACTAATTTATTATTGCCTCTAGGGCATATTTCCAACAGTCTCCCACTTGCACTAGAGTCAATAATCTAGTTCACATCGCCATGTGATTAACACTCACAGGTCACATCGCCATGTGACCAACATCCAAAGAGTTTACTAGTGTCGCTAAACTAGTTCACATCATCATGTGATTAAGACTCAATGAGTTCTGGGCTTTGATCATGTTTTGCTTATGAGAGAGGTTTTAGTCAATGGGTCTGCAACATTAAGATCCGTATGTACTTAAATCTCTAGGTCATATTGTAAATGCTGCTTCCATGCTCCACTTGGAGCTATTCCAAATGGTTGCTCCACTATACGTATCCGGTTTGCTACTCAGAGTCATTCAGATATGTGTTAAAGCTTGCATCGACGTAACCCTTTACGTAAAACTCTTTATCACCTCCATAATCGAGAAACATATCCTTATTCCTCTAAGGATAATTTTGACCGCTATCTGGTGATCCACTCCTTTAGCACCTTTGTACCCTCTTGCCAGATATGTAGCAAGGCACACATCAGGTGCGGTACGCAGCATAGCATACTGTAGAGCCTACGTCTAAAGCATAGGGGACGACCTTCGTCCTTTCTCTCTTTTCTGCCGTGGTCGAGCTTTAAGTCTTAACTTCATACCTTACATCTCAGGCAAGAAATCGTTCTTTGAATGATCCATCTTGAACACCTTCAAGATCATGTCAAGGTATATGCTCATTTGAAAGTACCATTAAGCGTTTTTGATCCATCCTCATAGATCTTGATGCTCAATGTTCAAGTAGCTTAATCCAGGTTTTCTATTCAAAAACACCTTTCAAATAACCCTATATGCTTTCCAGAAATTCTACATCATTTCTGATCAACAATATGTCAACAACATATACTCATCAGAAATTCTATAGTGCTCCCACTCACTTCTTTGGAAATACAAGTTTCTCATAAACTTTGTATAAACCCAAAATCGTTGATCATCTTATCAAAGTGCATATTCCAACTCCGAGATGCTTACTCCAGTCCATGGAAGGATCGCTAGAGCTAGCATACCTTTTAGCATCCTTAGGATCGACAAAACCTTTCTGATTGTATCACATACAACCTTTCCTTATGAAAACTGGTAAGGAAACTCGTTTTGACATCCATCTGCCAGATTTCATAAATGCAGCTAATGCTAACATGATTTCGACGGACTCAAGCATCGCTACGGATGAGAAAATCTCATCGTAGTCAACTCCTTGAACTTGTGAAAAACTCTTCGCCACAAGTCGAGCTTCATAGACGGTGACATTACCGTCCACGTCCGTCTTCTTCTTAAAGATCCATTTATCTCAATGGCTTGCCGATCATCGGGCAAGTCCACCAAAGTCCATGCTTTGTTCTGATACATGGATCCTATCTCGGATTTCATGGCTTCTAACCATTTGTTGGAATATGGGCCCACCATTGCTTCTCCATAGCTCGTAGGTTCATTGTTGTCTAGCAACATGACCTTCAAGACAAGATTACTGTACCACTCTGAAGTAGTACGCATCCTTGCCACCCTACGAGGTACGGTAGTGACTTGATCCGAAGTTTCATGATCACTATCATAAGCTTCTACTTCAATTGGTGTAGGTGCCATAGGAACAACTTCCTGTGCCCTGCTACACACCAGTTGAAGTGATGGTTCAACAACCTCATCAAGTCTCCACCATCCTCCCACTCAATTCTTTCAAGAGAAACTTTTCCTTGAGAAGGGACCCGTTTCTAGAAACAATCCCTATTGCTTTCGGATCTGAATTAGGAGGTATTCCCAACTGTTTTGGTGTCCTATGAAGATGCATTTTATCCGCTTTGGGTTCGAGCTTATCAACCTGAAACTTTTTCACATAAGCATCGCAGCCCCAAATTTTTAAGAAACGACAACTTAGGTTTCTCCAAACCATAGTTCAAACGGTGTAGTCTCAACGGAATTATGTGGTGCCCTATTTTAAAGTGAATGCGGTTGTCTCTAATGCCTAACCCATGAACGATAGTGGTAATTCGATTAGAGACATCATGGTACGCACCATATCCAATAGGGTGCAACTATGATGTTCGGACACACCATCACACTATGGTGTTCGAGGCGGTATTAATTGTGAAACAATTTCCACAATGTCTTAATTGCGTGCCAAGCTCGTAACTCAGATACTCATCTCTATGATCATATCATAAACATTTTATCCTCTTGTCACGATGATCTTCAACTTCACTCTGAAATTACTTGAACCTTTCAATGATTCATACTTGTGTTTCATCAAGTAAATACACTTAGCATCTACTCAAATCATCTGTGAAGTAAGAACATAACGATATCCACTGCGTGCCTCAGCACTCATTGGACAGCACACATCAAAATGTATTACTTCCAACAAGTTGCTCTCTTGTTCCATCTTACTGAAAATGAGGCTTTTTTAGTCATCTTGCCCATGTGGTATGATTTGCATGTCTCAAGTGATTCAAAATCAAGTGAGTCCAAACGATCCATCTGCATGGAGTTTCTTCATGCGTACATACCAATAGACATGGTTTGCATGTCTCAAACTTTTCAAAAACGAGTGAGTCCAAAGATCCATCAACATGGAGCTTCTTCATGCGTTTTTATGACTTACATGGCAGTGCCACAAGTAGGTGGTACTATCATTACTATCTTGTATCTTTTGGCATGAACATGTGTATCACTACAATCGAGATTCAATAAACCATTAATTTTAGGTGCAATACCATTGAAGGTATTATTCAAATAAACAGAGTAACCATTATTATCCTTAAATGAATAACCATGTTGCGATAGACATAATCCAATCATGTCTATGCTCAACACAAACACCAAATAACAATTATTTTGGTTTAACACCAATCTCGATGGTAGAGAGAGCGTGCGATGCTTGATCACATCAACCTTGGAAACACTTCCAACACATATCGTCAGCTCACCTTTAGCTAGTCTTCGTTTATTCCGTAGCTTTTATTTCGAGTTACTAACACTTAGCAACTGAACCGGTATCTAATACCCTGGTGCTACTAGGAGTACTAGTAAAGTACACATTAACATAATGTATATCCAATATACTTCTATCGACCTTGCCAGCCGTCTCATCTACCAAGTATCTAGGGTGGTTCTGCTTTAGTGTCCGTTCCTCTCATTACAGAAGCACTTAGTCTCGGGTTTGGGTTCAACCTTGGGTTTTCACTAGAGCAGCAATTGTTTTGCCGTTTTCATGAAGTATCCCTTCTTGCCCTTGCCCTTCTTGAAACTAGTGGTTTTATTAACCATCAGCAATTGATGCTCCTACTTGACTTCTACTTTCGCGGTGTCAAACATCGCGAATACTTCAAGGATCATCATATCTATCCCTGATATGTTATAGTTCATCATGAAGCTCTAGCAGCTTGGTGGTAATGACTTTGGATAAACATCACTATCTCATCTGGAAGATCAACTCCCATTCGATTCAAGTGATTGTTGCACTCAGACAATCTGAGCACAAGCTCAACGATTGAGCTTTTCTCCCTTAGTTTACAGGCTAAGAAAATTGTCGGAGGTCTCATACCTCTTGACGTGGGCACGAGCCTGAAATCCCAATTTCAGCCCTCAAAACATCTCATATGTTCCGCGACGTTTCGAAAACGTCTTTGGTACCTCTACTCTAAACCATTTAACTGAACTATCACGTAGTTATCAAAATGTGTATGTCAAATGTTTGCAACATCCACAGACGACGTTCGAGGTTTAGCACACCGAGTGGTGCATTAAGGACATAGGCCTTCTACGAAGCAACGAGGACAATCCTCAGTTCACGGACCCAGTCCGCATAATTGCTACTATCAACTTTCAACTAAATTTTCTCTAGGAACATATCTAAAACAGTAGAACTAAAGCGCGAGCTACGACATAATTTGCAAGAATCTTTTGACTATGTTCAGGATAATTAAGTTCATCTTATGAACTCCCACTCAGATAGACATCCCTCTAGTCATCTAAGTGATTACATGATCCGAGTCAACTAGGCCGTGTTCGATCAACACGTGAGACGGACTAGTCATCATCGGTGAACATCTTCATGTTGATCGTATCCACTATACGACTCATGCTCGACCTTTCGGTCTCTTGTGTTCCGAGGCCATACATGCTAGGCTCGTCAAGTCAACCTAAGTGTTTCGCGTGTGTAAATCTGGCTTACACCCGTTGTATGTGAACGTTAGAATCTATCACACCCGATCATCACGTGGTGCTTCGAAACAACGAACTTTCGCAACGGTGCACAGTTAGGGGGACACTTTCTTGAAATTTTAATGAGGGATCATCTTATTTACTACCGTTGTTCTAAGCAAATAAGATGCAAAAACATGATAAACATCACATGAAATCAAAAAGTGACATGATATGACCAATATCATTTTGCTCCTTTTGATCTCCATCTTCGGGGCTCCATGGTCATCATCGTCACCGGCATGACACCATGATTTCCATCATCATGATCTCCATCATCGTGTCTCCATCAAGTTGTCTCGCCAACTTATTACTTCTACTACTATGGCTACCGGTTAGCAATAAAGTAAAGTAATTACATGGCATTGTTCAATGACACGCAGGTCATACAATAAATGAAGACAACTCCTATGGCTCCTGCCGTTTTGTCATACTCATTGACATGCAAGTCGTGATTCCTATTACAAGAACATGATCAATCTCATACATCACATATCATTCATCACATTCTTCTTGGCCATATCACATCACATAGCATACCCTGCAAAAACAAGTTAGACGTCCTCTAATTGTTGTTTGCATGTTTTACGTGGCTGCTATGGGTTTCTAGCAAGAACGTTTCTTACCTATGCAAAAACCACAATGTGATATGTCAATTGCTATTTACCCTTCATAAGAACCCTTTTCATCGAATCTGATCCGGGTAAAGTGGGAGAGACTGGCACCCGCTAGCCACCTTATGCAACAAGTGCATGTCAGTCAGTGGAACCTGTCTCACGTAAGTGTACGTGTAAGGTCGGTCCGGGCCGCTTCATCCCACAATGCCGCCGAATCAAGATTGGACTAGTAACGGTAAGCATATTAAACAAAATCAACGCCCACAACTACTTTGTGTTCTACTCGTTAATAGAAACTACGCATAGACCTAGCTCATGATGCCACTGTTGGGGAACGTAGCAGAAATTCAAAATTTTCCTATGAGTCACCAAGATCTATCTATGGAGAGACTAGCAACAAGGGGAAGGAGAGTGCATCTACATACCCTTGTAGATCGCTAAGCGGAAGCGTTCAAGAGAACGGGGTTGAAGGAGTCGTACTCGTCATGATCCAAATCACCGGAGATCCTAGTGCCGAACGGACGACACCTCCGCGTTCAACACACGTACAGCCCGGTGACGTCTCCCATGCCTTGATCCAGCAAGGAGAGAGGGAGAGGTTGAGGAAGACTCCATCCAACAGCAGCACAATGGCGTGGTGGTGATGGAGGAGCGTGGCAATCCTGCAGGGCTTTGCCAAGCACCGCGGGAGAGGAGGAGGAAGAGAGGTAGGGCTGCACCAGGGAGAGGTGGAAACTCTTGTGTTTGCAGCCCCAAATACCTCAAGTATATATAGGGGAGAGGGAGGGGGCTGCGCCCCCTCTAGGGTTCCCAGCCCAAGGGGTGCGGCAGCCCCAAACCCATCTAGGGTGGCGGCCAAGGGGGGGAGAGGGGGAAACTTGCCCCCAAGCAAGGTGGAGGCGCCCCCTCCACAAACACTAGGCGCCTTGGGCCCTTGTGGGGGGGGGGCGCACAAGCCCACCTGGGGCTGGTCCCCTCCCACACATGGCCCATGCAGCCCTCTGGGGCCGGTGGCCCCACTTGGTGGACCCCCGGGACCCTCCCGGTGGTCCCGGTACGTTACCGATAACACCCAAAATTTTTCCAGTGCCCAAAACAGGACTTCCCATATATAAATCCTTACCTCCGGACCATTCCGGAACTCCTCGTGACGTCCGGGATCTCATCCGGGACTCCGAACATCATTTGGTAACCACATACAAACTTCCTTTATAACCCTAGCGTCATCGAACCTTAAGTGTGTAGACCCTACGGGTTCGGGAACCATGCAGACATGACCGAGACGTTCTCCGGCCAATAACCAACAGCAGGATCTGGATACCCATGTTGGCTCCCACATGTTCCACGATGATCTCATCGGATGAACCACGATGTCAAGGACTCAATCAATCCCGTATACAATTCCCTTTGTCTAGCGGTATTGTACTTGTCCAAGATTCAATCGTCGGTATGCCGATACCTTGTTCAATCTCGTTACCGGCAAGTCTCTTTACTCGCTCTGTAACACATCATCTCGTGATCAACCCCTTGGTCACATTGTGCACATTATGATGATATCCTACTGAGTGGGCCCAAAGATACCTCTCCGTCACGCGGAGTGACAAATCCCAGTCTCGATTCGTGCAAACCCAACAGACACTTTCAGAGATACCCGTAGTGCACCTTTATAGCCACCCAGTTACGTTGTGACGTTTGGTACACCCAAAGCATTCCTACGGTATCCGGGAGTTGCACAATCTCATGGTCTAAGGAAATGATACTTGACATTAGAAAAGCTTTAGCATATGAACTACAGGATCTTCGTGCCAGGCTTAGGATTGGGTCTTGTCCATCACATCATTCTCCTAATGATGTGATCCCGTTATCAACGACATCCAATGTCCATGGTCAGGAAACCGTAACCATCTATTGATCAACGAGCTAGTCAATTAGAGGCTTACTAGGGACATGGTGTTGTCTATGTACCCACACATGTATCTGAGTTTCCTATCAATACAATTATAGCATGGATAATAAACGATTATCATGAACAAGGAAATATAATAATAATAACTAATTTACTATTGCCTCTAGGGCATATTTCCAACAGTTATATCTATGTGCTTCACGTCCCGATATTATGCTAAGTGTGTGCATGTGTGCACGATATCAAGCTGCTCCTAAAGAATGTCTTCTTAAGGCCGTGAAAAGGATAGTGAGATACTTAATTCATACACCAAATTTTGGCATTTGGTATCCTAAGAGGGCCTCTTTCGATCTTGTTGGCTACTTCGACTCGGACTATGCCGGAGACAAGATTGATAGAAAGTCCACTTCGGGTACTTGTCAATTTCTTGGTAGATCTCTTGTGTCTTGGTCCTCCAAGAAACAAAACTCGGTATCCTTATCCACTGCCGAAGCGGAATACATTGCCGCTAGTTCATGTTGTGCTCAATTACTTTGGATGACCCAAACTCTTAAAGATTATGGGATATATGTGAAACATGTTCCATTGCTTTGTGACAATGAAAGTGCTATCAAAATTGGTCATAATCCTGTGTAACATTCTCGAACTAAGCATGTTGAAGTTCGTCATCATTTCATTCGAGATCATGTTGCTAAGGGTGACATTGATCTTAAGCATGTTCGCACCGAAAAGCAATTAGCGGATATATTCACTAAACCTCTTGATGAGAAACTGTTTTGCAGGTTAAGAGGAGAATTGAACATCATTGATGCCTCAAACTTGGAGTAGAAACTCCATTGGATACATGCAAGACATGAGCTTATGACTAATCCTTGATATCTCTCTTATGATGAAAATCTTATGTCTTGGATATATTTGTATCTTGCATGTTATTTAACCCATGTAGGTACTTGGATGAATCTAATTCCATGAGGTTGTAACCTACTCATATCTTGAGCAATCTCTACATCACCAAGTCTCTACACAAAGGTGGTTGAAGCCAAGGAAGCACGAAACCATTCAAACATATCCTTTGACAAATTCTATGTTGAGCTTCATGATTGTCATTTTTGGATACACAAGTGCTCTTCCTTGCAAGAAATAACCCATGTAGGTAGATGGACTCAAATTCCAAGTGGTGCTCCCAACTCTTGATGAGCTACATCAACCTTGAGCAACCCACACAAGTTCAACTACATGGACATCACCACCAACCAAGGTATGTTATTCCATCTTAGAGAAGCTTTACCCCAAGTCATGAGCTAAAGCAACTCGACAAGATGAGAATACACCAAGATGCTTAAACGAAATATGGCAACCCCATTTTGAGCTTAAACGATGAGTATGATCTATGATCAAGTGATCTCACTTGACTCCTAAGTCAATATACTCTAACATAGGTGACTTTGTTGCCGACCATCTCTAGATGAAGTTCTCCTGTGTTCTTCTCTGTGTTTTTGCATTTGTCTCATGCATATGTGTTTCCCCTTTCAAAAAAAACTTCATCTAGATTTCTTTCTGTTTGCTCTGCATTTTCTGCATCCAATTCATTGCATATCATTCAGTAAATTCCTTGCAAATCTTTGTGCGATCTTATTAGTCTAGTGAGCTGAGGTGACAAGTGTTTTCTCTGTGATGAACTCAGTTACACCGATTTGTTATTTTTGGTCCAACCCAATCCTTTCAGTACAACCGAAGCATACCTCTTGGTGCCACCGACTTCACAACAGGAAAAACAGTTTGCCACTTATTATGTGTTTCTTCTGATCCAGCTCCACTCAATGAATCTTGTCCTCTACAAGCATCACATTTTTATAAATGCTTTGTGTTGTGACTCAAGGACCAAACCCATTCAATAGATTCCAGAAAACCCTTCTTGGAAATTGATGTCAAAGGGGGAGAGAGAGATCACATCAAAGCTTATCATTTAGAGAGAGATCACATCAGAGAAAGAGTATATCACCTCCTCAGGGAGAGAGAGAGATCTCCAGGGGGAGAGAATACTCAAGTAGAAAGTATTATTTCTCAAGGATCCCAGATTCTTGGTGTTCAAGAGGAGAGATGCCACATGTCTTCTTGAGGGGAAAGACATGTTCATATGTGCTTATTTGCATTAGCTTGCATTAGCTCTGTTCATTTATATCTTCCAGCTCTGATTTTCTGTTCCCTATCTTCTCCCAATATCCCATGCTAGATTCAGGGGAGCAAGGCATCTATGGGAAAGAAATCATTTAAATTCATTGCATATCTTTACTCTTGGGGACATGTCTAATCAAATGTGGTACTTAGTACTCACTCTCTACATGTCATCCCAGCCTTGGTATTCTTGTGGTTTCTTCTGTTTGCTCTGGCTAGTAGATGTATCTGTGTTATCTAACCTTGTTTACGCAGGTTCATTCCACCCTAAGCCAATTCAAGACTACAAGGTAAGTATATGCATCACAATCATGTGTATGAGGAATCCTTGCTAATGTACATACTGTTTGCAAGAAGGACTCATGGGCATGAAGTTATTTCCTTTAATACTTTTTGCTCTGATGCATATGGCCAAGATGCATGTAACACATTGCCTGCTCTATCATGGTTATGCTCTCACATGCTTCTATATTTCATATTCACAGGATTGCATACATGTAGGGGGAGCCTATGCTTGTTACATGTCTTTCCAAAGCTTTACTTGCTATTCTTCATACCTTTACCTAAAGCTTTGATGTATGTTGTCATCAATTACCAAAAAGGGGGAGATTGAAAGCACAAGTGCTCCCTAGGTGGTTTTGGTAATTAATATCAACATATCTCTTGTTGGACTAACACTTTTATCTAGTATATTTCAGACAAGTTCAACATTGGAGTGGCATGGACTAAAGGATGTGGGAACTCCTTCAAGATGCTAAGGGCAAAGGATTGGCTAAAGCTTCAAGCTCAAGACTCTTCATTTTATATTTTAGTGATCCAAGATCACATTGAGTCTATAGGAAAAGCCAATACTATCAAGGAGGGATGAGGTGTTGCTTAATGAGTTTCTTGCTCCACAGTGCTTACTGATATGCTCCAAAAACCCTCAACTCCTTTCCCACTTCCACATATATGACCTAAACCTAAAGCCAAAATCGGTCACACCGATTCTTTCTATCCGGCGCCACCGAATTCAGATGTCTTAGCCACTGCCACAAACCCTAGACAAATTGGTATCACCGATAGGGATCTCGGTCTCACCGAGATGGGATTGTAATCTCTCTGTGTATGTCCATTACCAAAATTGGTCTCACCGAGTTTGAGCAATCGGTACTACCAAGATTACAATGCAAACTCTCTGGTTACCTTATTACCAAAATCGGTCCCGCCGAGTTTGAGTAATCGGTCCCATCGAGCTTGCCTGACCAACTCTCTGTTTAGCTAATTACCAAAATCGGTCTCACTGAGTTTGTGTAATCGGTCTCACCGAGATTACATTATGCCCTAACCCTAACCATATCGGTCCTACCGAGTTGCATGTCGGTCCCACCGAAAACCCTAACGGTCACTAGGTTTACTAAATCGGTCTGACCGAGTTTGTTGATTCGGTCCCACCGAGATTGGTAAATTGTGTGTAACGGTTAGATTTTGTGTGGAGGCTATATATACCCCTCCACCTCCTCTTCATTCATGGAGAGAGCCATCAGAACAAACCTACACTTCCAGCATCCTATTTATGAGAGAGAACTACCTACTCATGTGTTGAGGCCAAGATATTCCATTCCTACCATATGAATCTTCATCTCTAGCCTTCCCCAAGTTGCTTTCCACTCAAATCTTCTTTCCACCAGATCCAAATCTTATGAGAGAGAGTTGAGTGTTGGGGAGACTATCATTTGAAGCACAAGAGAAAGGAGTTCATCATCAACGCACCATTTGTTACTTCTTTGAGAGTGGTGTCTCCTAGATTGGCTAGGTGTCACTTGGGAGCCTCCGACAAGATTGTGGAGTTGAACCAAGGAGTTTGTAAGGGCAAGGAGATCGCCTACTTCGTGAAGATCTACCGCTAGTGAGGCAAGTCCTTCATGGGCGACGGCCATGGTGGGATAGACAAGGTTGCTTCTTTGTGGACCCTTCGTGGGTGGAGCCCTCCGTGGACTCGCGCAACCGTTACCCTTCATGGGTTGAAGTCTCCATAAACGTGGATGTATGATAGCACCACCTATCGGAACCATGCCAAAAACATCCGTGTCTCCAATTGCGTTTGAATCCTCCAAAACCCTTCCCTTTACATTCTTGCAAGTTGCATGCTTTACTTTCCGCTGCTCATATACTCTTTGCATGCTTGCTTGTTATGTATTGTGAATGTTAAACTTGTGCCTAAACTCCACTTAAACTTAAATAACTTTAAAACTGCAACTTTGGTACTTAGTGTCTAATCACCCCCCTCTAGACACCTCTTCTCAAGGTCCTACACCGACTTTTGTGAAAAGATTGTTGAGGTTTTCATGGATGATTTCTCCATTTATGGATCCTCCTTTGATGATTGCTTGAGCAACATTGATCGAGTTTTGCGGAGATGTGAAGAAACTAAGCTTGTCTTGAATTGGAAAAAATGCCACTTTATGGTTAATGAAGGCATTGTCTTGGGGCATAAAATTTCTGAAAGAGGTATTGAAGTTGATAAAGCTAAAGTTGATGCTATTCTAAATATGTCGTGTCCTAAAGACATTAAAGGTATAAGAAGTTTCCTTGGTGATGCCGGTTTTTGTAGGAGGTTCATTAAGGACTTCTCTAAAATTTCTAGGCCTATGACTAATCTCTTACAAAAAGATATTCCTTTTGTCTTCGATGATGATTGTGTAGAAGCATTTGAAATACTTAAGAAAGCTTTGATTTCCACACCTATTGTTCAGCCACCTGACTGGAATTTACCCTTTGAAATTATGTGCGATGCTAGCGATTATGCTGTAGGTGTTGTTCTAGGACAAAGAGTTGATACGAAACTAAATGTTTTTCAATATGCTAGTAAAACGCTAGACAGTGCCCAGAGAAATTATGCTACTACTAAAAAAGAATTTTTAGCAGTTGTATTTGTTTGTGATAAGTTCAGACCTTATATTGTTGACTCTAAAGTAACTGTTCACACTGATCATGCTGCTATTAAATATCTTATGGAAAAGAAAGATGCTAAACCTAGACTTATTAGATGGGTTCTCCTACTACAAGAATTTGATTTGCATATTATTGATAGAAAGGGAGCCGAGAACCCCATTGCAGACAACTTGTCTAGGTTAGAAAATGTTCTTGATGACCCACTACCTATTGATGATAGCTTTCCCGATGAACAATTAGCTGTCATAAATGCTTCTCGTATTGCTCCATGGTATGCTGATAATGCTAATTACATTGTTGCCAAATTTATACCACCTAGTTTCACATACCAGCAAAAGAAAAAGTTTTTCTATGATTTAAGACATTACTTCTGGGATGATCCACACCTTTATAAAGAAGGAGTAGATGGTGCTATTAGACGTTGTGTACCTGAGCATGAATAGGAACAGATCCTACGCAAGTGTCATTCCAAGGCTTATGGAGGACACCACGCTGGAGATAGAACTGCGCATAAGGTATTGCAATCCGGTTTTTATTGGCCTACTCTCTTAAAGGATGCCCATAAGTTTGTCTTGTCTTGCGATGAATGTCAAAAAATTGGTAATATTAGTAGACATCAAGAAATGCCTATGAATTATTCTCTTGTTATTAAACCATTTGATGTTTGGGGCTTTGATTATATGGGACCGTTTCCTTCCTCTAATGGGTATACACATATTTTAGTTGTTGTTGATTACGTTGCTAAGTGGGTAGAAGCTATTCCAGCTAGTAGTGCTGATCATAACACCTCTATTAAGATGCTTAAAGAAGTTATTTTTTCATGGTTTGGAGTCCCTAGATACCTAATGACTGATGGTGGTTCACATTTTATTCATGGTGCTTTTCGTAAAATGCTTGCTAAGTAAGATGTTAATCATAGAGTTGCATCTCCTTATCACCCATAGTCTAGTGGTCAAGTAGAACTGAGTAACAGAGAGCTTAAATTGATTATGCAAAATCTCTACCTAATATTAAAGGAAGGATTGTTTCTCCACTTTTTTCGTCATCAGTTTATTTTTTCGTCCGTCATCTATATCGAATTTTCGTCCATCGTCGTTTGGACGTAGAGCGTTCGAACATCATTTTTTTTAAAAAAACCAGAAAAAGGTGTAGCGCTGGAATTGAACTACAGACCTCACGTCCTATGACAAGGCCCGTTGCCAATTCAGCTAGCTCTCATCTATGCTAAAAAAGAGAGTTTTTCTCTTGATATATGTACTAACAAGCTTATGTAGGCTCTATCATGCACATGGGCTGATGCTGGGCCTAATCTCGAGCGAAAAATAGTTTCCTCGGCGGGAAGGACGAAACTAACTAAAGTGGCTTACAATTGTGTTAAAGAAACATATGCATCTCTAAAATAATTAGTCCCACGTCGCTCTTTTACATCAAACCCCCACCAATTTATATACACAGTGAGTTTTACAAGAATCTGCAAGCAGCAGTCAGAAGGTCAGATGTCGATTCAAATTTATCCGCAAGGACGAGGAAGACGTGTGGCCTGCACACATTACACACAGGCAAAAAGAGCTCAGGCTGGGGGCGCTGTCTGTAAGGAGCAACTTCCCATGGGAGAGCTGCCCATTAATAAATGAACCCACGCTAATGTTGCACTCCACCTCTTGATAATGTTGTCTTCAACTTCCCATGGTATATATAAATCAGTTTTCAATCTCCATGTTTATAATTTCATATGAATTATGAATTATTTAGAGCAGTGTGGAAGTCAGGTTTTTTGCCTGAAGTGTGAATGTAAAGTTAACAATTGATTGATTTCCAACCAATGGGAATGAACTTCATGAATATTAATTTTTGCTCTCTTTTATACTTGATGATTACAACAATAATTTTACTCTTGTCGGTTTTTTTGTACTATGACTCGATGGCCATGGTCGAAGAACAAGATGCCATAGTTTACTGCCTGAAAAATGCCCAAGCTCATTGGCGACAGTGAAGTGTGTGTAGCTTATGTTCAGTCAAGAGCCTCATACCTTAACATAATTTCCATTAAGAATTATTATGTGTGCGATAAATAAGGAAATGCATCACATGATATGTAAAGACATGATTTATGTTGAACCACGTGAAGTGAATGTGACGGTTGTTGCAACGCATGAGGAATTTGCAACACATGAGGAATTAGAAGTCGGTGCAGGGAGGGGCTTGAGTTTGTTTCACCCATTGCAATGCATGGGCATTTGTGCTAGTACTATTAATATATCTAGAAAGAATTGGTCCAAGAAACTTGATGATGCATTATGGGCTTATAGATCTGCATATAAAAATCCTATGGGTATGTCTCCATATAAAATGGTTTATGGAAAAGCTTGTCACTTACCTCTTGAACTAGAACATAAGGCATATTGGGAAGGTCCTTATGTTATCGAGGAGGTCTATCGTTCCAGTGCAATAAAAATCAACAACTTCGAAGGCACAAGTCCGAAGGTGGTGAATGGTCAAAGAATCAAACATTATATCTCAGGTAATCCAATAAATGTTGAAACTAATGTGTCTGGAACCGTAACTCCAGAGGAATAAATAAGGGACACTTTCCAGAACATTTCAGACTCCAAAAAGGAATAGGTACATGGTACGGTAAGTAAACCGACTCCAAAACAGTTCTAATAGCAGTTTTTTCTCTATTTTGGAATATTTAAGAAAATATGAAAAATAAGAAGTAGTCCGGGAAGGACACAGGCGTCCACGAGGGTGGAGGGAGCGCCATACCCCCCTGGGCGTGCCCCCTGCCTCGTGGGCACCTCGTGTGCCCTCCGGACTCCGTTTTCTTGCACGATACTTCTTTGAGTCGGTGAAAATTCATTATATAATCTCTTGTTTTTGTTTCGAGCTATTTTTCTGGCAGATCTAGATCACCATGACGTCTTCGAGCGCACCCAAGGACAAGTTCTTTGAGAAGGTCATCAACCCCTACCTCATGGAGGTGATGCAACACCCTCAAACCATTGAGATGCATGAGGGGGTGCTGCACATCCGCGATGTCGAGGGACCCAGGAGAACCGGAATCATGGAGACAAGACTCAAAGCAATGGAGCAGCAGGTTTTCAAGTGCCAAGAGATGGTGGAATGCGGGCTCGATGCCAACCATATGATGATCACGGAGTTCACCAACAATCACAAGGTGGATGCCAAGAACATTGGGGAGGCCATCTTCAAGCTTCAGGAGAAAATTAAGCACCTCCAAGCCCAGATCTATGACCTGCAAAACCAAAAATGTGAGTATGAATATAGATTCAAGAGGATGAGTTTGGCTGTAGATTTAAGGATCCCAAAGACTCGATCATCTTTCTATGATGGTGAGACTATGCCTTGGAAGAGGGACGACAAGCCTTCACCATCAACAACTCCATCATCATCACCTCCGAAGAAGGAGACATAATCACATGGGTATGGGCACTCCCCTTGGCAACTGCCAAGCTTGGGGAGGTGCCCCGGTATAGTATCACCATCACACTCCTATGTTTACTGTTTTTCTTAGTTCGATCCTTTTGGTAATATCTTGATCTAGTAGAATAAAGTTTTAGAATGATCTAGTTTTGAGTTTTGCTTTATGATTCCTCTATGTAATCGAGTCCGTGAGCTATATATAATAAATATTAGTCTTGAGTCAAGGGCTTTGCTATCTTGCTATGATCTTGAGGGAATAAAATAAAAAGAAAGAATAAAAAGAAATAAAGAGATCATATGGATCTTATGGAGAGTAATGACTTCACATATAAAGAGTATGATGAATAAAAGTTGTTGAGAGTTGACAAACATAGTTTTGGTCATTGTTGCAATTAATAGGAATTAATAAAGAAAGAGAGGTTCTCACATATAAATATACCATCATGGACATCTTTTATGGTTGTGAGCACTCATTAAAATATGACATGCTAAAGAGTTGATGTTGGACAAGTAAGACAACATAATGGGTTATGTTTTCTTATATCTGAAACAAAGTATATTGTCATGGATCATCCAACATGTTGAGCTTGCCTTTCTCCCTCATGCTAGCCAAATTCTTTGTACTAAGTAGAGATACTACTTGTGCTTCCAAATATCCTTAAACCCAATTTTGCCATGAGAGTCCACCATAACTACCTATGGATTGAGTAAGATCCTTCAAGTAAGTTGTCATTGTTGCAGGCAATAAAAATTGTTCCCTAAATATGTATGACTTATTAGTGTGGAGAAAATAAGCTTTATACGATCTTGTGATATGGAAGCAATAAAAGCGACGGACTGCATAATAAAGGTCCCTATCACAAGTGGCAATACAAAGTAACGTTCTTTTGCATTAAGATTTCGTGCATCCAACCATAAAGCATATGATAACCTCCGCTTCGCTCTGCGAAGGGCCTATCTTTTATTCTTGTCTTATACATTATGCAAGAGCCATGGTGATCTTCACCTTTCCTTTTTACATTTTATCCTTTGGCAAGCACCTTGTGTTGGAAAGATCCTGATATGTATATCCAATTGGATGTAAGTTAGCATGAACTATTATTGTTGACATTACCCTTGAGGTAAAAGGTTGGGAGGCAACACTATAAGCCTCTATCTTTCTCTGTGTCCGATTAAAACTTCATACCCATAAGTATTGCGTGAGTGTTAGCAATTGTGAAAGACTAAATGATAGTTGAGTATGTGGACTTGCTGAAAAGCTCTTATATTGACTCTTTCCGATGTTATGATAAATTGCAATTGCTTCAATGACTAAGATTATAGTTTGTTAGTTTTCAATGAAGGTTCTGATGCATACTTGACATTGTAGATAGATTTTTACTTTAGCATAAGAAATCATATGACAAAATATATATATGTTGTCCTCATGTCTGTATTTTATTTTATTTTATCATATGGTTATCATTATTCTTGATGTGTCCTACTCTTGATGTTTTTAATGCTTTGGGAAATTTAGTGGGTTCGTCACCACTCGTGATCAATGAAACAATATTGACTCTCGAGCATGTTATGGAAAGACTAGATGCTATTGAAAAGAAAATGCTTACCATAGAACATATTGAAAATTTGGATAGAAAAATGCAAAGTTATGCTACTAAAGTTGGGTCAAAAGCGGGAGACGTTTTTAAGTTGCTAAAAGAAAAAAGAACTATAATTCATGAAAGGATTGAAGAGAGCTAAAGTAGAAGAATTTTTTTTCTAATTTAGGTACGGCTTTTGCTTCCGCTAAAACTCTCATGAAAATTAGCAAGACTACTCAAGTCACTAAAAACAAAGGATCAGCTTCTAGCAATGATAAAGGAGATCTTAAGATGATTAGTATCCATCCCAACTTTGTTGAAGTCGTAAGAGATCCTTTTTGCAAAAATAAGTTTTTCAATCTCATGCCGAGAAGTATCACCTCTGACAATTTATATGCAAAATCCTTGAAACATCTTAAGTACTCGATCGAAGAATTAGACAAAGATGACAAAACTTAGATCCTACACGTTATGCCTAGCTAGGGGCAGAAAACGATAGCGCTTGTTGGGAGGAAACCCAATGAATAAAATTTATTTTTGCTTTTTTGATTTCTGTTATTGAGTGTTAGCACAGTTACGCTACTATTATGATTGTGTTTTTTGTGTTTTAGTTAGTGTCTGTGCCAAGCAATGCCTTTGGGTAGACTTGGGTGAAAGTTTATTCGATCTTGCTGAAAAACAGAAACTTTTGCACTCACGAGATTCGTTGTCATTATTTACAGAAGAGAGATTTTAAGTTGATTCTTTTTGAAGAGGATTAATAGAAAAATTCCTCACGTCCACCAATTTATTTCATAATTTTTGGAGTTACAGAAGTATTCGAAATTTGCAGATTGCTACAGACAGTTCTGTTTTTGACAGATTCTGTTTTCTTTGCGTTGTGTGCTTGTTTTGATGATTCTATGGTTTTCTTTGATGAGTTTTTGCCATAGAAAAGTTGGAATACAGTAGATATAATGCAAAAACAAAATAAGAATAGGTTTGATACAATACTTATAGTAGTGGTTTGGTTTCTTATACTAACGGATCTCACGAAGGTTTTGTTTGAGTTTTGTGTGATTGAAGTTTTCAAGTTTTGGGTTATCTTACGATGGATGAAGGAATAAGGATAAGAAAAAGGCTAAGCTTGGGGATTCCCAAAGCACCCCAAGATAATATTCAAAGAAGTAGCAAGCAACTAAGCTTGGGGATGCCCCCGAGTGGCATCCCCGCTTTCTTGTAACGACCATCGGTATTTTACTTGAAACTATATTTTTATTCATCACATGATATGAGTTTTGCTTGGAGCATCTTGTATGATATGACTCTTTTATTGTTTTGCTTTGTGTTTTAAGTGTCGAATCCTTGCTGGACACACCCTTTTTTAGAGAGCCAAAAATTATGCTATGCTTGCTCCTATGCTTCACTTAAATTTTTAGAGCCATGGACTTGCTCTAGTACTTCACTTATATCTTTCTGAGCACGGTGTGCTTTATTAATTTTGAATAAATGCTCTTATCCATCACTTAGATTTATTTGGGAGTTAGTAAAATTTTAAGAAATTCTCTCTTGCTTCACTTAGATTATTTTGAGAGAAAGAAAAAAATTATGCTCATGATCTTCACTTATATTTGTTGAGCTTATCAAAAGCAATATATAAAAATAGTGCCAAAGTGATAGATATCCAAGGAGGATATAATAAAAACTTTCATGAAGATCATTGGACAAAATAAACTTGATTCTTAGTAATGGTTTTGAGATATGACAATATGATATGTGAGTCATGTTGATGAGTAATTGTGCTTTAGTAAGAATATTGATGTTAAGGTTTGTGATTCCCTATGCAAGCATGAAAGTCAATAATTATGCAATGAAATTTATATCCTACTTATGGTTCATTATTCGGTGTTACTTATGCTTAATGCTTGGGTACGAGATTTTTCGCTTTTTGGTTGGTCGCTTCTCAATCTTTTTGCTAGCCTTCATTTTGCACTAAGTATGATCACTAATTATGCATCCAAAACCCTTTAAACTAGTTTCGCCATATGAGTCCACTATACCTACCTATATGTGGTATTTCCATGCCGTTCTAAGCAAATTTGCATGTGCCATCTCTAATGTTCAAAATATATTTCTCTGTTGTGTGCTCTGATACGTCTCCAACGTATCTATAATTTATGAAGCATTCATGCTATTATATTATCTGTTTTGGATGTTTACGTGCTTTATTATACACTTTTATATTATTTTTGGGACTAACCTATTAACCGGAGGCCCAAACCATATTGCTGTTTTCTTGCCTATTTCAGTGTTTCGAAGAAAAGGAATATCAAACGGAGTCCAAACGGAATGAAACCTTCGGGAGCATGATTTTTGGAATGAACGTGATCCAGGAGACGTGGAGCTGAAGTCAAGGAAGCTTCGAGGAGGCCACGAGACAGGGGGGCGCGCCCACCCCCCCTAGGCGTGCCCTCCACCCTCGTGGGCCCCTTGTGGCTCCCCTGACCGACTTCTTTCGCCTATATATCTCCATATACCCTAAAAACATCGAAGACAACAATAGATTGGGAGTTCCGCCGCCGCAAGACTTTGTAGACACCAAAAACCAATCGGGACCCTGTTCCGGCACCCTGCCGGAGGGGGGATCCCTCACCGGTGGCCATCTTCATCATCTCGGAGCTCTCCATGACAAGGAGGGAGTAGTTCACCCTCAGGGCTGAGGGTATGTACCAGTAGCTATGTGTTTGATCTCTCTCTCTCTCTTGTGTTCTTGAGGTGATACGATCTTGATGTATCACGAGATTTGCTATTATAGTTGGATCTTATGATGTTTCTCCCCCTCTACTCTCTTGTAATGGATTGAGTTTTCCCTTTGAAGTTATCTTATCGGATTGAGTCTTTAAGGATTTGAGAACACTTTGTATGTCTTGTCGTGCTTATCTGTGGTGACAATGGGATATTCACGTGATCTACTTGATGTATGTTTTGGTGATCAACTTGTGGGTTCTATGAACTTATGCATAGGGGTTGGCACACGTTTTCGTCTTGACTCTTCGGTAGAAACTTTGGGGAACTCTTTGAAGTACTTTGTGTTGGTTGAATAGATGAATCTGAGATTGTGTGATGCATATCGTATAATCATGCCCACGGATACTTGAGGTGACAATGGAGTATCTAGGTGACATTAGGGTTTTGGTTGATTTGTGTCTTAAGGTGTTATTATAGTATGAACTCTATGATATATCGAACAGAAAGAATAGCTTCATGTTATTTTACTACGGACTCTTGAATAGATAGATAAAAAATGATAACTTTAAGGTGGTTTCATACCCTACCATAATCTCTTCGTTTGTTCTCCGCTATTAGTGGCTTTGGAGTGACTCTTTGTTGCATGTTGAGGGATATTTATATGATCTAATTATGTTATTATTGTTGAGAGAACTTGCACTAGTGAAAGTATGAACCTTAGGCCTTGTTTCCTACCATTGCAATACCGTTTATGCTCACTTTTGTTACTTGCTACCTTGCTGTTTTTATAATTTCAGATTACAATTACCTTTATCTACCATCCATATTGCACTTGTATCGCCACCTCTTCGCCGAACTAGTGCACCTATACAATTTACCATTGTATTGGGTGTGTTGGGGACACAAGAGACTCTTTGTTATTTGGTTGCAGGGTTGTTTGAGAGAGACCATCTTCATCCTACACCTCCCACGGATTGATAAACCTTAGGTCATCCACTTGAGGGAAATTTGCTACTGTCCTAGAAATCTCTGCACTTGGAGGCCCAACAACGTCTACAAGAAGAAGGTTGTGTAGTAGACATCATGCTCTACTACTCGCGAGGCAGTAAAGGGTAGCCAATATTTTCCATGCTAGATGTGTTATTCTCACGATGAGTGTTTATTCACTTGTCACTACATGAGAGTACGGCAAAGGTACTAGGGATGCCCAATCCCGAAATGAAAAAATGAATTTACTTTATGTTGTCAAACAATAAATTCCTTGGAAAGTGTTGGTATGGAAGACACCCGTGGATACGCCTAGCCATGAAAAGTGAAAGTTATGGTGGAAAAAGGAATAAACATTATTTTCTGTTTGGGAACCGCCTATGATGTATCTAGCATGGAAAGTGTTGGGATGCTCCAAGTCGTTTTCGTTAGTAGGAAAAGTATGCCTCTCAAAAATAATTTTATCTCTGAACTTAAGCTATGAGCTCTGGCACCTCTATAAATCCCTACTTCCCTCCACAAAGGGCCTTTCTTTTACTTATGCAATTTTTATTTTGAATTTGAGTCTCCACCTTCTCTTATAAAGCACCAACTAAGGGGCGCTATGATCGTATTTGAGCATTGGGTGTAGCTAATATTTGAGTGTGTTTCATGAATGGATCAATGATTGAGCATGATGGGCTAGGGATAACTTGCTTTAGTGTTGATATTTTGAAAGACATGGTTGCTTGTTGATATTCTTGAGTATTAAAGTATTCATGTCAAAACTAGACTATTGCTTTGAATCATATAAAAGTCCATATGTCCATGCTGTAAGGGCATGTTTATCCCTAAGGTGTTTTGGTGATTGGTGACAATGCTTTTGCGGACTAATCGTGTGCCTTGAGTATTTCAAACGTTTTGTCACTAGGCACAAGCACTACAAAAAAATACACTTCCGTGATGATACGTGTTTGTCACAGTAGGTCGCGTTTTCTGTCATGCATGTACATCCATGACAAATTTATGACAGAATCAAGATAGTCATACCTGTGCTGTCGTAGAAGTGTTCCATGACATTACCAAAATTTCATCACGGAAGTGTCCACTTCCATGACGATAAATCGCGCATCACAGAAGTGCTTTCGTCAAGGGTGAACGACACGTGGCATCCACCGTAACGGAACGCCATTAAGCTATCGGGTCGGATTTTGGATCCGATAACCCGTTAAGAGCCATGACCAATGCCGATTTTCCACGTGTCAAATTCTCATTGGCTGACGGATCCACGCGTCAGCTTCGCGTTGGCACAGGTGTCACTCATCCAACGGTCGAGATGGGCCTATGATATGTTGACACGTGGACCGGCCCAAAAGTGGCCCACAATGTTTAAATGGGTCGGCCCAACCGAAGGCCCATAAGATTTAGCGGGCCATAATGGGCCGGCCCAGCTAAAGGCCCACAATTTTTAGCAGACCATAATGGGCCGGCCCAGCTAAAGGCCCACACGAATTTTCAGACCATAATGGGTCAGCCCAGCTAAAGGCCCACAAGATTTTGCAGACCACAATGGGCCGGCCCAGCGAAAGGCCCACAAGATTCTGCAGACCATAATGGGCCGGCCCAGCTAAAGGCCCAACATTCTTTGTCAAATTGGCCTGTCAACGGCCTGTCCTAAACTTGTCATCAACACAGCCCATGGTCACTTCTGGCCCGTTAACTATCCGCTACGTAATTGGGCCGAATTATGGCCCGGTGTATTTCCGGCCTGTTAAAGGTCCGGCTTCATTTGGGCCCATTTACAGGCCATCAAAACTTTTGGCCCATAAACGACCATAAAGGATTTGGGTCATATTCGGCCATGTCTGACATTCAGCCTGTTAGAGGCCCACTATAGATTTGGGCCACTTTCGGCCTATTGTCATTTCTGGCCTGTTAACGCCGGATGTAAACCATGGGCCATATGTGGCCCAACATCACATCGGGCCCATTAACGGCCCATATAAAAATGACAATAATCTAGCCCGACCGAAGTTTCGACCCGTTAAAGGCCCGTGTATTAGGTCGACGCATTTACGGCCCATCCGAATTTCGGCCTGTCAAAGATCCGCATCGTAAATGGGCCACCATTTCGGCCTGCTAAGTCTAGTGGGTTATTTGGCACAATCAAGGCCCAATCTCACTTTCGGTCTATTAAAGGCCCATGTTTTTTATGGGCTCGAGATATTTACACTTGTAAACGGCCTAATTTTATTGAGGGCCCAAATTATGTTTAGGCCTGTTAAAGGCCCACTATGGGCACAGGCCTACCAGAAAAATATAAAATCTTATGCTGATTTAGGCCCAAATATTTTTACTGGGCTACATGCCAATTTCGGCCCGTAATCGTTTTTAGCCCAATTGGAATGGGCCCGACGAATGTTGGCATGTTGGGATCCTACGAAGCTTTCGGCCGAATACATTACTAAGATAAACGTACACTATACAAAAATAGCGTCATAATTACTGCAGCCTGTGGAAGCATCATAAATGTTGTATCACAACAAAATAAATTCCAACCATACAACAAAAGGCCTGTTGGCATAAAGTTTACAGTCCTTCCAAATAAAAGCACCATCAGATGTATAGAAGCACATATCATTTGACCTGAGTGCTAATGTTTCAAGCTGTAGAATCTGATGGAGCAGCACGATCTCCACCTTTTTCCGCCATTGCTCTTGAACAACGAAGCGAATGTCTGATAGTCTTGTTTCAAAACCATTCATATCTTGACGACATTTCTCAACCACTATTCTTGTTTCCGAAACAACGTCCATTAGGGATTGGACTTGTGTCTGGAGCACAAATATATCACTCTGTCTAGCAGGAAGATTTTGTTCAGAAGGCGATTTGGACGAGGGGTTACCTTGACAACCAACCCAGAATTACGCAGGAAGGTGCTTTTTGCACTATTAGTGGAGAGATACTGACGCACTGCAGCAAGAGGTGACATTGTTCCTGTAGTAGCCTCGTCACCTTCAGGTGGCTGTGGCTGTTCAATCATTTGTTCCATAGCTTCCTGAAAGTTTGAACTTGTACATTAGTGTACCAGATAATTTACTAATGAGAAAAAAACAAACAACGTAGGTTAAACGTTTATACATAACTTATTTTGGTGAACTACTGTAATACATTAGCATGTATTGTAGTGCCAACTACATAATAAAATCACTTTCGGAACATATGTCCATGTAGCATGCCTACTGTATTGTCTATTTCCTCACATTCGTTGACATCTAAGGATAAAGAGACATGGTTTAAAGTAGGATGAACATAGTATGACATCATTCATATCATGGGCAAACAGATATAAAACAAACATGCTATTTTATCATTGTGTGCGCACGTGAACATAACAACTAGATTACAGATCAAGACCAAAAGAATATCCTTCGTCTCTTTTAAACCATGTAAGGTGAAATGATACGTTAAGACAAATGTGTATAAAAGTGAACAGAGTAACTGACATTGGCTGCAAACCAAATAGTTAAATGAACACATCGGAGTACCAATCAGTTCAAGGCAGGAGGAGTAAGGACTTACAACAGCGGCTTGAACCGGTGTGCTCATGCCCTTCATATTGCTGGTGTGGCAATCCTTGAAGATTTGCAGTGCATTCGGTTCAGGTTCTTTTTGGTCCGCACGAGCTTTCCTCTGTATTTGGAACAAGTCAATATAGATACGATAATATGGCACACAAAAAAGAAGGAAGTAGCAGCTATTTACAAGAGCCTCGCTGTGTGCAATATAGCTACGAGATCCTGTTGTCTGTTGGAATTTCACTTTAGAACAGTTGGTTTTGTTCTTCAAACAGTTAGCCTAGAACAAGATACACTTGTAAGGCACATACATAAATACAAGTTCAATATGTGGTCTGATCAAATACACATAGCCTACCCGATACTTTGGATCAGACCAGTGTTTAATGAGGGTTGTCCAGTCTTCATCTATAATATATTCCACTGGAGATGTTTGGGCGATTTCAGTGTTAGCCTTGCCTTCAAAGTGAGATTTTCTAAGGTGGTACCGATACTGTCGCAGAGCAGACTGAAAAACATGAGTGCATGCTTGTCTGGTTGCATCATCTTTTGGATCCAACTTGAACCTCATATGTTGAAAAAAAGAATGTGAGTCTTATTAGGAGGAAGCTAGAAAGTATGGGACAAAGAAAGACAATATTAGTAATTGCGATGAATAACATTACTTACAGATAAATGGTCAAGGAAGGTGTTAAACTGGGTATTGTCTTTCTCATTCTTGTACTGGATCCACGTTGGGAGGATACGTGCATGACACCTAATGGCAACGGCTGCCTCTGATACTAACTTGGCTGACTCTGTAGCATCACGTGGCCTTTTTAAACCTGCCTCAAAATGGATCTCCATTCTTCCTCCTTTAGATTTTGTTAATCTGTCAAGCATTATCTCTGATGTCTGTTTCCGCTTGCGTCATGGTGCTAGTTCAACAATGAATATGGAAAGTGTTAGTGTACATCAAACTATGAGAGTACATATAAAGGAGCATGCAACTGCAACTTGACTCGGTCAGGTACCGTCTTGGTGTTGATGCTCATGAGGTTCATCTAATCTTGCCAAGTCCTGTTGTGTCAGTAGTGCTTCAGAAGTAGTGTTAGGTGTGAAGGCAGCTTGGGAACTGGCCAGTTCCGGAGCAAACGAACGAGTAACTGGTTGAGATGTTGGTACAGTTGAAGCGGATGTTGCAGCTGGTGGAGCAGGTGATACCGTGTTTGTATATTTAGCCGGTGGACTTGGACCTTCTACTGCACTATAAGTACCAGCAGAATCTCGACGGCAGATCCTTTTCCGTTTCACCCGACGAGTAACAGCACTCCCTACTATATTATTTTCCTTGCTCTTTTTTGACTTTGCCATGTCAAGCTATACCCACACCACAAAAGAATAAAATCACTCTTCAGAACTCATTGATGCATGATACAGACAAGCAATACTTTGATGTAAGACAACCGTATGAGGATGGAATATGTAAGAAAAACAGGACAGCATGACATATTCACAACTACGATGTGCAAACTAAGCAAAAGGATTTTCAAGAAAATATAGGTAATGCAAGGTAGACACCATATGAAAGATGCAACCAATATTACTCTACCAAGTTAAAAGTGTCTTGTCATAAGTGGCAATTCAAAAAAATTAGAAGCAGTACAACGTAGAAATCAATGCAAGATGCAACCACTATCAAACTGCCATGTTAAAAGCGTCCAGTCATGAGTGACTAATGCGGGATACACAACAACAGTACTTTGATGTAAGAACATGGTATGATAGATAGATGAAGTGTACTCTAGACACAGAAAGCCATGTCATATGCACATGTATAACATATAAACTCAGCAGGTGCAATTTAATCAAAATAGAAGAAATACAGGCTAGACAACATATGCAACATGAAACCAATGATCACACTGTCAACTTAGAGCAAGCACCTGCGATGGTGGAGTACGGGAGATGAACTCATCATGTAGACTTGGGACTTCAACTTCATTAGCAGTAGCAGTGGCAAATCTAGAGAGTCTCTGTTTGCTCGGTGCGGAGGACCACCAACATCCCCTAACTTACTCTTTTCCTTCCTATTTTCTGATATTGCCTTATGAAGTCAAAACCACAAGAAGATGAATAAAATTAGCTCTGCATAACTGGTTGATGCATGATACAGACAAACACTACTTTGATGTAAGGCAAGTGCAGGATAGGAGGATGGAATATATGCAAAAAAAGACAGCATTTCATATTCACATGTACGATAGGAGGATGGAATATGTATGAAAAAACAGTAAGTGGAAGGCATTTCAAAAAAATTAGAAGAAAAGAAAGCTAGGCACCATATGAACACGCAACCAATATCACTCTATCAGGTAAAAAGTGTCTCGTCGTAAGTGCCATTTCAAGAAATTAGAAGCAGTACAAGCTAGAAGACAATGCAAGATGCAACCTACATCACAGTCCCAAGTTAAATGTGTCTTATGGGTAAGGGATCGTTGCAGGTATAAGTTGTAAGCTATGCAGATGCAATTCAACATAATCAGAAGCAATACAAACTAGACATCGTACGGAAAACACAACCACATATAACAATTCCAAGTAAGAGCAAGCACCTGTGATGGTGGAGTAGGGGAGATGTGCTCATTATGTACATGTATGTTCTAGAAATAGGAACACGTGTCATATTCACAGGCAGTATGTGTAAAGTAAGCGGATGCAATTCAAGTTAGAAGCAATACAAGCTAGACATCATACGCAACATGCAACCACATATAATAGTGCCAAGTTAGAGCAAGCACCTGTGATGGTGGAGTAGGGGAGATGTGCTCATCATCTACACAGCTATGTTGATTGTCCAGCCTTGTGTTGTCTTGCGAATCTTGTTGGGAGGATGGCGGAGTAGAATCTGTAGAGACCCCCTGTTTGAGTTGCTCCGAAGGACCACCATCATCCATTGCCGGACTAATTTCCTTCAGCTCTAATGATTTTGCATTGTGAAGTCAAACCGATAAGAAAAAGGAATAAAATTCGCTCTTCAGAACTCATTCATTCATGATACTGA
This sequence comes from Triticum dicoccoides, assembly GCF_002162155.2. Taxonomy (NCBI): domain Eukaryota; kingdom Viridiplantae; phylum Streptophyta; class Magnoliopsida; order Poales; family Poaceae; genus Triticum; species Triticum dicoccoides. Next base: position 664,506,164 of record NC_041389.1, on the reverse strand, counting down.
CGAACACTACTCGGATGAAAGGCAAACACATGATGCAAGGATGGAATATGTATGAAAAATAGGATGGTGTGACATATTCCACCTATGATGTCGTAACTAAGCAGAAGGCATTTCAACAAATTAGAAGTACTGCAAGCTAGACACCATATGAAAGATGCAACCAATATCCCCCTGCCAAGTTCAAACTGTATGGCGTTTCAACAAATTAGAAGCAGTACATGCTAGAAATCATATGCAAGACATAACCAATATCACAGTGGCGACTTAAAGGTGCCTTATCATAAGTGACTGATGCGGGATATGCAAGAATAGTAGTCTGATGTAGAAACAGGAACACATGTCATATTCACAGGCATTATGTGTAAAGCAAGCAGATGCAATTCAACAAAGTTAGAACCAATACAAGCTAGGCATCATATGCAACATGCAACCACATATAATAGTGCCAAGTTAGAGAAAGCACCTGTGATGGTGGAGTAGGGGATATGTGCTCATCGTCTACATAGCTACGTTGACTATCTAGCCTTGCGTTGTCTTGCGAATCTTGTTGGGAGGATGGCGGAGTAGAATATGTAGAGAACCTCCGTTTCAGTTGCTCGGAAGGACCACCATCATCCAATGCCTTGCCAATTTCCTTCAGCTTTATTGATTTTGCATTGTGAGGTCATACCGACAAGAAAAAGGAATATCATTCGCTCTTCAGAACTCATTCATGCATGATACTGACGAACACTACTCTGATGAAAGGCAAAATCATGATACGAGGATGCAATATGTACAAAAAAATGGACCGCTTGACATATTCACACCTATGATGTGGTAACTAAGCAGAAGGCACTTCAACAAATTAGAAACACGGCAAGATACCATATGGAAGGTGCAATCAATATCACTCTCCCAAGTTAAAACTGTCTCGTCATAAGTGGTGTTCATCAAATTACAAGTAATACATGCTAGATATCATATTCAAGACACAAACCAATATCACACTACCAACTTAAATGTGTCCCATCATAAGTGACCGATGCAGGATACACAAGAAGAGTAGTTTCATGTAAGAACATGGTGTGATAGACAGATATAGTATGTACCAAAAACAGGAAAGCGTGTCATATTCACATGTATCATGTGTAAGATAAGCAGATGCAGTTTACACTAATTAGGAGCAATACGAGCTAGACACCATATGCAACATGCAACCAAATATCACACTGCCAAGTTATAGCAAGCACCTTGGATGGTGGAGTAGGGGAGCGGAGACTTGGACCTTGTAATGCACTATTAGTACAAGGAGAATCGGTACAGATGCTCCATTTACGTTGCTGCAGAGGACCACCATCATCGCCTTCCTTACTCTTTTCCTTCCTCTTTCTTGATTTTGCCTTGTCAAGTCAAACCCACAAGAAAAAGGAATAAAATTTGCTCTTCAGAACTCATTGATGCATGATATTGACGAACACTACTTTCATGTAAGGCGGCCGCATGATAGGAGGATGGAATATGTATGAAAAACAGGACGGCGTGACATATTGACATGTATGATGTATAAAGTGTAAACTAAGCACAATGTGCTTGAACTTGTTAGAATCGATGCAAGCTAGAAACCATATGAAAGATGAAACCAATATCACTCTACCAAATTAAAAGGGTGCCCTAACAAATGTATTTGATCAAATTAGATGCAATACATGGCAACAGGCTAGAAATAATATGCAATATGCAACGAATAAAGGTGATTCATCGTAAGTGATTGATGCAGGATACAGAAGAGAGGTAGTTTGATGTAAGAACAAGGTTAACACATAGATGTAGTGTGTACCAAAAATAGGAAGGCATGTCATATTCACAGGTATAGTGTGTAAACTAAGTAGATGCAATTTACCCTAATTAGAAGCATTACAAGCTAGACACCGTATGCAACATGCAACTACATATCACACTACGAAGTTAGAGCAAGCACCTGTGATGGTGGTGTAGGGGAAGTGCGGTCTTCGGGTACAGAGCTACGTTCAATATCTTCATTTAGGCTTGTTGTTTCTTGAGAATCATGTGGAGAGGATGAAATTGCATTCTTTATAAGAGTATTGCGTCTCATATTAACCCACACGCGTGACTGTCTCATCATAAGCGATAGATGCAGGATACACAAGAACAGTAGTTTAATGTAAGAACATGGTGTGATAGGCAGATGTAGTATGTACCAAAAATAGGAAGGTGTGTCATATTCACATGTATAATGTGTAAGCTAAGGAGATGCAATTTAACAAATTAGGAGCATTCATGAGGGATACACAAGAAAAGTAGTTTGATGTAAGAACATGGTTAATAGAAAGACGTAGTATGTACCAAAAACAGGAAGGCATGTCATATTCAGAGGTATAATGTGTTAACTAAGCAGATGGAATTTACCCTAATTAGAAGCATTACAAGGTAGACACCATATGCAACATGCAACCACATATCACACTGCCAAGTAAGAGCAAGCACCTGCAATGGTGGTGTGGGGGGAATTGCGGTGATCAACTAGAGAGCTATGTTGACTATCTTCATTTAGCCTTGCTGTTTCTTGAGAATCATGTGGGGAGTATGCCACTACACTCTTTAAATGAGTAGGGCATCTCACAGTAACCCACTCGGGTGACTGTCTCATCATAAGTGATTGACGAGGGATACAAAAGAGCATTAGTTTGATGTACGAACATGATTAATAGACATATGTAGTATGTATCAAAAACAGGAAGGCATGTCATTATCAAAGGTATAATGTGTAAAGTAAGGAGATGAAATTTAACCAAATTGGAAGCAATACAAGCTAGACACCATATGCAACATGCAACCACATTTGACAGCGTGAAGTTAAAGCAAGCACCTGGGATGGTTGTGTGTGGCAATTGAGATCATCAACTGTAGAGCTATGTTTACTGTCTCCAATTGCTGACACTGCACCCATTAGAGCGTTGAAACGCTTAGTGATGATCTTCGAATTACACTAGAGCAACTTCTGTCTTTTCTTTTCTGCATTCATCAACATTGCGTCAGAGTCTGAAATACCCATGCATAAAAAAACAATAGTGTGAGTATGGGTGAAGTGTGTGCACAATTAGTACAGTGTAAAGGTAGAAGATAGCAAGCCGGTGAGAAATAAATGATGGGAGACATATGATAGATCTACAACATGCATGGCACACTAAATTACTATAGGATTCTATAAAAATAACAGTCGACTGAAAGCAAATAGGTCAGTCCATTTTTTCTGCACCGTCCGATGTACAAAGAACGGGCAGATCGCCTTCATCTACCTCCAGCCAGTCAGTGTTGACGATCTTCCTCGAAACTCTAGCGACCACCAGCCTAGTATTCCTCCCCTGCCTGTGCCCTCCCCTCGACTTCACTGCACCACCGTGCTTGGCACCGCCCCTAGCCATCCATTCAAGCCCCGCCAACCTCCAGATTGGGCGCAAGCAGCTCCTGCGCCCACACCCCTATGATAGACACCGATGCGCCACTTCCCCGGGGAACATGCGGACTAGGTGCTCCGCGCGCCTAGGCAGGTGCTGCTTCTTTTAATTGCGGTTCGACTAACCCTGAATTGAAATCCAGGCGGGCTACTGACCTCTAGCAAAGGTGAAATAGTAAAAGGGAGGAAACCTTGTGCATTTAGTATCACGAAGAAGATGCAGTAAGAAGCACTCAACTAGTTTATTTCGTGGGATGAATATGGTGTGAGCGGAGACGTAAGATTTGCACGAATAAGGGAAGAGGAGTACCTCTTTCTGCTGGCAGTGTTGTGTCCTCCTTCTATTTTTCCGACGATCTTCTTGTTGTTCGCCGGAAACCAGAAGTTGTGGAGGACGGTGCAGCCTTGGACAAACCCATGGCCAAGTTGTTGTGTGTGGTGCGGTGGCCGTCTGTCGGCGGCGGGGAAGCAGATCCGAGGCGGTGAATGACAGCATAGCGGGAACAGCTCCGGTGCGGTGGACGGTTGCGACAGTGGAGCCGCAGCAATGAGGTGCAGGACGGCGTGGTCGGAGTGGTTCTGGTACAGCGCACGTCAGCGTCGGTGTCGTGGAGGCAGCTCTGCCTCGGCTTCAGCTGCTAAGTCCTTGAGGGCGTTGCGGTTGCGGTTGTGTTGGACGACGACATCGGGGTACCGGCTCCGACGTGATGGAGGAGGGTGGCGGTGGATTGGCTGCTATGGGGTGGAGGACAGAGGAGGCTGGGGTTTCTCGGCTGGTGGAGAGGGCGTTTTCGCGCCCACGGAGTATGAATGGGGAAACGAAGGGAGGCGGGGAACTAAGGGGGAACAATGTTTCGGTTTGAGACGCGCTTGTTTGAAATTTGGGGAAAGTTACAAACTTTGCCCCCATCTAAAATTTCAGACATATTGCGGGTTGGGGGTAGGACAGTCATGTCAGGTGTCCCAAATGTGGGCGGGATAGATTTCGACCGAGCGCATGGGTGTTTAGGCGCTCACAGCGTATGAATGCTTCTCGGAGGCGGTTGAGACTGGCGTCTTGGTGAAGTTACAAACATACCCTGGTTTAGACCTTTGGACATCGGGCCGATAGGCTACACGGGCCAGAGTCATAATTTCCTACCACCAAACATTAGTCTCGCGCGGTTTCGGGTGACCATAGGCCTATTTGGCGCTTCGTTCAATATTTGGGAGCAGAAGCATTAGCATTTTCGGTTCTCTTGAATTGAACTTTCAGGATTTGTCAAACTTCACAAATCTTTACTCTTGAAAATCCTAAAGCTACGATTATTTTGGAATGGAGGGGGTACATTTGAATATACATTGTACACGAGTATATATTAAAAAATATGCAACTTACCTTAGTTCATGCATGGTTCCAGATATAATCTCCTTGGTTGCAAAAAATAAAAAGCTAGATATGCGTATGAATATATATAGCATGTTCAAACTCACAACAAAGATTGATGCCCCCTTTTACATCTGACTTACAAATGCCATTATCTCGAGTTCAAATAGATGAATGCACTTCCTATGAATTTGAATCTTCGAAACCCCCTTTATGTTGAATTCGACATGTATTCTATTTTGTAGCTAGCAATTTGGAATGTATCCATGCAAGTGACAAATGTATAAAGTGCTTCACACTAACAACATGGAGTGCACTAATTAATGTTTATATATGAATTGCAAAAGCATCCATTGCTTGTATTTCAAACCGCTCTCACTCTATGGATCGATAATATGAAATAAACACATTCACATGCTAGAATTCAATAGAGTATGGGTGTCTGATAGACCGATTTTCGTCCATACGCAATTTGCAAAATTCATGATCTCATCCAAAAATAATAATGCCATTTATATTTTAATTTAATGCGTAGAACCGCCTTTTACACATAGATGCACTATGCCTCGCCCCGTTCTCACAAACGCATTATATATCTCTCTATCTAACGCATAAGTGCACACACTTTATATGCATCAGCATTTCTCTTTCACACATGCTCACAATCTCTCTCAGGGTGTCGAGGTGTCTCACGCACATGCTCTCTCTGTTTCTCTCTCTCTCTTTCTAACTACTATGTACCACTCTTTTCACTAATCTCAGTTGGAAAACACTATTTCTCTCGCATGCATATATACACACGCACGGTCTCTACTAGCCCTCTATACGCACATATATGTGCCTACATGTCTCCCGCATGCACATTATCTTTAGGCCTCTCTCGCACACATTGCCCCCCCCGACACACCTCTCTCTTAGTAGTTGGCAGATATGATTTCATCATATCATTCAGTAGGATATCCCTGGCTGTTAGGCTGGATGGTAATACGAGGCAAAGTTTTACCCTAGTTCGGATCGGACCCTTGTAGTTGAAGAAAAAGCCTACTCCTGGTACTGTATACTAGTGATAGGGGTGTGTACAAAGAGCACGTGAATACCAGGCATTGTGCGTGTGTGTATACTATCGACGAACTAGCCCCCAAGCTTGTATAACATACTAAGGGCCTAGGGTTACAAATCATATATAGTCGGCTTATCACCAGTGGGGATAGAGTCCTCCGCGACTCTTGTAGCTTCGTGTTGTATTCACATGGGTCTTCGCATAACACGTCTCGGTCCAACCTATATGTGGTGCAGGATGGAACCGACCCAAGAGTCTTCATGTTCACCCACCACAACTAGAAATGATGTGCCCAACAAACCACACACGCAATCAGCCACTAAGAAAATAAGCATATACAATAGTACAACGTTATCTAGCTCACGATATGTCTCCATATTTTGTTGATGACACTAACGGACTTTGCATTTGATGCGTGCTCCGTATTTTGTTGACGATACTTACGGTCATTGTATTTGAAGCGAAAGCACGATATGGTCACTGGACTTCAGAATAAGCTCATCATGGTCACCACATACATTTTGTCATGCTAACCAACATGTGGCTGGATGGTTAGGACGACAGTGGTTTCTCGAGCCCACCAAGGTTAAAGTCCCGGTGCTCGCATTTATCTTGTGTTAATTTCAGTATTTTCCAGCGATGCACGTTCAGTGGGACGAGACGTTCCACTCGACTATGAGGCACCTATGGTGACTTCCTAAAATCTCAAGATCAGATATGCTGGCCCACTCTCTCGAAGGTGCTCATAGGGGTAGGGTTCGCATGTGTGCGCTTATAGCGGTGAGTGCTTGCGCGTATATATGAGCCCTTGCGTCTGTATAGTGTTAAACAAATATATGTCATGATTATACGGTCACTGGCTCACCCGTACAACTTCGTATTTTGTTGATGACACAATCAATTGATCAGTCAAACATTCCACGTGGCGCAACTAGTGTTGCACCAGTGGGGCACATAACCGTGGGGCCCACCTGTCAGCCCATATATGAAAGAAAGAAATGGTAGTTTGAGTCTGTACTGTGTTAATAAAATAGGAGTACATTTTAGGGTGATCATACATCAGTGGATCACCTTACAGCTCCGTAATTTGTTGATAACATGATCAATTGACCAGTCAAACGGTCCACATTCAGCAGCGCACATTACCATAGGGCCCACCCGTCAGCGCGTATATGAAGGACATAAATGGTAATAAATTAGTGGTCGGTGGGTATTCGAAGTCGTGAGACCTCTAGTTGGCAGTCACCGGTGGTTGGGGGCGTTCATTAATTGGGCGGTGGGGTGGGGATCGCCGGAGAAAAAGCTCGGCGCAGGGGGGGGCTTCTAGAGGGATGGCCGGTGCGGCGGCGGACCGGCGGTGGGGAGTGGTTTCGGGGAGGGCGGGCCGGCATGGCAGCGTGGGCCGGCCGTGGGCGGCGGGGGCTGGCGGTTCGGACGGTGGTGGCTGGCGGCTCAGGAGGGGTGGAGTTTGATGATAAACCGGAGGCCCTTGATTTCGTATCCAACGGCTGGAAAATCTAATGACCAGAGATGAAAAAGTCAGTCGACTGACGTGTAACCTCACCCCGCACGTACACATGCACGCACGCATGCAGGCATGCAACACTGACACGTACACATGCACGCATGCTGGCGTGCAACACTGACACATACACATGCACTCACGAACACATGCACGTATGCACCCATGCATGCAACACTGAAACGTACCCTTGCACGCACGCAACACTTGCACGCCTGCATGCACACAACACACGAAGCAAGACACACACTCAACCTATACGTGCATGCACCCTTTGTTAAGGACATTGATCGTTACGAGTATTAATCAATCTTATCTGTGATAAGCAGAACATTGATGTTTGCAGCGGTCTTTATGAATCACAACATATCGAAAGGGCTATCAACATAGTAGGCTTATCTACATGAAAAAGATGACGTCACACTCAATGAACAAACATCGGTTTATGAAATGCCCGCTTCTGACCGCCCTAGCCCACCAAAGGTTCCTCTGTTGTGCGCTGCCTGCGTTGGGTCACTGACATGCAGGCCATGCACCCAAAGAGCCCACACGTCAGTGGAAGAACGGTGCGGGGTCCTAGGTCAGAGTCGAGGGCGCCACTCGTTGCACGCCCGGCTGAACACGCCTTCGTTCCGCATTCAAATGCCTCCATGAAACACGCCCGTGTGGAAGCCGAGAAACCCACTCTGGACACACGTCCATTCATGACCGGGCCGGCGTTAAACGCAACGCCGGCCGATCTCCTCCCATCCGCCTTTAATCTCCTATTTTAAACGAGGCCAAATGTCGGCCAAGAATCGCACACCTCCGCCGCTCCCCTATCTCCTCCACCATTTTATCCACTCTTACAATGGCTTACGAAGAGTAGTTATTCTGCATCCAAGCCGGCTGGGTAGCCCGCCGAATATGAGCTATGCAGCTCGCTGATTAACCTCCCTCCCCTCGCCTGACAGAGCCAGTTGCCGCCCCAAGCCGGCGCGCGCTACAGCAACTCTCTGCTCCAGGCCAGCTCGACAAGGAGTGGCGCACGGGCGTCGTTGCTACCGTCCACGCCGCCGCCTCGTACCGCGTCTCCCGTTTTTGTGGCCGAGACTCCCATGCCGGCGGCCGCTCCATGCAAGCAGCGATAGAAGCCAAGTGTGCGGAGAGCGATGAGTCGGTGGCCAGCGCCTCCGCGTCCACCGCCATCATCAAGGAGAAGTAGAACACGATAGGCCGCCGCCGCTTGGGTCCCATGAAGGCCACCGCGGAGGTGATGCCGGCGTACATAGCAGGTGTCTTGCCGGATCCTTTTGTTGCGAGGACCTTCGTCAACCCCGCATGGGCTCCACGGAAGAGGCGAATGTTAGGATGAACTCGAGCCGGTGTCGGCCATGGCGAAGCAGTGGCCGGTGATGAACTCAAACTGGTGCCGGCCACCATCATCTTTAGCACCAGCCAATGATATCAGTTAGGCAGTGGGGGAGCAAGCCGTCCTTTGCGCCGAAGCATATACCTCCAGGGCTCCCAGCAGTCCGGTTATCGTGCTACCGGACATGAGGAACACAAATCGATCGGCGGGCGACCATTTAGGCCAGGTATTATATATCTGTGCTGTCCAGAACTAGTATCGCGTAGTTCATTTGAATGTAATGAAATCCGTCATGTTTGTATGAAAATCCAGTATTTTATATGATCTCCATCGTTGTTTATATGAAATATCAGTTTGTCTATGTGTTTGCGTCAATTTCGTCCGGTTGGATGATGTAATTTGCGGGTCGCCGGTCAGTCTGCGGGTGGCTTGAGTGGCGTTGTGGGACAAAAAACACAGCTCGTGCGAGCTCATCTCCAACATGCGCGCTGGAGGATGCATGACAGCATGAGCACCCGAGTCATTCTTCGTTCATCGGTGGCAAAGGCACCGGTGGACAAAAGGGTCGCCAATATTTTGGCTACCCCGGGCAAGATCCAAACAGCCCCTCCGAACAGATTCAAATCCCTCGTTCATCGTGGAATTTTGCCAAGTGTTGTTTTCATGGACTAGCAAGATGCACGTGCATTGCATGGAACATCAAGATGCATTTTTTTTACAAACTCCCGCATGCATGCAAGGGATAATTAATGTCCTCCTTTGCTAGTACCATGAGGCAAACACCTTTAATATTGCATCGATTAGTGTTAGTGGCCTTGTATATCTGCAAATTTTAATTTTGATAGTGGCCCCTTGTATATAAAAATGGAGGGAGAAAGATGAGAGATAAGGTGAGGAGGAGTGGGGCGTGGTGGTGACTGGTGGTCGGACTGGGCAGAGGCATGGGGATGGACGGCGCATTATTTCTAGGTTTGTATCTCTCTCACACACACTACGTAGGTGGGGCACGTGCACGAATAGAAGAGGTGCACGCACGGCGCATGTACTCCCGTCTCTTTCCCAACCACACCCGCGCCGGTACACGGTGGAGCTCATTTCTGTATGAAAAAGGCAGCCCACGTGGTAATTTGGCACGTGTACTGGTTGTTCACTTGGTGGAGGGAGGATCGTCTACCACGGGTGAACAAACAAATTGCGACTTGACGTGTTATGTTAAAAAAAGAGGCAAAACCATGTGGGGCCTACCTTAGAGGCAAGGCTCTATACACTGAAGTACTTTTGATGTGTCCCGTCAACTCACAGAACGAGGAGAAGCTTGCTTAGTACGCCGTCTACCCCGCCCACGGGCGCGGTGGCTCATAGGATGAGGTGAAGCTTGCTTACGAGTAGTAGTAGTAGTACTCCTACTACTGTATGCCTTACGCCCGCTCCCTCGCCCACGCGCGCGGTGGCTCGCAGCACGAGGAGAAAATTTTACTCCCTCCGTCTAGGTGAGTAAGTCATCTTAGGTTGTGCACCGTGACCAAGGAGGAGGAGAAAACGAGAGAACTTAATGTTCATTTGCTAATTAATAGCATTGCATGCAATGAACTAACATCTACATGTCGTGTTTGGTAGTCTCAAGTCATTAAAAGCATGCACACCCCACATGTCTTATTGGTTGATATGTCAAGAAACAAGAAACGAGGTAGAATTTAATGCACCGCGCCTAAGTGTTTTGGGATTATTTGGTTTTCGTAAGATGACTTACACACCTAGACGGAGGGAGTACTACTCCCAACGTTTACTCCTCGTCCCTACTACCTACCTTGGTTAGTACTCCCTCCATTTACTTATACAAGGCCACTATAAAAAATACATTTTGCATCTATACAAGGCCACAAATAGTAATCGAGACAAAAGTTACTACTCCCTCCTTTCCAGTTTATGTCTCAATTTCAAAATCTCTCCAAGCAAGGTAGATGGTGAGTGGTAGAATTAATTTCGTAGTTTGCACAAGTAATTAGTACGCTCGTTTTTCTCAAGAAGTTATGTTTACTGAGGCATTAATTAGAACGAATGCTTGAATGACCACTAAATTCCCATGAACTTGTACATGCATTGGTTAGTTTCCTCTTGACATTGCTTGCGTCGGGTGATCTAACGCACCTCGAAATCCAACATGTAATGGTACTACTACTAGTATAGTAGAATTGAGACTTATCAAACGGAAAAACAAATGTTTTTTAGATGAGCCCTATAAACCCTAGTGGGTACGTACTCCGTAAAAACAGATTTTTCCAAAACTAAGTCGCTCCCTTTCATGAATTCTGTAGTATACTCCTCCGTCGACGCTCCCTTTCATGAATTATGTACTTCCTTTCGCCGACATCTGGGACATATAGCAACCGGGTCGACGTGTCAAGCACCAAATAACAGTGCAGAACAGCAGGGGGGACGCACCCCACTCGTACCGGCCCAGTAGTAGTAATGAGCAATGAAACGTCAAATCACAATTGTGATGCCCCCGATTCAATCGTACCCTAATCATGCACGCAAATGTGTACGATCAAGATCAGGGACTCACGGGAAGATATCACAACACAACTCTAAAACATAAATAAGTCATACAAGCATCATAATACAAGCCAGGGGCCTCGAGGGCTCAAATACAAGTGCTCGATCATAGACGAGTCAGCGGAAGCAACAATATCTGAGTACAGACATAAGTTAAACAAGTTTGCCTTAAGAAGGCTAGCACAAACTGGGATACAGATCGAAAGAGGCGCAGGCCTCCTGCCTGGGATCCTCCTAAACTACTCCTGGTCGTCGTCAGCGGGCTGCATGTAGTAGTAGGCACCTCCAGTGTAGTAGTCGTCATCGACGGTGGCGTCTGGCTCCTGGGCTCCATCGTCTGGTTGCAGCAATCGAGTAGAGATAGGGGAAAAAGGGGGAACAAGGCAACCGTGAGTACTCATCCAAAGTACTCGCAAGCAAGGAGCTACACTACATATGCATGGATATATGTGTAAAGGGCCATATCAGTGGACTGAACTGCAGAATGCCAGAATAAGAGGGGGGTAGCTAGTCTTATCGAAGACTACGCTTCTGGTCACCTTCGTCTTGCAACAGGTAGAAGAGGGTAGATTGAAGTCCTCCAAGTAGCATCTCCAAGTAGCATCTCCAAGTAGCATCGCATAGCATAATCCTACCCGGCGATCCTCCCCTCGTCGCCCTGTGGAAAAGCGATCACCGGGTTGTCTGTGGAACTTGGAAGGGTGTGTTTTATTAAGTATCCGGTTCTAGTTGTCATAAGGTCAAGGTACAACTCCAAGTCGTCCTGTTACCGAAGATCACGGCTATTCGAATAGATTAACTTCCCTGCAGGGGTGCACCAACTTACCCAGCACGCTTGATCCCATTTGGCCGGACACACTTTCCTGGGTCATGCCCGGCCGCAGAAGATCAACACGTCGCAGCCCCACCTAGGCTCAACAGAGAGGCCAGCACGCCGGTCTAAACCTAAGCGCGCAGGGGTCTGGGCCCATCGCCCTGAGCACACCTGCACGTTGCATACGCGGCAGGAAGCAGACCTAGCCTAGTGGCGTTCCAGTCCAATCCGGCGCGCACCGCTCAGTCGCTGACGTCACGAAGTGCTTCGGCTGATACCACGACGCCGGGATACCCATAACTACTCCCGCGTAGATGGTTAGTGCGTATAGGCTCGTAACCAACTCAGATCAAATACCAGGATCTCGTTAAGCGTGTTAAGTATCCGTGAAAGCTGAACAGGGTCAGGCCCACCTATCTCGTAGGCGGTCTCAACCTGCCCTGACGCTCTGCCACAAAGATCCACTTGTGGGTGCTCCACCAGCCGACCCGACTTTAGTCTCCACATGTATCATGTATAAGTATATAGTATATACCCGAGATCACCTCCCGAGTGATCTCGGCCCAATAGTATAGCACAGCAGATGGACAAGAATGTAGGGCCAAAGATGAAAAATACTAGCATCCTATACTAAGCATATAGGATTGAAGGTAAAGGTATCAACAGTAGTAACAAGGACAGGCTATGCATCAGGATAGATATAACAGAAAGCAGTAACATGCTACACTACTCTAATGCAAGCAGTATAGAGTAGAATAGGCGATATCTGGTGATCAAGGGGGGGGCTTGCCTGGTTGCTCTAGCAAGAGAGAGGGGTCGTCAACTCCGTAGTCGAACTGGGCAGCAGCAGCGTCGGTCTCGTGGTCTACCAGAGAGAAGAGGGGGAAGAAACAATGAATACCATGCAAACATATGCATATCAATGCATGACATGACAAGTAACGATGCTAGGCATGCCCTAACGTGGTATGAGGTGGTACCGGTTAAGGGGGGAAAACATCCGGGAAAATATCCCCGGTGTTTCGTGTTTTCGGGCAGAGGAGCCGGAGGGGGAAAGTTGCGGGTTCAATAGGTTAGGGGTGTGTGGCGGACGAACGGACTGCGTATCTGGATTCGTCTCGTCGTTCTGAGCAACTTTCATGTTGAAAATATTTTAATCCGAGTTACGGATTAAAAGATATGATTTTCTAAAGATTTTATTAATTTCTGGAATTTAATTAATTATTTAATCCAACATTATCCAGAATAGTAAATGCTGACGTCAGCATGACATCAGGGTGATGTCAGCAGTCAACGTTGACCATTGACCTGGTCAACCTGACGTGTGGGTCCAGTGGGACCCACCTATCATTCTCTGTTTAGTTTAATTACAGATTAGTTAATTTAATTAGTGACTAGGTTAATCTAATCAGGATTAATTAACTTAATTAATAATTAATTTTATTAAATCATTTTTATTTTTATTAATTATATATATATATATTTTTAATCCCTTTTTTTAAAAAAGAAAGAAAAGGAAAAAAACGTTATGGGGCGGGGCCCTGTGGTCAGCGGCCCATGGGGCAATTCAGCGCGCGGGTGCGGGCGCTCGCCCGAACGGGGCACGGGCAAGGCCGTGGCCGGCGGCGCGGCGCCGGCAAGGGGAAGCGGGGGCGAGGCCCGACGTGGTGGTGGCCGGGGCGGCCGTCGAAGAGGCGGGGGAGCACGGGGCCACCGCAGCAGCGGGGCACTGGCTGAGGCGGCGAACGGCGCGGCCATGGCGAGTGGTGGCCG
>NC_041389.1:664484298-664491640 GCF_002162155.2 Triticum dicoccoides | reverse complement strand
CCGAGCGGCGGCGGCGTCGAGCGCGGTCGTCGGGGCAAGCGGCGGGGCGCTGCCCCGATCCGATCGGGGAAAGGGAGAGCGGCGTGGGTCGGGGAAGTGGGGGATCGATCCCGATCCAGATCGGATTGGGAGAGGGGGAGTGGGAGCGAGTGGGGAATAGGTTAGGGTTTCGTGTGTTGTGGGGGGGCATGTGTACGCCAGGGGTGGGCTTGCCTGGGCCAGTTGGGTTGGCTAGCTGGGCCGGTTGGCCCATGTGGGGGGGGCCTTGTTCTCCTTATGCTTGTTTTGTTTTGTTTTTTCCTTTTCTAATTTTGACCTTTTCCTTTTATTTATTTTCTTTCTGTTTTTTTATCATTTTAAATCATTTAGACATCTTCTAAAAATGTGATTGCTGTACCATAACTACCCTTGTAATATTTGGCACCCACTGACCATTTTTGTTTCTACTTTCGAAAACTTTTATTGTCGACATTAATTTTAAATTTTAATTTGACGCAGTTTTGAACTAACGCGAGATTAGCAACAGTATTCGAGGTGACGTGGCATCTTTAGCGGAGGGTTACTGTGGCTTAATTATCCGGGCGTCACAATTCTCCTCCACTACAAGAAATCTCGTCCCGAGATTTAAGAGGGAGACTAAGGGGAAAGGTCTGGTTACGAAATTCTAACGAATCTTATCGGTCTTGGTTGTTCTTCTCGAAGAGGTCGATCCATTACGTTGATGCCTTCAATTTTCTGCTTCAAGTCATCAAGATGAAGTCGCTATCCTTTCTTCGGGGGTTCCATCGTACTTACGAAAGAATAAGGGGTATTCCGGGAGAACGAACCTCTACAAGGTTGACTATCTGGTCGATAACATTGGGGAAGGTGGCAGAAAGTAACTCTCGAATTTAAACTTAAGAAAATATCGAGAGCAAAGTAATGAGGTTTCAGGGGAAGTTTCGAGCAAGCAGGCGACCGTTCGATGCCTGAAACAGGGCGTGAAAGGGGCTCAAAGCAATCGGGAATAAGTATTGCGTCCGATAACAGATTTGATGATCCCTCGGAAGGTGGCTCGTGAATTACATACGAGGCCACACGCGAGGAACAACCTTGGGAACAGGGGGGTGCAGGAGAGTCAGGTTTCGATCCTGTGGAACTGTGGGTTATGGGCCCACCATGTGGTTCAAAAGTAGGAAGGACGCCGACATATTGCACGGTCATGGTAGCAAGGCATGTCAGAGGGTAGCCTGTCGATTATGTCGGCAACAACGTCGGTACCAAGGGCGAGGGACGAAGAGAACCATTTTCCTGCTCTTTAGGACGAGGCGGACCAATAGGCGAAGTTCTCGTCCATCGGTGGTTACCGGAATGTCATCAACAATAGAAACAGGGTCTTGCTGACAGACTTGTACACCGAGGTGTTTACATAAGCAGGAGAATAATACTTCTTAGATCATATAGATCTCAAGAAAAGGTTAAACCAAACAACAGAAAGGAAATATGGTTATCAAATTACACAGAAAAATGGCAAGGAAAATGTGTTTAAACACATATTTCAGGGTTATATCCCTTCCAAGGACAAGCGGAGCATGATGTACATGACAGGATAGAAAGTAGAAAACCATTAAGGTAAGGGGAAGGGATTTCATGGTATTACCCATACAACGGTGTCTGGATAATTGAGCAAGATAACATTTAGCATTGTGCTTCAAATGTTCTTGTCAAAAATCGGAGTACCACAGACATGCTTCGAGATAGCATTGACATGGTCAACAGGAAGATCAAACTTTGAAAACAAAAAGGAGCCACGAGGAACAACTTATAAAATAGGTCTTACAATTTCCTCCAGGAAGAATGGTTGTCCTTGCAAAAGAAATTATAACGATAGGTCCTCCACCCAGGGGGGGTGCTAGGCATGACATCATGTTACCGGGTCATAAAAGACCAGTGTTATAACTCTTGGAAAAATGTTCCAACCATCATATCTGACTGAGATTCAGATTTGATCGGTGTTAGGATACCTTGGACTCAGGATGCCTGAGAAGGAAAGGTGCAAAACAATTTGACAAGATGTCATTGTAAGATTCTCGGTAAATCTACTACGGAAGCGAGTTCCGAAATAGGAGCTCATCATTAAACCCATGAAGGGATAAGATGGTAGCTGATGATCTCAGCGACAATTCACCGAGGTTTCCAAAAGGATGCATTTCCACAAGTATGTGAACAAAGAAAAACACACCCAATTAAACATCCGTTGAAAGGTGCAACCGTAATGTGGGCTTACAGTAGCATGATCAATGTCGGAATGGTGGTTCAGCAACCGATAGGCTAAGAATGAATTATCAATCATTAACTCCAAAGCAATAGGGTTGCTAGAAGTGCAGAATCCAACCAACACCGTTCACTTGTGGGTACCCCGGTTGGAATCAACACGGGAACCAAGAAAGAATGGTGATGGTGAGAAGTATCACTATACCAAGAATTCTTAAGAGGTGGAGTAATCCTCATGACATTCTTGTCATAAAAGATGGTAATACTCCAAGCTAAAGAAGAACAAATGTTGGATAGTAAGGATCTCAAGGTATAACACGAAACATGAACACGTTTGTGTTGAGCGGAAGGCAATAAAGTGGTCGCTGATAACACCAATCATCGAGGGTAAGGATGGTATTTCTCATCATGATTTCAATAGATCTCTTGGAAGAGCTCAGAATGTTGATGATATTCACGACACATTTGTCGCGAGAGTTCATGAAGATGTAATCGATCGGCGACGACATCAAGTCAAAGTAATGATAAAGTGAAAGGTTATTGGAACCAAGGGTACGACACAAACTCGAAACCAAGCTTGTTGTTCAAGGAGAACTGATATGACGAGGAAGATCAACGTAAGTTTAGCCCATCATCAAAAATTGTGCTCCGAAAAGGAGGACCAGGTAGCACGGTTAAAATTTAGCCGATCAGGCTAGGAAAGATTTAAGGATTAATAAACTCGTAAGCAACGAAAATTACTTAGGGTTATCGAACCAAAATGTGGAATCGTTGTTCTCGATTGACGACAACCCAGAACCCGAGAAAATTGGAATCTGTGAGAAATAATAGTTGATGAAGAACCCATAATAAGTTATGCAGCCCCATGATATTCTTGAGATACCAAGGGGGTAATACTCGACGACAAATCAAAGTAGAGGTTGGACTGGGGTATTACTCTGTAGAAGACAAGTGCTTAAACTTGCAGGAGAAATGGTATTTAAAGGAGATCATGGTCGGAACCACGATTGCAAAAGGCCAGATCCCAGATATAAGATGTACTTATACCAAGGGAATAATTAATTTAAGAGAAGCTTTAATGATAAGATCTACATCGTGTCCATGGGCATGAACACAAAGTTCAAGGTCGACTCCCACTTCCATAATGCATAACCTTCCATTCACTTCTCGTTCTCAAAGAAGTTGTATGGTAGAAAATTATCTGCTAAACACTAGAAGGGTTGACTTGTCAAAACCTTCCGGTTCATACGGTTTTTAAGGAAGGTATAGGTTCAACGCAATGGGGCTTCTTAGAAACATATACCACAAGTTTCAAGAGTAAATATCACAAGCTCGAAAGCAGAGCAAGGTTGAGAAAGTAGATGATACAATTTACCAAAGGCATTATGTATCCAAGGGAAGGCTCACAAGGTTATTGAATATGAATGACAATGTCGGATATAATAATCCAATAGTGGATAAGGCGATCCAAAATGGAGCTGAGGTGAGTATCGATACTCAATCAGAGGAAGAAAAATGCGAATGCAACGAGTTATGGAATCATCTGAATAATTCAAAGCTTAAATGCAAAGGAATTATGATTTCCAAAACAAGGGATCAGAAGCAGACGTTCTGATCAAGGATGGGTCAATTGTATATACCAGAGGCACAATCGACGACAGATAGTTTGGTCGAGAACCAGCTCAGTATCAAAATGACGTCTGAGCCGGAAAGATAATCCTAGGACTCGACTGATGATTGTGAACATTCACAACGTATTGAATCAACAGACTCAAAAATGATGGTGACAAGGATGCCAATATGATTACTATACTTATGGGATTAATCATAATGAAAGCAAACAAGAAATTCCAGAGCAATAGGTTGCTGAGGATTTACGGAATATCGAATGGTATTTCGAAGACTTTTGTGTAACACATGAACAACTGGGGGATGAGCGGATACTCGATAAGTGCGAGAGTTAACCGTAGGGGTATTCAGGTGACAAAGAACAGCAGGGCAGTAAGCTCAAAGGATTATCAAACAACGACGAGTGTTACGGGGTATCTTGTAATAACAAGACCAACTGGGGATGAATGTAAGAATAACAACTGCAAGTACTTATCCATAAGGGTTTACAGTGGAAGGGGAATTGCAAACGCGATGAACACAAGTTCTCGAGTTAACAGCGGAGAGCATCTTCAGGGTCTTCTGGTGCGGCAGGACGATCATCAGTAATAAGGGGCTCTCCGGGTGAAAGTGATAACGAGATACTAATGTTAGATTTAGTAAAATTCATTTAACCCGAATAGAGGAGAGATCAGAGTCCCAGAGTAAAGGTCAAGGAGTAAAAGATCCTAATACCACCCAATGGCGACGTGGGCCCGTAAGCCACACGGCCATGTTAGTAAAAGTTTTTCAACGACTAGACTCAACTTCGGCCAAGGAGTTGGAAAGGGGGATTCCTACATGCAGTCGGCTCTGATACCAACTTGTGACGCCCCCGATTCAATCGTACACTAATCATGCACGCAAATGTGCACGATCAAGATCAGGGACTCATAGGAAGATATCACAACACAACTCTAAAACATAAATAAGTCATAAAAGCATCATAATACAAGCCAGGGGCCTCGAGGGCTCGAATACAAGTGCTCGATCATAGACGAGTTAGCGGAAGCAACAATATCTGAGTACAGACATAAGTTAAACAAGTTTGCCTTAAGAAGGCTAGCACAAACTGGGATACAGATCGAAAGAGGCGCAGGCCTCCTGCCTGGGATCCTCCTAAACTACTACTGGTCGTCGTCAGCGGGCTGCACATAGTAGTAGGCGCCTCCAGTGTAGTAGTCGTCATCGACGGTGGCGTCTGGCTCCTGGGCTCCATCGTCTGGTTGCAGCAATCGAGTAGAGATAGGGGAAAAAGGGGGAACAAGGCAACCGTGAGTACTCATCCAAAGTACTCGCAAGCAAGGAGCTACACTACATATGCATGGATATATGTGTAAAGGGCCATATCAGTGGACTGAACTGCAGAATGCCAGAATAAGAGGGGGGTAGCTAGTCTTATCAAAGACTACGCTTCTGGTCACCTTCGTCTTGCAACAGGTAGAAGAGGGTAGATTGAAGTCCTCCAAGTAGCATCTCCAAGTAGCATCTCCAAGTAGCATCGCATAGCATAATCCTACCCGGCGATCCTCCCCTCGTCGCCCTGTGGAAAAGCGATCACCGGGTTGTCTGTGGAACTTGGAAGGGTGTGTTTTATTAAGTATCCGGTTCTAGTTGTCATAAGGTCAAGGTACAACTCCAAGTCGTCCTGTTACCGAAGATCACGGCTATTCGAATAGATTAACTTCCCTGCAGGGGTGCACCAACTTACCCAGCACGCTTGATCCCATTTGGCCGGACACACTTTCCTGGGTCATGCCCGGCCGCGGAAGATCAACACGTCGCAGCCCCACCTAGGCTCAACAGAGAGGCCAGCACGCCGGTCTAAACCTAAGCGCGCAGGGGTCTGGGCCCATCGCCCTAAGCACACCTGCACATTGCGTACGCGGCCGGAAGCAGACCTAGCCTAGTGGCGTTCCAGTCCAATCCGGCGCGCGCCGCTCAGTCGCTAACGTCACGAAGTGCTTCGGCTGATACCACGACGCCGGGATACCCATAACTACTCCTGCGTAGATGGTTAGTGCGTATAGGCTCGTAACCAACTCAGATCAAATACCAGGATCTCGTTAAGCGTGTTAAGTATCCGCGAATGCCGAACAGGGTCAGACCCACCTCTCTCCTAGGCGGTCTCAACCTGCCCTGACGCTCTGCCACAAAGATCCACTCGCGGGTGCTCCACCAGCCGACCCGACTTTAGTCTCCACATGTATCATGTATAAGTATATAGTATATACCAGAGATCACCTCCCGAGTGATCTCGGCCCAATAGTATAGCACAGCAGACGGACAAGAATGTAGGGCCACAGATGAAAAATACTAGCATCCTATACTAAGCATATAGGATTGAAGGTAAAGGTATCAACAGTAGTAACAAGGACAGGCTATGCATCAGGATAGATATAACAGAAAGCAGTAACATGCTACACTACTCTAATGCAAGCAGTATAGAGTAGAATAGGCGATATCTGGTGATCAAGGGGGGGCTTGCCTGGTTGCTCTGGCAAGAGAGAGGGGTCGTCAACTCCGTAGTCGAGCTGGGCAGCAGCAGCGTCGGTCTCGTGGTCTACCGGAGAGAAGAGGGGGAAGAAACAATGAATACCATGCAAACATATGCATATCGATGCATGACATGACAAGTAATGATGCTAGGCGTGCCCTAACGTGGTATGAGGTGGTACCGGTTAAGGGGGGGAAAACATCCAGGAAAATATCCCCGGTGTTCCGTGTTTTCGGGCAGAGGAGCCGGAGGGGGAAAGTAGCGGGTTCGATAGGTTAGGGGTGTGTGGCGGTCGAACGGACTGTGTATCCGGATTCGTCTCGTCGTTCTGAGCAACTTTCATGTTGAAAATATTTTAATCCGAGTTACGGATTAAAAGATATGATTTTCTAAAGATTTTATTAATTTCTGGAATATAATTAATTATTTAATCCAACATTATCCAGAATAGTAAATGCTGACGTCAGCATGACATCAGGGTGATGTCAGCAGTCAACGTTGACCATTGACCTGGTCAACCTGACGTGTGGGACCAGTGGGACCCACCAATCATTCTCTGTTTAGTTTAATTATAGATTAGTTAATTTAATTAGTGACTAGGTTAATCTAATCAGGATTAATTAACTTAATTAATTAATTAATTAATTAATTAATTAATAATTTTATTAAATAATTTTTATTTTTATTAATTATATATATATATATATTTTTAATCCCTTTTTTAAAAAAAGAAAGAAAAGAAAAAAAACGTTATGGGTCGGGGCCCTGTGGTCAGCGGCCCATGGGGCAATTCGGCGCGCGGGTGCGGGCGCTCTCCCGAACGGGGCGCGGGCAAGGCCGTGGCCGGCGGCGCGGCGCCGGCAAGGGGAAGCGGGGGCGAGGCCCGACGTGGTGGTGGCCGGGGCGGCCGTCGGAGAGGCGGGGGAGCACGGGGCCACCGCAGCA
>NC_041389.1:664473465-664483853 GCF_002162155.2 Triticum dicoccoides | reverse complement strand
GGTGGGTGGCTCCGGCGACGGCGGGGCGCGGGCTTCGGGCGCCCCCGAGCGGCGGTGGCGTCGAGCGCGGTCGTCGGGGCAAGCGGCGGGGCGCTGCCCCGATCCGATCGGGGAAAGGGAGAGCGGCGCGGGGCGGGGAAGTGGGGGATCGATCCCGATCCGGAGTGTGAGCGAGTCGGGAATGGGTTAGGGTTTCGTGTGTCGTGGGGGGGCATGTGTAGGCCAGGGGTGGGCTGGCCTGGGCCAGTTGGGTTGGCTGGCTGGGCCGGTTGGCCCATGTGGGGAGGGGGGGCTTGTTCTCCTTTTGCTTGTTTTGTTTTGTTTTTCCTTTTCTAATTTTGACCTTTTCCTTTTATTTATTTTCTTTCTATTTTTTTATCATTTTAAATTATTTAGACATCTTCTAAAAATGTGATTGCTGTACCATAACTACCCTTGTAATATTTGGCACCCACCGAACATTTTTGTTTCTACTTTCGGAAACTTTCATTGTCGACATTAATTTTAAATTTTAATTTGACGCGGTTTCGAACTAACGCGAGATTAGCAACAATATTCGAGGTGACGTGGCATCTTTAGCGGAGGGTTACTGTGGCTTAATTATCCGGGCGTCACAACAATGCCGCACCTTCCCAGACGGACGAAGCAACCATTATTTCACACTTCGGTTCGCCATCATCTCAAACCACGTAGTATTGCTTTTGCCTCAAGAGGGACACGCGCATCGCCTTGGTACATCATGACACGTGGGACCGCATGACAGGCCATGCTCCCCCGCCGATCACTCGGTAAAATCACCTCATTTTTACTATACTTCCTCTGTATCGGTTTACTACATGGCATGCACGTCGTTCTAGGTTGAAAATTTAACTGGCTATATATGTGATGAACAGTACTCCAGCCTTTTAAAAAATGTATACTTTTGTACAGTAGTACTATCGATGGATTGCGCCATGGAGCAAAAATTGAAATTAAAAAAAAAGGTGGTACATATAGAGAGCACTCGTCGCCAAATTATGCACATATTACTATTAAAAAGCTAGTACGTGCTTAATTGGGGTGCTAAATTCTATTAAAGAAGTACTAGTAGTATGTATCATACTGAGGAGTTAAAGTAACGAGAAGAAACATAACATAGTTTTGCTGGGGCTCAGCACAACACACCCCTCAAATTCAACTAAGCACACCTGAAATTAAACTATGCAACTAATCCGATAGACACTGCGTTAGAACCACCATGAGCAACAATACTGACACGTTACTCACTCGGAGGAGTCCTCGTCCACGTCCTCGACTTCGTCCTTGTCCCTCTTCCTCTTGGCCGATACTTCTTTGCTTGAACCGCACACTTGACTCTTGCTCTTCATCCAACCCTTGTAGATATTGAAACAAAGGTAGCCATCCATTGCAGCTTAGTGGATGTGGTCTATATCTAGTACATTTCGCTGCCATGCATGACGATGAAACGTGTAATGAGGTTTCTCCAGTTTACCGTACGAAGGATGAACCATGGCTCCTACCAGGGTCAGCATTGAAGGCTGGCCACCGGAGGGCAGCAGCCGATCTTCTGGAGGTCGAAGGGGTTTCCTACAACAAGGCCTATCCCACGCAGGACTTCTTTGTCGTTACCAAAGTCTACAGTAACGAATTTGACTAGGTTTCTCTCGAGGAAGTTCTTAAAATCTAGGCATTCAACATCGGCATGGCATATGTGGTAGACCAAGCATAACTCATGCACACAAACCTGGATCACGGCGGGCTTCTTCCTCTCTTTGTCCTTTAGATCCTTCTCTCGTCCCAGGACTGTGGTGTACTCAACATCTAGCCCAGCGACCCACTCATCACCTGAGTCTTCGAACATGCGTCTGAAGCGAGAAAGGCATCCTTTCACCATCGCGGAAGAATGGGTGTAGATGACATCGAACTCATCACCGGTGATGGTTCTAACCTTGTACTCACCGCCGATCGTGGAGATTTGGGACGCCATGGATTTGGGAGTAGGGTTAGGATTAGTGGAACTGCCGTAATGCGAATGGACGGGACGACTAGGAGCGAACCGCCGTAGTATTAAAGGACGTGCGGGGACGAGTAGGAGTGAACTGCCAGCGTGCGAACGGCATGGTAGTGGCTTTCCATTCTCCCATGATACGGGCTTCCGAGAGCCCTTGGATCTGAGATTGAACGGTTGCATGGTGCGATTCTAGACGTATGGGTGAATATCCTATCCTGGAGGGTTATTTTGCAAATTTTCAGCAACTTAGCATGTGACCGTTTGATCTCAGATCCAAGGGCTGCCAGCAGCCCGTATCATGGTCGCGCCTACCACGACCGTCGCGTCGCTCGCGCGGTCGCGCCCTTGGAGATTTAACACGGTGTGTTAGGCTACCTGATGTTGGCATGTCATATATAGTCATCACTTAGTCACTCGAACTACAACAAGGTTGGTTATAAGGTTGGCTATAAGTGTATTTATTTATTTTACTCCTGTCGGGGATATACCCCGCGGTATGAACCGGCCGGAAATATGACCCGGCCGGGCTTGGTGGTTTACTTGAGACCCGGTTGACACTTGGCAATTCACTGGCGACCCGCCCTGACTAGACGGTTTACACGCAACCTGCCTAAATATTATGATTCACTGGTAACCCGGCGGGCGGCGGACGGAAGACAAGGCCCAAGGCCTAGAAGGCCGGTTTATGTTAATGGTGGGCCGGTTTAAGAGGAAAGGTGTGAGGAATATTTACCTTACACAGAGTTAAGACCCGGACTTGTATCGTGTTTGTATTAGAAGGTAGACTAGTCCTAATCCTAATAGGACTCCACATGTAACCCGCCCCTTCAACTTCTATAAGGAGGGGCAGGGCTCCCCAAAGAGGGACAAGCTACGAGCAAGAAACAATCTCTAGGGCTAGACACAACTAGAGGAGAGCCGGTTTATGGCGACTCCCTCGTGATGATAATGAGATCTAGACTCAAACAACATGTAGGGTTGTTACCGGATGATGTTTCCCGGGGCCGAAGCTGTCTAAACCTTTGTCTTGTGTTGCGTCTCTCGATTCCGCTCAACCCCTCTCAAGCTACCACATAGATGCGTTGGCCTCGTGACTAAGTCCTTACACTAAGGACATCTGACGTGTTAATTCCACGACAACTCCTCTCTATCTCTTTCTTTGTACTCCCTCTGTCCCATAATGTAAGAACGTTTTTGGCACTAGTGTAGTGCCAAAAACGTTCTTATATTATGGGACACAGGGAGTACTAGTATTTATTGCATTTGCCAAGGAGTGACCTCTTCTAATGAAATGGTGTTGCTAAGTTTGCTTCATTTAATTAGCTATAGACTCAAAATTGTCTTTTCATCTAGGTACACGTGCTTAGCACCATTTCTTCCTTGGGTCACCAAACTTGCCACATCAGACTTTATGCCGATGTGGCAAGCTTAGCACCTGTAGGAGTAAGTAAGTACTACAATAGTGGGCTATAAGCCCGCTTTACATGGCATTTTTGCATGTGTGGAGGGAAGAGGCAAGGAAAAAGTGGAGAAGTGGGCTCTCATGCAAGAGCCAGCCTCAACTACATGGTGGAGCATTGGGAGAGGCACCTGTATGGAGGTGGTCAGGAATTGGGAGACTCACGCCGGTCGTAGCACCGCAGTTAAAATGAAAATGGCAAGTCAAATCACGAGGCCCCACCTGTCCAGCAGTAACTCGCTATCAAATCACACAGCCCTACGTTTGCAGCAGCCTACTCCCTCGTCTTCTCGCGTCTCTGTCGAACCGACTAGGCGGAACTGCCCCGCCTACCGCGCAGGAAAAGTCCCGCCCTTGACTTTTAAATACAACTACATCCGCTTAAGAATCCAATGATATAGTAGTATTTTTTGTGACATAGTAACTCATATTTAGTTAGTCAAAAATGGATGACCTAGAACTACGTGCATGCCCTATAAGGCTGGTCATAGTGGGGAGTAACTTAGACTAGTAACATGCATATGTTACTAGTCTATATTACTACCTCTATAGTGCATAGTATCATATATTAGTATTATAGGTGGTCTCATTTATTGCCATGCATGACACATAGTAGCATCACATTTATTATGTTACAGTATCTACCTATGTTACTATAACCATCTCTCTCTTCTTTAATTGCCTGCCACATAAGCATGTTTGTGAGTCCCAAGTGCATGATACTACTTATGTTACCCCCACTATGGCCATCCTAAACCGAGAAGCCTAAAAATAAAAAACCGAGACAGAGAGGGTAGTTCAGCACGTATCTTTTTAGATCAATATAGTCGGGATTCACCAAGGAGCAAAATCAAGTGGTAGGCTGCTCCTGTCGTGTTGGTGTAGCAACTCAAGCAGGGTCAGTCCGCACACGAAATGGCGACACACTTAACAAGACCCCTTTGGCCGACATGTGGCTCATCCACCGTCTTGTTCCACGTGCGATGCACCAAATTACAGTTCGGAGCAGCGGTTGGAACTGGAGGCACCCTGGTCGTAGCGCCGCAGTAGTAGAAAATGAGCGATGAGGGGTCAAATCACAAACCTCCACCTTTCCCGCATTAAGCTGGACGGACGAAGCAACCATCATTTCACTCTAGGGTGCAAGAGCATAAAGAAAAGAGAAAACAATGATGCGTGCAGTAGCTACCTAGGGCACCCTAGGGTAGGGGTCTCCACTACATATCCTTTTTTTAAAGCGCCTCCACTACAAATCGGCTTCTCCCTTGTCCTCTTGAAGAAAACCGATGATGAGTGCGGCGGTAGGGTTTGTAGGAGTACTACAGCGTGCGGGGCCACATCGTAGTAAACGGGTTCGAGTCGACGCATGTGTGGGCCGCTTGGTTTTACGGGAACGAGTCAGCATTTTGGGTTCGGGGACCAGTGGAGATATAGTACGTACAAAAAATTGTGGATGTAGGTTCGACCGAAAGGCAATGATGCATTGAACGCATGAGATTTTGAAACCAAATTATGAATAAATACACACTATAGCATGTAAAGCATTGAGTCATATATGCATGATGTAGATGTTCGTTTAGTTCTTATAGTTCATCTCATTCAAAATCAATTAGTTTTATAAAAATGTTAAGATTCATGGGGTTGTGCATTGTAAAGCATAAAGTAAAAAACAAATAATGGCAATTCATTTAGGGAAAAAACAATTATAATACAGAATATTCTAGAACAAAGGAGAAGTGCTTGTGTTTTGAGGTTTGTGCATTATGCTTAAGTTCAACCATGGAGTCTTCTAAATTGTACATGTGGCAGATCTGGTGGAATGTTGATGATATCCAACGGCCAGTAGTGCCCGGATTCGCCATCTCTGCACTGTCGGATTAGCTTCATCCAGCGACCATCTTTCAAAGTTATTGGCACACTATATAGTTCTTGTGCCATAGTTGCATGTTTTGGAAAAAATCTACTAGTGGGTTGTACTATCTATTTAGGAATAGAAGATGTATACATGGAAGTTGTAGGGAAAGAGATGACATGGAGCATCCCAATTCCTATGAGTAGGGATTGGAAAAGAGATGTCATTTGGTTCACATCATAGGAACTTTTCTATTGAATCTAGAGATGACATGTATCTCAATTCCTATGAGGAGGGATTAGAAAAGATATGTAATTAGGTTCAGATCATAGCAACTTTTCTATTGAATATACGCTAATGTTTATTTTCCTTTGAAATTAAGGGAGTATAGGAATCCATTCATTTGAACCAAGTGGCTCTAAAGCTATAGAAATGATATCATGTTTATTTCCTTTGAAATGTGGAGTATATGAATCTATTCCTATGAACCAATTGGCTCTAAAGGAAAAAATCCTATAAAAATCATATCGTATAGAGTTCCTATGATATTCCTCGACACCAAAGGATGGTTGAAATTGATGCGGGTGATACGTTGGTCTTATTTTGTAGACTGTCATCTTTATAGTTACCTCTCGTAGATGAATGAAATGATATATACAGGGTATTCTACATGTGCAATTTGGTACACGAAAACTCGGTAAAAGTTTGCGAGGTTCGAATTTTCAATGAAGCTATATGCACTGCATTTCAAAACGGAGGGAGCATACGGCAGTTGCTAACACTCACGTGGAAGATTTGTGTGTAGGAGGAGTGTCTGTTCTGTTAAATGACATGGCAAAACTGACACTGTCGGATGCCGATCTAACGGTTCTTACGGCGTTCGTCAGGAAAAGGCATGTGGCGAATGTTTGTCGGATAATGATTTAAGGACACATGCATTGCATTGATACGTGCCCCCTCCCTCTCACGCACACACACCCTCACAAGTCACGACTCTCCCGAGTCCTCTTGCAGACTCGCACGTCGCACCCACCGTCTATCTGCAGGTAGACGTCACACACATATGTGCTCTTCACACCCTACCCTCAGAACTTCTAAAAAACAAAAGACGTCCCACACATTTTATTTTAGCTCACACGTCACACACTTATACTATTACTCTTGCGGCGAACGTTCTTTGGGCATAGAATATTGTACTCTCGCGAAGAGAAGTGGTGCACGCACGCACTAGTTCTCTCACACCCACTCACTGGTACACGTAGGAGTGCATTTTTTGAAGCTGGTACAACAAAATCACTCCATTATATATATATAAGCAGGAGCCTTAGCACTTGCTTTACTAGGGTTCCTCTCGTTCACTCTCTCATGCTTTCCAGATCTAAGCAAGACATAGGTGGCCACACTCTCTCGCAGCTCACGGCTGGTCACAAATCCGGCCGGACAACCTCGACTGGGGCAGGGGTGTAGGTGCATTGTTCACGCTGTCGTCGGCGGCGAGGGAGGAGACCAATGGCGGACGCGTGTCCCGATCGGCGGCCGCGCCATTCTCTCCGAGAGAGCGCCGGCTCGGGAGTGCCTCCGACCCCTTCTTCCTCCCTACGGTATTGTGGCCAAGATGCAGCCTCCCGACGCCGTCTTTGCCACATGCCGACGACCCTCAGGTATATATTCCTTTGAAACCTTCCTTGCTGTACTGCCCTAGCTCCCTTCGTGTGGATCTTTTTCTACTTCCGTCCGCTGTTCCAAAGCCACCTAGACTTGTACTATTATTAAAGGTAAAGCTAGTTCATACAGTCGACTCTAAGAGTTGGTTCAAATAGGGAAGAAAGTGGGAAAGCTGTAGCATGAACCTAGGACTTGGTTCTAAGAGGAAACGGGGCAAAGTAGTAGATACTGGCTACCCAACCGGCCTCTTGGTTGAAAAGGCAAAGAAAGCATGGTGGATGGCGAAGGGTGGGGGGAAGTGGACCTATCTCTTGGTTGAAAAAGGAAAGGAAGTGATGGGTGTTGGGGGACAACGCAAATGAGAATGAGCAGGTCTAGATTTCCTGTGCTCACATAGGAAAATGTCGCCGAGGAGATAAAAAATGGGACAAATGCAGACATGCTGCCTGAGTGTTTGCCGCTCTCGGCAGCCCCATCTGCCTCACCACTTTATGCCCTTGCTGTCCCTACGCCCATATCGCTACCGTTAATGTAAAATCACATGAAGCATTAAGCAATGCCACCTAATGTCACTATAAGTAATGGTCTAGTGCCGTCGATAAATTGAAGCAATGCCACCACCATTTTATGAAGTGCTTCCGTCTTGGTTTATTTCCCATGAATTGTGTTTTTGCAGTTACACTTAACTCTCACACCGCTAACATTGCTTCATCCCAGTGGAATTGCACAAATTTGATTGCACATTTACTGACCATGTGCTACTCTCATGACAGTAATACTAATGCTATTGTTCTGCATGTTAATCTAGTGGCATTGTTGATGTGATGTGATGCTACTTACTTAAGGACTCTTCATACTGTCAATCTAGTGCCAATTATAACACAGTAGATGTTGTTGTTAATCATACGCCATTGCAAATATCTATCACTGTTTAAATAACCGTATTTCATATTTGCGCAAACAGGGATGTCTGTCTCCATATCGTTTCGGGATGTCTGTCTCTGTATCGTTTCTATCCGCGCAATCAAAAGCACACACCTCAGTTTTAGTACAACTGCACAAAATGAGATGGCTATCCCTCGTTGTCGTCGTCTAACCTCCAGTCTTCAAGGTATTCCTACATTGGTAGTAACTAAGGTAGAATGACCAACACAATCTAAAAGAAGCTGATTCGTATGTTTTACTTCCTGATTGCAGTGCAGGGACAAGCAAAAACAACTGCATCCTAGTCCGGAATGCACTTTCTACTAGTTCATCCACGAACCGAGGACTAGCTGGCACGGCTGCACGATGGTTTTTTGGACAGGTGCGCGGACAAGAGGCATTGTAGTCTGCTTATTTATGCAAATAACGGTGCTTAAATTTAGTGGAATGCACAAGCATTTCAACTGGTCAGTACACTGCATGGTTCAGTTCAGCATTCCAGCTGAGACCACAATTATAATTGGTTATTCTGGAATGAGAGAACCTAACCCTGGATGGTGACAACAAGAAAAAACCAGAGTGAACTCCAGGAAATTTAAGCCTGCCGGGAGGCCCTTTGCTCAGAGAAGCCTTGCTTGCTTTTTCCTGATTTGTCAACCTTCTCACAACTTTGTCTTTTGCTGTGAACTAGTATATGTTTGTTATGTTCTATGAATCATTGAGATGTATAAAATTGCTTAACTTATTGCTTGTTTTTTCCTGATTTGTAAACCTTCTCACAACTTTGTCTTTTGCTGTGAACTAGTATATGTTTGTTATGTTCTATGAATCATTGATATGTATAAAATTGCTTAACTTATGCTTTTCAAGTTTTTTATGAAGACGAGTTTAATGTGAGTGTTCCACATGAGCATTGGACTAGCGTGTGAACATTTGGAATTTATTACATTGTGGCCTCAATTAACTGCATGAACCACTGTAACAAGATACATAGTTGCTTATATGTCAGACAACAGATTGTTGATTTTTAGCTGGTCGATAGCCTAGTGTTGAAGCAAGCTGAGCCAATGTGCCGTGTTTTGCACAACTGCTTACAAGTGGGGTAGCACCAACAGTGTTTACAAGTACTTATGTATACATCGGCACACAGTTCACGAACGAGTGCTCTATTTCATCAAAACACACATTGCTCGTATGATAAACCGTGACAACTTATGTCTTACCATGCCATATTCATGAAAAAACTAGTGAGGACGCATCTGTTTCGGCAACAATTACTATGATTCACGGGCACACAAAAGTAGCAGTAGTTCCCATAGACGAATTCAAACAGAGTACTAGCCCCAGAGGGCTCGATAATAGGCAAGGTTCGAATAATTAGACACAATCCAAACTACTATTAAACACTAGCTGGGGCAACTATTTCATGCCTTGATCTAATTTGGGCTGGACACAAGACGGACCTTGCCATGAACATCATCGAGGATGTCCCATAGCAGCTCAATCCCGTGAACCTTCATGAAGACAACCTTGTGGCGTTGCCACTGATAAACTTGTTTGTGGAGGCATTCCACGTCATCTTCCTGCGTAAGCTTGACAAGAACAGTATGCCTCACAAACGAAGGAGTAGCTTTGAACTTCTTGTGCTTCAGTACACCCTGGACAACACGCCTGACAACAGTGAGGCTAGAATACAACTCTTCAAAGGTATAACTGCAAATGGCTTCCAGGATCCAACAGCCTAGCTAAGAACTCTGTTTTCCCAGTGCGTATATTCAGGTCATCCGCCTCATAGCGAGTGACATGTACAACCACACAATCCTTGTCTGCATCAGGGTTCTAATTGAAACAGAAACAAATTCTGAATTACTTTTTAGTATAAGAAACACAAGTTATTTAAACCACTATGTATAGCTTGGCATCGAAGCTAATAAAATTTT
This sequence comes from Triticum dicoccoides, assembly GCF_002162155.2. Classification (NCBI taxonomy): domain Eukaryota; kingdom Viridiplantae; phylum Streptophyta; class Magnoliopsida; order Poales; family Poaceae; genus Triticum; species Triticum dicoccoides. The sequence continues at coordinate 664,474,002 of NC_041389.1, read as the reverse complement.
GCATTATTAATCACCACATACTTAGATGAAAAACCACAATCGAGATCGGCAAAGAAGAAAATCACCTTGGGTAGCTCAGCGGGGGGGGGGGACACATCCTCGAAGGGGGAAAACTGCTCCTGCAGTGCCACAGGGGCTAGAACCTCAAACGGGGCGTTGACCATCTCAGTAGTGGCCGTGAGCGTATCTGGGGTCGGCTCGGTGGCTACCTCCATCTTCTTGGAGCTCTCTGTCTTGTGGGGATCAGCCTCCCGCGTCTGCTCCAATATCGGCAGATCTTTGCCTGGTTCTCCTTGGTCCATCATGAAACTGACGAATACTAGGAGACCACTAAAAGGAAAACACAATCGCAATGACAATGAAACAAAAAAGAGAGTGAGGATCGGTTACTGCTTTGCAAAAGTTCTTTTTTTCTCTGAACGAAAATATACCAATATCACGGATCCACTTACCTTCCTTTCGTTGGGAGAGAAGAACAGTGGCAGATGTGAGTGTTGCCTTTCTTGAAGATGGTGAGGGAGAAGGGGATTCAGCGAA
>NC_041389.1:664466883-664473455 GCF_002162155.2 Triticum dicoccoides | reverse complement strand
CTACGATCAGGGTGACTCTACGCCTTCATACTGCCTTCTAATTTGGTGGATGGCATTTGGGCCCGTGTGCTGCATGGCCCGCATGTCGGTGAACAAAAGTATAACATCATTCAGTAGAGGGAGATGTTTCAATGACCTAGGAGGAGCCAGAAGCGGTAGAGTGTCTCCATTGTACTAGTAGTAATTGTTTTTCTGGGTAGGTGTAGAGTGTCTCCACTGTACTAGTAGTAATTGTTTCTCTGGGCCCAAGACAAAATAGCCCATCCACATTAGTAAATAGTAAAATCAATTCAAAAGCCCTATATTTACTGAATGAGAGGCGCTACCCACACCCAGCACACCGCCCCCCAAAACAACCTGGGTGCTCTTCTTCCTCCTCGCTCCCACCCACCTCACGTCAGCTCGCTCCACTCATACCCCCAAATTCCTCACCTCACTCCTATAGAAAACCCTAGCTCCCCTTCTTCCTCACTACTACAGAAAAAGCCTCAGCTCCCCTTCTTCTTCACTCGCACTACAACTAGGCTCGTCATTCGTTACTCTGCTCAAATCCGTGAGCGCGATGTGACGCCCTCGAGGAAAATGGAGTCGGCTGACCCCAGCACCAAGAAGATGAGGCTCCCGCCAGCGGCGACGCCTATTGTAGATCCCACACCCGGCAGTGCGGGGAGAAGCGGCGACCCCGCCCCCACCAGATCCCAGGAACCCGTAGAATCTTGGGTGGACCGCATCAGCCATCTCCTGGACGCCGTCCTTGGGGAGATCATCTCGCTTCTCCCCACCAAGGATTGATGCCGCACCCAAGTCCTCTCAATTCGGTGGCGCCCTCTATGGTGCGCCGTGCCCCTTAATCTCGACTGTCGTCAGCTATCTCTCTTCAATGATTTTGAAATCCCCAGAGCCATCATCTCCTCCCACCAGGGCTCCATTCAAAGCCTTGGCATCCCGTCATGCTACCTGAGTAAGCATACCATGCCCTGCACGGTGGACGCCTGGCTGAAATCCCCTGAATTCTTAGAACTACAGCTGCTTGAGTTCTACTATTCCCATGGAAATCACATACCACATACCGAACGCCATGAACTTGTGCCCTCAGCACCGATGTCCATCTTGCGGTTTTCCTCCTCTCTCCACACCGCCACCTTTGCGCTGTGCTACCTACCAGACAATCTGGTACTAAACCTTCGACTCCCATTTCTCAAGAAACTTACACTTGTGTGGGTTCGTATATTGGAGGCCTCATTGCACAGCATCATCCACTCCAGTTGCCCTGCCCTGTAGTGCTTGGTGCTTGTTTTCATAGTTAGAATTGGTTGTGTCCAAATAAAGTTGCCTAACCTTGTAAGAATTGGAATTTCTTTTGACTGAAGGCAGCTTCTAGTTATTCACTTCAAAGGTTGATCCTTGATTCTAGTTATTCACCGTTGCAAATAACCGTCCTCTCTGCGCCTAAACTAGAGACCCTGGGTGTAATACATGATCTCTGTGCTCATTTCAATATGGTGTTTGGCTCCACCGTTCTTCAGGTACTTTATATTATCATCTACACTTGTAACCATAAGTTGCATTTTAAATTTCTGCCCATAAGTTATGTATCATCTTGGAGTACACATTTTGTACTAATATTATGTTCTATGCTCAATGAAGAGTTTCTCCATGGATAGCCTATCAATGGTGCTGGATTCTGTCAAGATCTTATATATCCAAATGATTAGTTTTGATCTAAACAAGATTATTGGCTTCCTGCAATGCTTTCATGTCTGGAGAAGTTGTATATAAAGGTGATAATTTCACACGCACATTGGAAGCCCGCATATAGTGTACTAGAATTAACCGTTCAGCTATTGCTCTTTCGACACACTTTTTTTAGACCTTAACTGTTTTCAATCTTCATGTCTATTTAGGCAATAGGATGGGGTAAGAAAGTTATAACCAATTGGTGGATTCGTAAGCATCGGGATTTTCTCACTTCTCATGAGATTCGATTGAAGACAATAATGCTAGAACAATGTGTAGCCAACCGTGCAAGCACTAGATTTGTCACATTGTTCCTGCTGAATGCGAGGTTACTATTGTCCATCAGGCTTAAGTTTATCAGCAGCATGGTTTTGACGGACGGGTATGACGAAGAGCAAAAAAAGGAGTTTCAGGTGGGAAAAAGAGCATCTGAACGTGTCGGGCTTCTATTTACAACATATTGTGGTCATAATCTAGTAAATTTTACGACCCAGGATGTTCATTCTATGGACCTGACCGATCCATTTGACTGTGACTGCCGAAAACAGTGCTGGAGTTAGATGTTGTTGCCCTTTTAAACCTGGTTTTTTTGGTAAACCTGATGAACAATTAACCCTCGTGCTTTTGTACAGTTTGTAAGCTGGAGTTAGATGTTCCTGCCCTTTTCAACTCGGCTGTGACTGTCATATTTTTTTTGAAACAAGGCATGGCTTGCCATTCGTTTAATTTAGAGTGAAATATTGTAACAAATCCCAACCAAGGGACATAACATCACTCTCGCCGGCTGCTTGAGCTCACTTTGCATTGCAGAAGCCAAGTGATTAGCCCCCACCGGCACCCACAAACTTATTTCGAACTAGCACATCAAATGGGATGTAAATTTTCATAGGAAAGGCTGCATGACCATGACAGATTTGGATTCTGACATTTGGGACCCACGAGGAAATAGCCTAGCCAGTCAACAAACGATTCTGCCTACCAGCCGTTGGATTGACATCCAACATTTGTCATGTATCTTCTATCTCTTGTCTTCTTCCTCCAGCCGCCCAAACCGAACCACCCCGTAGGCTCCGCCTGCTCCTGCATCCCATGGCTGGTTGTGCCTCCGCCGCCCTACCGTATGTACCCTCCAACGTTGGCCAGTCCCTCCCTCTATTCCCCCACACGTCCTGTTATTCTCCGGCGATGTCAGCCCCAACACGCACCTGCACCAGAACCAGTCAACCCTCATACTCCCCTTCGCATGCGACTGGACCGGTGCATCTTCAACGGCTCCTGTTCGTTGCGTCCGAGGCCTCGTCGTCGTCCTCCGCCTTGCGGCCTTAGTTCGCTTGCCGTGCGCGGTGCGCCGCCCTCTTGCGTTGTCAACGTCATCAACAACCGAGAGGAACAAGGAGATGGCCGTACATGGAGAGGATGACAGTAGGGACCCACCAGCATCATGGCAGTACACAAGCAAGTGTCTCAGTACTACAAGCCCAAAAATATGGTTCCTCCTAATGGTTGGACATATGGGGCTCACACCATTGTCAACGTAGTCAATAAACGAGAGAATTACACTACGAGCGGCTGACACCAGGGACCCAGCAGGTCGCGCAGTTTTTTTTTTGAGGAACAAGCAGTTGTTATTTATACTAGTTTTAGCGACGGATCAGGGTAACAACGGGGCTGTGCGGGGGCCGTGGCCCGTCTAGCCAGAGTTTTATTTATGTTTACCACATCATGAGCCCAGTTGTGTTTTTTCTTGCTGAAAATGGCTAGCCCAGTTCTATTTTTTTAAAGAAATACCCAAACAAGGCCTACTTGCTTTATCGGCCCTGCTGGGCTGCAAATCTTTCAAGACGAGGAGAGTTTCATTCGGTTTGCCCAGAAATGGGTTGTACATATTTAAAACACATCAAACCGGGAATTAGTTTCAATTTTTTTCATTACAAGATTTAAATTTCCATTGATTTTTATGTGTGGACAATTATTTGGATTTTATATTTATATAAATTATTTTTCAAAATAGTTTGAATGTGAATCGATATTTCTGGATTAAAAACAGTTGACCGCACCGAAATATGCAAAATTTCATATACTTTTTAACCGTGGCCACAATATGGGGTGTAATGCTAACAAAAAGAAGATGGGTTCCAAAAAAATTCTTAAGAATTAGCAAATGGGCTATACATTATTAGAAATAATGGCAGATGGGCTGTCTGCTGTTTTCCACAGATTTGAGGCTGACTTATGCGCCTACTACAGGTTGACGCGTATGCTTTCATAAAAAAAGGTTGACGCACCCGCAACGCCCTGTCAACTTAGTCAACACACGAGAGCAGTGACTGTTGGATGTCCATCCAACGGTCGTCGTGCTTCTTCAATCTCTGCTCTTCATGCTCCAGCCGCTCAAACAAGCGCCGGCGGGACTGCCTGCTCCCTCCTCCCCGCGGCCGGCTATGCTGCCGCGTAGGCCTCACTGCCCCATCGTACTCCCATCGCTGTCCTAGCCATCCCTCTACTCACCCACACCCTTTGTTATTCTCCGGCGACGGCAGACGAACCAGTAAACCCTCGTACAGTCGTACTCCCCTCCGCGTGGGAAACAACTGCCGAGTCTTCCCTGCCTCCGTGTCGCTCCCTTCCTAGGCCTCATCGTCGTCCACCGCCCTGGTTCTCTCGGCGCGGCCTGGTCAACGTGGTTAATGATCGACATGCATCTGACGTGGACTGTACGTGGAGAGGCCGACAGCTGGGTCCACGGCCGCACGCAAGGAAATGCCTCCTTATTACGCGCAAAATAATGATTCCTCCACCTGACATCAGGGACCCACCGAAAGGGCCTCTGTATTTCACGAAAAAAATGTTACCGCCACTGACAGCTCGGACCCACCAGCTATATCTTCGCACGCAAGGAAGTGCCTCCTTATTACGCACAAAAAAATGAATACTCCCACTGTTAGCTGGGACCCAATATAGTGGCAGGCTGACTTGTGGGCCTACTAAGTTGATGGGGACGGAGGGCTTTATCAACTTAGTCAATATGCACAATTCTAGCTCCAGTGACCGTACGATGTCCATCCAACGGTCGTAGTGCTTCTTCAACCTCTCGTCTTCTTGCTCCAGCCGCCCAAACCAGCGTCGGTCGTGCCTCGTGCTCCTGCCTCCCGTGGCCGGCTGCGATGCGGCGGAGGCCTCACCGCCGCCTACTACTCCCACCGCTGGCTAGGCCATCCCTCTACTCACCCACACCCCCTGTTATTCTGCGGCGATGGCAGCCTCACACCGCGGCGAACTAGTGAACCCTTGAACTCCTCTACGCGTGGGCATCCACTGACGTGTCTTCCCCGGCTCCGCGTCATCCCCTTCCTAGGCCTCGCCGTCGTCCAACGCCCTGGTGCTCTCGGCGCGGCGTGGTCAACATGGTCAAGGAACGGCTTCCATCGGATGTGGACTGTACATGGAGAGGCTGACAGCTGGGTCCACGGCCGCAGCAAGGAAGTGCCTCCTTATTACGCGCAAAATTATTATTCCTCCATCTGACAGCGGGGACCCATAGGACGGGCCACCGTATTTCGCGAAAAAAACATTTCCCCCTGATTGCTGGGACCCACCAGCTACACCTTCGCACGCAAGGAAGTGCGTCCGAAAAAAAAACGATTCACCCCCTAACTGTTGGGACCCACCAGCTACACCTTCGCACGCAAGGATGTGCGTCCGAGCAAAAAAAAATGATTCGCCCCCCTGACTGCTGGGACCCACCAGCTACATCTTTGCACGCAAGGAAGTGCCTGACAGTCGGGACCCACCTGGTCGAAGCGTACGTAGCATTGTCATTCTGGTCGCGAACGTGTACGTACATACTGGTGGATGTAGAGGCACGCACGGGTCGTAGTAGAGGTGCGCACGTAGCATGTACACGTACGTACAGCGCCTAGGGTGCAAGAAAGAAAATACGGCCACGTATGTGTACATACGGGCGGGGTCTCGAACGCCTACTCGCGCATATATACGTACGGCCAGAGCTCGTGTACATTGGCTGGGTCGGAACAGAGAAACAACGTCGTCGTCGTGTTCATTGGGAGCCAACCGGCTGGGTCGGAACGGAATGCGTCATCGTGTTCATCAGGAGGGCTAGGATGGAACAGGCGATGGAAACGAGGCCTGGCGTACCGCAGGACGGAGGAAACGGCCTTGTGTTCGACCGGCCATGTTCAAAACAGGATCCTGTTCATCGGGAGGGGTCTGGCGTACCACAAAACGGAGGAAATGGACCTCCTACGGTCGAAATGGGGGTCCTGTTGATCGGGAGGGGTGTGGCATACCGCAAAATGGATGAAACGGACCTCCTACGGTCGAAACGGGGGGCCTGTTGATCGGGAGGGGTGTGGCGTACCGCAAAACGGACGAAATAGACTTGTGTTGGAGCGCTACGGTCGAAACGGGGGTCCTGTTCATCGAGAGGGGTGTGGCGTACCGCAAAACGAGACTCCACGGGATACTGTTCATCTCCACCGCCGACCTCCTCCAGCCTCCACGGGCTACTGTTCATCCACTGTCGACCTCCTCCAGCCTCCACCTGCGACTGTTCATCCACGGGCTTCTGTTCATCTAGCCTCCACCGCGCGCTACTCCACCGGCTACTGTTCAACCACCCCTCTCCACGGGCTACTGTTCATCCACCCCTCCACCATCTACTGTTCATCCAGCCCTCCACGGGGTCGTCCTGTTCATCCAGCCCTCCACGGGGTCCTGTTCATCCAGCCCCAACCGGCTCGATCGATCGGGGTCCTGTTCATCCAGAGGCAACGCCACGGGTCCTGTTCATCCACTCCCACCGCTCACTGTTCATC
>NC_041389.1:664390549-664466470 GCF_002162155.2 Triticum dicoccoides | reverse complement strand
GGCTTCAGTTAGCAGTAGTGGCGAAGGAATCGCTTGATCGGGTTCAGTTAACAGCCATCGGTCGACCGCTTGGGTTCAGTAACGCATAGCCTGCAGTGCAATCGCTCGGGTTCAGTTAGAGCCCAACGCCTTGCTCGGGTTCAATTAGAGCCAACACCTCGCACAGACACGCATACGTGTACGAGAGAAACGCGCATCGCTCGGCCCCCGACCACCCACCGTAACCGGGAACTCCCAGAAATTTTCCTCGCCCTCGCTTCTACCATGGTTTTTTTCGTCATGGACGGCCCCAAGAATGTCATGCAGTTGTGTCTCCGACCCGCCCAGGACGAAAAGCCCATTTTTTGTCATGATTTTTTGTCATCTCTACTACTAATGGAGCACTTGGTGAATAGTCCGCGCGGTTTATTTTCGCTGGTTTATTTTCGTCATACTCCCACCACCGTTTTTTTCGCCATCCTACCACCTCTGCACTACCCTCCATCGAAATAAACCGGTGCAAAAAAACCTGGGATCGATCCCTCGTTTTTGCTAGGTTATGGCTATGGGATGGCGTCGCAGCTGCCGCCATCACGGAACCACAATTCCATGCCTCCGCCGTCCAACGTCTTGCCCCTTCCCGTTCTAGGGCTTCCACACGTCGCCATCGCACCTCCTCCCCACCAGAGAACATGTAGCAGTAGGAGCATAGAGGAATCGGGGGCAGGGGTCGCCAGAAGCACCTCGCTGGGACAATCCCCATGGCGACCAGGCGCATAACCAGCACGCGACAGTCGCTCCACGGCCAGCAAATAGAGGTGAGTCGCCTGTCCGCCCATCAACATAATCTCTCTTTCTCGCCGCGCTGCATGGGAAACGACCGCTCTAGGGATTCTCGATTCGGTCCTGGCTGCGCCGTTAGGTTTCTCACGGCTTTGTTTCAGTTGAGTTCTGATGTTCATAGTCTAATTCATCAAGACCAAATTTTCATTAATAATGTTTCCAACCAGGAAAGTCTGACGCGAGAGAGTTTCTTGCCAGATTCGTGTGTCAACTAGCAATTCCTTGATCTTTACTAATGTTTCTCGTTCGTGATGTCCAGGTGCCACAGGCCCGACAGGGAAGCAGAAGGACGTCGGCGCCGGCGCTGGCCTCCCCTGTGTGAGAGGAAACAGACGGGTGCTCGGGGACATCGGCGACGTTCTCCACGTGAACGTCCTCGACGGGTAAGAAAATCAGCGCAAGGATCGAATAATGTTCTGTTTTTTTGTTCTTCCGTTCTTTGGGCTGAACTGAATCTGGTCTTGTTCACTACAACAGCAAGATCCAACTACCGGCGGGGATCAATCGCCCAATCACCAGGAGCTTCGGCGCCAAGCTCTTGAAGAAGGCTCAGGACGATCCATCTAAGGTATGAACAACACCCCCTTTTCCGCTCATACAGGCTTTCAAAAGCAATTTCCTATAGATGACATCAACATTTTGATCCTGCACTTGCAGATGACATCAACATTTTGATCCTACACTTGCAGGAGTTCTTGGGTTCTTAATTTACCATTGCTGGACGAACTAGACCAACACTCTAGGTAGTATCGCTAATAGAGTGGTGCGTTAAGTGGATGAGTAGGATAGGTAGATAACTTACTTTGCAAGCAAAATTCTAGGTGTGAATGCACTGTTTTGTTGGGGTTTCAGCATTCAACATTTTCATATTACCATACATTATGTACTTAGATATATATCTCAATACCATTCCTTCCTTGACTCTAATGGTGGGGTTAGTGTGTTTCCTCTGCGACCAATGCAAGGACTGTGCTGGCCATACTTCTTAGATATCTCACTACTAATGCAATGCATCTACTCGAGGCAGGGTTGGCACCGCTGCCTTGAGGATGTCTGATTGGAGAACACCATCATCCTCCCCTTGGTCTCTGATGTCTTGGTAGAGTGGTGGAGCAGGGTCCTCATTTCAAAGCAGAAGCGGTGAGGTTTTGATTCTCTGGTCATGTTAACCGGCTGGATCCTTTATTATTTGCCAACACTAATATGTGACCACTCAAATCTTATCTAATATGCTTCTTTGGAAGCTGGCCAGACGAACCGGAGTTGCTGCATGTGGGAGTAGTACCATTTGTATCTAGGAGTGATGTAGTATTGGTGTTCCTATTATTACGACAGCTCTCTTGTAACATTACTTGCTTTCTCCTTCTATAAAAAAAATATTGTAAGCAATTTGCGTGCTCTAAAAAACAAGGTCGGGTTAGTACTCACCTCGTCCTATAAGAGGCTATTGTGTATGCACATGGTTGACTTGGCAGCAGAGACTCATCAATTCAGTATCAATGTTAACTGTGCCTCTGCTTAATTTGAACACTCTGCTTTTGAGTTGCATATAGTTTATGTTTGTCAAGTAGTTGACAACCTCACACCTTAACATAGCTGAGAATTATTATTGTGCGTATAACTGGACAGAAATTAATTGATGCAGACTTGGAGATGGTGAAGAAGTTTTTCGGAAAGAGCAAAAAAGAAGCAGGCTGGACTTAAGGTCGACAACTTGATGTGCATGAGGAGTAGGCATAGGCGAGCATGGCTGCACAGTGCAGTGACATTAGCCGGTGACCGCCAACGCGGCCTCGACGAGGATGCTCCACCCCATGCTTGCCATTGTTCTGCACCACCGAGGTTTTGTTTTTTCCCCTTCTCTTTCCTTCCTCCAATCTTCAGTCGAGCTGGATGAACAGAAACAAACTGTCTCTTCTATTTGTAGATGAAGAAGTTGTCTGGCTTACCAGCCGCCCGAGCACCCAGATATTCGCGCCCGACTATTGAAGAAGCCTTGGGCTGATTAAGCTGTCCCAAACAAGGTACATACATCCCCGTTGGCCAAGGTTCACAGATTTTTTAATTAAATATGTGCTGATAATTCACCATTATATCTATGGTTATCATCTGAAATTAAATATGCAGTTGTGACATACTCCCTCCGTCCCAAAATAAGTGTCTCAACTTTAGTACAACTTCGTACTAAAGTTAGTAAAAAGTTGAGACACGTATTCTGAGACTGAGAGAGTAGATAATATTCAGAGACTATTTCTCACTATTGTCCAAAATTTGTTTAACAGAAGTAGTCCAAAATTTGTTTGAGAGAACAGAAAGCTTATAGTCATCACGAGAAAACAGTTGTTGTGGAATTTGATGCTCGAGGTGATAGGAGAAAAATAGTTGCTTTTATCAGAGGCTACGACATACCTGGGCAAGCTTCAAACTTTACAATCCAAACTTTGTTGTAAGTGTCTGACTCCTTTGTCGTGTATGTAACAGCTATTGGAGTCTATTTTTTTTACAGGAGTAGGAAACTTATGTTATGTTTGGTTCTTAATCATTGCAATGAGATCATAATAGACAGGAATAATAGTTACATCTTCTCCTATGCTTAGTGTTAATTTGAATTGTTGTTCTGAAAGTTTTATTTAGGGAAACTGAAAGTAACTATCCTTGTCCTCCATTTGCAGTCAGATGATGCCCATGGCCCTAGGGAACCATGGTATGACTTGCATTCAAAAATTGATGATCCAAAAGCCTATGACGTTCTACAGAATTTTCAGGAGCGTTGGTTGAAGGCATCGAAACGCCATGGCAAATATCCTCTGAATATTCTCGAGATGAACCCATGAACCAGATTTGGAAACATTTATGGACCAATAAATCTTAATATTTGATCCACTATTATTTAATAATTGTTATAGCTTATGATCGTATCGAGTTTAGGGCCGCTTATTATCTTATAGCTAAAGACACAAGCTATTAAAAATATCGTGGAAGTAAGTACTTTTCTCCCTCTCCACTTTTGTCGGTGACAAGTTCAGTTTTTTTGTATTGATGGATCAAGTCGTGTTGGTTTAACTTCATAGTATAAGGAACTTGCAGTTATTTTTTGTTCATTATCTTATAAGCTACAGAAAATAGCAGTATCATCTTGAAGCTGGTGATGGATTAATGGCCCCAGGTATTCCTGGTAGTGCAAACATATATTCATCTTTGTGAACTGAAATTGGGGGATATAGTATGTGTGATGAGTGGGATGGGAAAGGTTCAATAAGGAGACGCGAGTAGATTGGTTGTTTGTACCATATCAACATAATGTACTTTTAGTTTTCAAATTCTGATGTGAGCGTACGACTGACCCCTGTCATATTGGGTGTAAAGAATTTTCCTTTTTCATCATGCCTCCTTGTACATGTTCTTTTGTGTGATTAAGAAAGAAAAAGCAGAATGACGCGATTGCATAGGATGCATAAATACAACATTTTGCAACTGAATTAGTTCAGTGTTGTTTTTCCGTAAGAATAAACACAATATTTTTTAGGTTATTTTCCATAAGAAGAATAGAGTTCATTTCCGCTTTCCCGTGCACGGATGAATGATTGGAGGAGGAGAAGGTGAGCTTGCTTGGAGAAATATACATGATGAGAGCTATATGTTTGAATAATGGTATACTTATGTTTTATTGTCATGTGGCCAATTTGAGTTGCACACATATCACCCGTTGAGGGGAAAGGGAAAAAAAGAAACACACATGATCGGGTTGCCTGCTCGCCTTCTTCTTTTCTCTTCTCTGGCGGTACCATCTCTCCCATCACCATAGTCCTCTTGACATCTCCAATGCGGCAAGAGATGAAGATGGACATGCCGACGCGCGTCGACCACCACAAAATAGGCCCGGTTGATCTCGCTACATACAAGAGCCCCCGAACTTCGGGTGTTTTCCTGCTCACGCATGAGCTTCATGGTGACGTCGCCAAGCACGAGAACTAGAGGAGATCGATGAACGAACTGATGCACATTTCCCAATTAAAATATTTATTTAATTATCCTTTTTTTTGTTGTTTCGTGGCAACACATGGGAATTCAGTTAGGTTGATTAAGATCTATTTTTGTCCTATGCCTTTTTATTAGGTTGGTTATGGTCTTTTTTTGTCCTATCTGTTGCAATAGGCATTGGAGTGGGATTTGGGTAGCATTGTGTTTTTCTAAGGAAGGCCATCATGGTTGTCTTGCATTATTTATGAGATTATATCAAAGAAAGGGGTTCATCGACCCAGTACGATGTTTTTCTTATAACTAAAACAAACTACAGCTAACTATCGGATCATATGATTTACTTTACTTTGAGAGTGCTTTAATTTTCCCTCCTCATTTAATTGTCAAAACTTAAGCATGTTAGAGAATCACAATGGTTAATGGAAGGTGGGATATGCGAGAGGAACTTTAGCGCTTGTTGTAATGTGCTTGTGGTATTTCTTGCCTTCTACCCGTAGTAACACATGAACATTTCTTTATTAAAAAACACATGAACATTTCTTTGTCACAGTAGACGCATGGTGAAAGTGAGGTGGGAGTCATCGGTTTTGAAGGAGAGGGCTCCAACGAGTAATGTCCCTGTGGTGGGAAACAAAGCCGGAAGAGAATGGTCCTGTAGGAAAAGAAAAGGGTGAGTCGTGGGTTGGTTTCCTTTTGTGTTGGGCCCGCGTGTTGGAGGAAACATGTCGGATAGTCCGGAAAACCACATTTCTCTCACACATATGGTTTGGATTTGGGGGATCCCGGACAAACGGTTCAATTTTGGGGAGCCCACTGGGCATCTGTACACATCCGGACGTACATAGAAAAATGAACTTCGACCTTGAAGACGACCTTATTTATTTATTTATTTATTTATTTATTTATATGCATTGTAGCCCGTAGCAACGCACGGGCATTCTACTAGTAGAAGTAGGAGCCCACCACATCTATGATGATACCGGGTTTTGTCACAATTATCATCATAGAAGTGTCATATGTATGACAGGAAAAAATTTCGTTCGGCCCAAAATGTCACGGATGTGTCTTTTTTTTGTGGTGAAGAAGGTTTGGTGCCCCTCGAAGACTATTGAAGACGACGTTTTTCTACATTTCTTTTCGGTGGATTTGAGTTGTAGGAAAGCCGTACTATTAAGAGAGGGTCCGCGTTGGAAAGGTTCGGGTGGAATCATCACATACACGTTTACTCCCTTTGCACCTCCTTTCCCTTTGCACTTTGGAGTATCCTCCGTTTTCTTCATATATATGCAAAAGAGAAGGATTCCTAGTGTTGCTGTTTTGGGGCATGCGGTAGTACTGCTCCTGGGAGCGGTAGTACCGCAGGCACCTGTAGTAGTACCACACGAGTTTGCGGTAGTACCGCTTCTAAGGAGCGGTAGTACCGTGGCCTCGGACCAGACTCAGCTGCTCATGCGGCTGTAGGGGCGGATGTAATTTTTTACATCCGGGCCCTGTGCAGTAGTACCGCCCCTGCGCGCGGTAGTACCGCGAGTCCTGGTCTGGCACGGCAACATGAGCAGAAGTAGGAGCGAATGTAATTTTTTACATCTGCTCCCTGCGCGGTAGTACCGCATGCCATGCGCGGTAAAACTGTGTCGGAGTTTTGCATTGTTTGATCTTCAGCGGAAGTTGGCACAGATGTATTTTATTCATCCGCGCCCTTCCCAGGCTAGTGCAATCCTGCCTTGCGGTAGTACCACAAGGGGGAGCGGTAGTACCGCGTCAGCGGTAGTACCGCCCTCAGGCTTTGTGGTTCAGGCCTGGGCTAGCTCCTGCTGTAGCAGCGGTAGTACCGTGAGCCCTTGCGGTAGTACCGCTTGTCTTGGGTGGTAGTACCGCAGGTCGCGGGCTGGTTAGTGGATAATGGTTGGATTTGTCTCTCCACTATATAAGGGGTGTCTTCTTCCTCTAGTTGACCATCTCTTCCAACCCTAAGCTCCATTGTTGCTCCAAGCTCCATTTTCGCCCGATCTCTCTCCCTAGCCAATCAAACTTGTTGATTTGCTCGGGATTGGTTGAGAAGGCCCCAATCTACACTTCCACCAAGAGAAATTTGATTCCCCCCACTAATTCCTAGCGGATCTTGTTACTCTTGGGTGTTTGAGCACCCTAGACGGTTGAGGTCACCGCGGAGCCATAGTCCATTGTGGTGAAGCTTCATGGTGTCGTTGGGAGCCTCCAATTAAGTTGTGGAGATTGCCCGAACCTTGTTTGTAAAGGTTCGGTCGCCGCCTTCAAGGGCACCAATAGTGGAATCATGACATCTCGCATTGTGTGAGGGCGTGAGGAGAATACGGTGGCCCTAGTGGCTTCTTGGGGAGCATTGTGCCTCCACACCACTCTAACGGAGACGTACTTTCCCTCAAAAAGAAGGAACTTCGGTAACACATCCTCGTCTTCACCGGCTCCACTCTTGGTTATCTCGTGCCTTTACTTGTGCAAGCTTATTTGTGTTGTATCCCTTGCTTGCTTGTGTGCTTGTTGTTGTTGCATCATATAGGTTGCTTACCTTGTTGCATATCTAGACAACCTACTTTGATCCAAAGTTTAATTTCGTAAAGAAAAGCTAAAAATTGTTAGTTGCCTATTCACCACCCTCTAGTCAACTATATCGATCCTTTCACATGCTATAAAGAAAAGAATGTGATGAACATGTTAGGCAGCATTCCACATCAAAAATTCTGTTTTTATCATTTACCTACTCGAGGACGAGCAGGAATTAAGCTTGGGGATGCTGATATGTCTCCAACGTATCTATAATTTTTTATTGTTCCATGCTGTTATATTATCATTCTTGGATGTTTTACAATCATTTTATAGTCATTTTATATTATTTTTTGGTACTAACCTATTGACATATGCCAGTGCCAGTTGCTGTTTTCTGCATGTTTTTTACATCGCAGGAAATCAATATCAAACAGAGTCCAAATGCAACGCAACTCCTGGAGGAATTTTTTTGGGCCAGAAGAAAGCCAACGGGCCAAGGAAGCACTTGAGGGGCTTCTCGAAGGGAGCAACACCCACCAGAGCGCGCTAGGAGGCCCAAGCGCGCCCTGGGGGGTTGTGCCCACCTCAGATGCCCCCCGAACCGCCTCTTTGCTCTATAAATACCCAAATATTTCAAAAACCCTAGGGGAGTCGACGAAATATTGATCCAGCCGCCGCAGAGTCCAGAACCACCAGATCCAATCTAGACACCGTCATGGAGGGGTTCACCACTTCCATTGGTGCCTCTCCTATGATACGTGAGTAGTTCTTTGTGGACCTACGGGTCCGTAGTTAGTAGCTAGATGGCTTCCTCTCTCTCTTGATTATCAATACAATGGACTCTTGGAGATCCATATGATGTAAGTCTTTTAGCGGTGTGTTTGTTGGGATCCGGTGAACTTTGAGTTTATGATCAGATCTATGTTTTTGTCCATGAAAGTTATTTGAGTCTTCTTTGATCTCTTATATGCATGATTGCTTATAGCCTCGTATTTCTTCTCCGATATTTGGGTTTTGTTTGGCCAACTTGATCTATTTATCTTGCAATGAGAAGAGGTGCTTTGTAGTGGGTTCGATCTTACGGTGCTTGATCCCAGTGACAGAAAGGGAACCGACACGTATGTATCATTGCTACTAAGGATAACAAGATGAGATCTATATCTGTCGCAATAGATAAACAGATCTCATCTACATCATGTCATCGTTCTTATTGCATTACTTCATTTTCTCATGAACTTAATACACTAGATGCATGTTGGATAGCGGTCGATGTGTGGAGTAATAGTAGTAGATGCAGGCAGGAGTCGGTCTACTAATCTTGGACGTGATGCCTATATAATGATCATTGACAGGATATCGTCATGATTATTTGAAGTTATATCAATTGCCCAACAGTAATTGTTTTCCCATCGTTTGCTATTTTTCTCGAGAGAAGCCACTAGTGAAACCTACGGACCCCGGGTCTCTTTTCATCATATTTGCCTTTGCGATCTATTTTCTCTTGCATTTATTTTGAGATGTATTAAACCAAAAATACAAAAATACCCTGCTGAAATTTATTTGTTTCGCGATCTATTTATCCTATGTACCATTTTTTACCTCATGTTTTTTGCCTACTTGAGGCGCCGTACCTGAAAGTGATTGACAACCCCTTTAACACGTCGGATTGCGAGTATTTGTTATTTGTGTATCCACTGGCCAGACTTCAAGGCCGGGTCCGAAAGCGGAGGCGGACACGGGGCGCGCGTCGGGCGTTCCTCCGACAGAGGACGCAGACGGGCTATCTGCCACCAATTCAGAGGTGGAGAGTGCCATGAACCACAGGTATCGCCGGACTATTCTTCAGGACGCATGTTTTTCCCCAGAGGCATTGAACGCCTTTAATACGGGAGATGCATACCTCCGTGCCGCTCAAAATGGTCTAGCCAGAGCCACAGAGCAGTATGTAAAAGACATACGGGTGAGTAAATCTGATGGTTATATATGTCAGTAGCCCCCGAGACTTGAAATAGTTAAGATAACTGTTTTAAGGATCATATGTTATGCAGGGTCTTACAAAGAAGAACACACAACTGTCTCAGGAGCTGGAAGAGTGCAAGGCCCAACTCGAGGCCGCACTGGCCGCTTCAGCTATTGCCAAGGGGACCCCCTCAGGTAATATATGCTCCAAAAAATAATTTCATTGTGAAGTGCGGCATGTGTGCAATTCTGACGATAACAGTGCAGATGGGGCCGGAGTAAATCCGGACAAGCAACAACTCCTACGCCAACTAAAGGCTGGCGAGAGCGTGCTGACGAGGGTGAGGAAAGAGAAGAACAAACTTCAAGACGCCAATACCCAGCTGGGCGAGGAACTAAAGGATGTTCGTATTCAGCTGTCTGCTTCCGTAAAGGAGAATCAGTGACTTTGACGCGGCATTTTTAGTAAGTGCTTGAACGAATTCTCGAAAAAAAATTGGCGAGGAAGTCAATTGACAGAGCTATGTCTGTAGGTGTGCTGACAGGTCGTCCTGCAGAGGAAATGCCCGGTTCAACGGGGGACCTTCTTCCCGAGCTGTTGCAACTGCACGAACGAGTTCGGCAGGCAATGCAGGGCGTCGTCCAGGCTATGTGGCCATCCCTCTCTGTGCCTAAAGGCCTTGGGGAGCTTGCAAAGAAGCTTGAGGGAGTGCAGCAGCGCTTCCGGTTGTGGAAGATATCGGCCTGTCGTCAAGGTGCTAGGGAGGCCTGGGCCATGGTGAAGACTCGGTACACGAAGGCGGACCCGAACCACATGGCCGAGGTCGGCCCTATGGGTCCGGACGGAAAGGAGATCCCTGTCAGTTTAGTATATGGCCAGGTAGAGCTGGCTGCAAAGTATTCTCAACAGGACTGTAAATTAGACCGCATGTTGGATGGTATTGAAGAAGAATATACCGAGTCGGATTGACTCTGTAATTTAAAATGACATGAAAAATGCCTTCTAGCCGGATTGTAGATCGTTTGTCATTGCGGACCTTTTCGCTTCGACCTCTGGACCCTATAGTCCGGAGTGTGTCTGAATACCCTCTCGATTATGTAAGAACCGGGGCATGCATGGAGACAAGGCGTAGGGGTCATAATTGCTTTAGCATACAAGTGCCCAACTAGTTATGTTATATTACATGGTTAGTAAGAAACATCTTCCAGGGAGAATAGTTCCGTTAGGGGTTCCTTTCCCTGGGAGGCATGCCCTAAAGTGCATGTCCGAACTGCTAAAAAGAGAGCAGAAAAGCATCTGGGTGCAGATAAATAAACAAGAAAAATCATCTTTTAGTTCAGCGACCGAATATTCCCTTAAGAACACTAGCTTTCGGCTTCACCCAGTCTGAGGTACACATCCGGCTGACCCGGCAGTAAAAATCGCAGAGGTGCTCCCTTTACCACCTAGCCGGACGAACGGGAACGTAGGGGTAAGCACAGGAGCCAGGCAACCCAGCTTGGCCAAAACTTAAGTCATATCGATGCATATAATGGTGTATAAAAGGTTTATGCGGAAGTGTAACACATGTTTTGGGCATGAGGCCCGTTTATATAAACTTCTGATAAAGAAGCCCCCAGGTATGATGAGCGCGGGTGGCGCATCAAGTATGTGCAAACAATGCGCAAGCAAGCCCCTAAGGGCTTGGGAGAAAAAAAAGGTAGGGAGAAGGAGAGAAATGCCAGACAGCTAATGTGAAAAAATAAAAAGGGGGACAGAGGAAGGAGACGAACACGAAGTCCGGCGCTAGGCGTAGAATCTTCGTAGGCGTGCTGCGTTCCATGGGTTCGGCTCGAGTCGGTTGTCCGACGCGTTTCGCAGACGGTACGCTCCACCAGTCAGTACTTGGTCGATTATGAAGGGACCCTCCCATTTGGGCTTTAGTTTGTCCTTTTTCTTGTCCGGCAGGCGTAGAACTAGTTCGCCAATGTTATAAGTTTTGTCCCATACTTCTCTGCTTTGATATCTTCGAGCCTGCTGTTGATAGAATGCGGAACGGGCTTTTGCCACGTCGCGCTCCTCCTCCAATGCGTCCAAGCTGTCCTGCCGATCGAGCTTGGCTTCTCTTTCTTCGTACATGCGCACGCGAGGTGAGTCATGAATTATGTCGCAGGGCAGCACTGCCTCTGCACCGTACACCATAAAAAATGGTGTGAATCCGATAGTGCGATTCGGCGTGGTCCGCAGCCCCCAGAGTATGGAGTCAAGCTCCTCTACCCAGTGCGTGTTAGATTCCTTGAGGGATCGCACTAGTCTGGGTTTGATGCCGCTCATGATGAGACCGTTGGCTCGCTCGACTTGACCGTTAGTTTGTGGGTGATAGACTGAAGCGTAATCGAGCTTGATGCCCATGTTTTTGCACCAGAGTTTAACTTCGTCGGCCGTGAAGTTTGTGTCGTTGTCAGTTATGATGCTGTGGGGGACGCCGTAATGGTGTATAACCCCAGATATGAAGTCTATCATCGGTCCGGATTCGGCCGTCTTTACAGGCTTGGCCTCTATCCATTTGGTGAATTTGTCCACCATGACTAGTATATATTTTTTAGTGGGTTCCTCCTTTAAGGGGTCCAACCATGTCAAGCCCCCAGACTGCAAAAGGCCAGGTGATGGGTATGGTTTGTAGGGCGGTAGGCGGCATGTGCCTTTGATTAGCGAATAATTGGCAACCGACGCATCACTGCACTAAGTCCTGAGCGTCTGCCCGGGCAGTCGGCCAATAAAATCTGGTACGAAAGGCCTTGCTTACAAGGGCCCGGGCTGCGGCGTGGTGCCCGCCTAGTCCGGCATGAATTTCAGCCAGAAGATTTCGCCCTTCTTCTTCGGAGATACACCTTTGAAGGACTCCGGTTGTGCTCTTCTTATAAAGCTCTCCCTCGTGGACTTTGTAGGCTTTAGATCGCCGCACTATGCAGCGGGCCTCGTTTTGGTCCTCGGAAAGTTCCTGCCTAGTTAGGTAGGCTAGGAATGGTTCTGTCCATGGGGCAATGACTGCCATTATTGTGTGGGCTGACGGTGTTGCTTCGTTGGCAGAGCCACCAACTGTGTCAGAATGTTCGGTGAGAGGTAGTGTGGTTGTGTCCGAGCTGTTGTTTCCGGACTCTCCCTCCCATTTTACGGATGGCTTGAAAAGCCTCTCTAGGAAGATGTTGGGAGGGACGGCATCGCGCTTTGCGTCGATGCGTGCCAACACGTCTGCTGCCTGGTTGTTCTCCCAGGCTATATGGTGAAATTCGAGCCCCTCAAACCGGGCTGACATCTTTAAGACGGCATTGCGATAAGCTGCCATTTTCGGATCTTTGGTGTCAAAGTCTCCATTTATTTGGGATACCGCGAGGTTTGAATCCCCGCGGACCTCTAGGCGCTGAATGCCCATGGAGACTGCCATCCGGAGACCATGCAGAAGGGCCTCGTATTCGGCTGCATTGTTGGAGTCTGTGTACATTATCTGAAGTACGTATTGGACTATATCTCCTGTAGGGAACGTCAGAACGACGCCAGCCCCCAGGCCAGCCAACATTTTGGAGCCGTCGAAGTGCATGATCCAGTTGGAATATGCGCCATACTCTTTAGGGAGCTCGGCTTCGGTCCATTCAGCGATGAAGTCAGCCAAAACCTGCGATTTGATAGCTCGCCATGGCTTGTAAGTTATATCAAACGGGAGGAGCTCAATGGCCCATTTGGCAATCCGGCCCGCTGCGTCGCGGTTGTTTATAATATCATTAAGAGGTACTTCGGATGCCACTGTTATTGAACACTCTTGGAAATAGTGTTGCAGCTTCCGGGATGCCATGAACACCGCGTATGCTATCTTTTGATAATGCGGGTACCGTGACTTGCATGGAGTTAGGACAGTGGACACGTAGTAAACTAGTTTTTGGAGAGGAAACTTGTGTCCGTCCGTTTCTCGTTCGACGACGAGCACCGCCCTTACAACTTGATGGGTTGCCGCGATGTATAATAGCATTGGAAAGCCCGTGTTGGGCGCGGCCAGGACCGGATTTGTTGCCAGTATGGCTTTGATTTCTTCGAGTCCGGCCGTGGCGGCATCCGTCCACTCGAAGTGTTTGGTGCGCCGTAGGAGGCGATAAAGGGGTAATGCCTTTTCTCCTAAGCGGGAGATAAAGCGGCTTAGAGACGCCATGCATCCAGTCAATTTTTGTATTTGCTTGAGGTCTTTTGGGATATCCAATTGCGACAGAGCTCGGATCTTGGCTGGGTTTGCCTCAATTCCTCTACCGGATACAATGAAGCCCAAGAGCTTTCCGGCCGGCACGCCGAAGACGCATTTTTCTGGGTTGAGCTTAATGTCATATGCTCGGAGATTGTCGAACGTGAGCCTCAAGTCGTCTACTAGAGTTTCGACATGTTTGTATTTGATGACCACGTCATCTACGTATGCTTCAACTGTTTTGCCGATCTGGTTGGCCAAACATGTCTGAATCATGCGCTGATAAGTCGCGCCGACATTTTTTAGCTCGAAGGGCATCGTGTTGAAGCAGAATGGGCCGTATGGGGTGATGAATGCTGTTGCGGCTTGGTCTGACTCTGCCATCTTGATTTGGTGGTAGCCAGAGTATGCATCGAGGAAACACAATGAATCATGTCCTGCAGTGGCGTCGATGATTTGATCAATTCGGGGGAGGGGGAAGGGATCCTTTGGGCAGGCCTTATTTAGTTCTTTGAAATCGACACATAGGTCCCAGGATTTGTCCTTCTTTGGTACCATCACCAGGTTTGCTAGCCAGTACGGATGTTTTATACCTCTGATGAATCCGGCTTCCAGTAGTTTTGCTAGCTCCTCTCCCATGGCTTGTCTCTTGGGTTTGGAGAAACGCCGAAGAGTCTGCTTAACGGGCTTGAACCCTTTTAGGATGTTCAGGCTGTGCTCGGCCAGCCTGCATGGGATTCCTGGCATGTCTGAAGGGTGCCAGGCAAAAATGTCCCAATTTTCTTGTAGGAATTCTCTGAGTGCGGCTTCTACATCAGGTTTTAGTTGTGCACCGATGGAGGCCGTTTTTGTGGTGTCCGTTGGATGGACTTGGAACTTGACTATTTCGTCTGCCGGCTTGAAGGAGGTGGACTTGGATCTTTTGTCGAGTATCACGTCGTCCCTGTCCACGATGGAGCGCAACACAGTTAGTTCCTCAGCCGCCAGCGCTTCGGATAGTGCCTCGAGGGCCAGTGCGGCTGTCTTGTTTTCGGCGTGGAGCGCTGTGTCCGGATCACTAGCAAGAGTGATGATTCCGTTGGGTCCGGGCATTTTGAGCTTCATGTACCCGTAATGGGGTATAGCTTGAAATGTTGTGAATGCTTCTCGCCCTAACAGAGCGTGGTATCCGCTGCTAAACGGGGCCACTTGAAATGTGACTTCCTCGGATCTGTAATTATCCGGTGTGCCGAACACCACGTCCAGTGTGATTTTCTCTGAACAGCATGCTTCCCCGCTGGGGATTATTCCTCTAAAGGTTGTGTTGCTTCGCTGAATGCGGCTCCAGTCTATTTCCATTTTTCGAAGTGTTTCCTCATAGATGAGGTTCAATCCGCTGTCGCCGTCCATGAGTACCTTTGTAAGCCGGAAGCCGTCCACTATCGGACTGAGGACCAATGCAGCTGGTGCTCGGGCTGACCGGAATTTAGGTTCGTCACTGGAATTAAAAGTAATAGCCGTGTCACTCCATGGATTTATTGTTGCTACCTGGTAGACTTCGGCAAGGCTGTGGAGCATTCGCTTCCTTGCATTGTTTGATGCGAAGGTCTCGAAGACTGTTGACACCGTACTGGCGTTTCTGGGGTGGTGCTCTGCGGATTCTGGAGTTAGAAGCTCCTCGCCACTCCTAGCCACCTGTCGGAGTATCCAACATGCTCTAAGGCTGTGAGTTGGTGCGAGTTCCCCTGAACTATGAATTTTACAGGGTCCATTAAGCCATCCCTCCAATACGGTCCCATACCCTATAGAGGGTTTTTGTTTTTTGCTGTTTGGCTTAGGTGCCTGGCGATAATGCACCCTTTTGTTTTGGACTGGGATTGTATTCAGGGCGGGATCGTCCCAGAACTTCGTTTCGGTTTTCCGAATGCTTTGTGTCGCACAGTACTTTTGTACTATGGATATCAAGCCGGCGAAGCGTGTAATTTCACGACGACTTATGGCGTTGACGATTCCGATGTTCGTGCAGTTGTTACAGAAGAATGTAATTGCACCCTTCTCACGGCAGTCCTTTATCCTATTTATAACCAGGAGGAATCTGGCCCAATAGTGGTGTACTATTTCTCGGGGCTCTTGCCGTATTTGGGATAAATCCCTTATAGTTGTGTGGGCGGGTGGATTTAAATCCGGAACCTCGCCCGATCTAAGACTCAGGGGCCAAGAAATTTCCGAATCCGGAAGCTTGTTTTCTTGGATTTTATTCAATGAATCAGGCCTGCTGCCTGACTTCGGGTTCAGGGCTTGGGTGACATCCTCCCCTCCACGGATATCCGGCTTGGAGGGGTCGGGAATCGGGACACATCTGGTCCTTAGGATGGGCGAAGATTTGCCGCATTGTTCTTCCACCACTTCAACATGGTGGGTGACCTGGGGAGAGTTGATCTCTCTCTGATCGGGTTTAAGCCCCATCTGGCCGTAATCTGTAGCGACTCCCAGGGCGGCGATGCGATCCAAGAGCTCGTTTAGGGAAGAAAGCTCCATCGGAACTAACTGCTCGGCGAGTTCCGAGCTGATCTGGAGATTGCTTTGGATGACCCGAGAGGTCATCGCCGGCGCGGCGGCCGAACAGGCAGTCATCCCAAACCTGCCTAGCCAGAGAGTTTGGATGACGGCCAAAGCTTCTTTAGCAACAGCGCCGTCTTTAAAGACGGGGTGCGGCATCCTTCCTATTGGTGACGACACAGAGGAACTCTTAACGAAAGCACCAATGTCCGTGTCAAAACCGGCGGATCTCGGGTAGGGGGTCCCGAACTGTGCGTCTAGGCGGATGGTAACAGGAGACAAGGGACACGATGTTTTTACCTAGGTTCGGGCCCTCTCGGTGGAGGTAAAACCTTACTCCTGCTTGAGTAATATTGATGATATGGGTAGTACAAGAGTTGATCTACCACGAGATCAGAGAGGCTAAACCCTAGAAGCTAGCCTATGGTATGATTGTTTTTCGTCCTACGGACTAAAACTCTCCGGTTTATATAGACACCGGAGAGGGCTAGGGTTACGCAGAGTCAGTTACAATGGGAGGAGATCTTCATATCGTATCGCCAAGCTTGCCTTCCACGCCAAGGAAAGTCCCTATCCGGACACGGGACGAAGTCTTCAATCTTGTATCTTCATAGTCCGGGAGTCCGGCCAAAGGTCATAGTCCGACCATCCGGACACCCCCTAATCCAGGACTCCCTCAGGAACCCTTTGCATGGGTGCCCTGGGGGGTTTATATAGGCCTACCCCCTAGGGGTACAATGGTAATATGGCCGGGTGCTGGACCCGGCTGTCATTGTCTCTGGTCGCCGGCTTCTCTGCCGGCAGCTGGGGCCCGCCGCCTGGTGGGCCCCGCCGACTGGTCTGGTACGGAGCCGACAGGCCACTCCCACCGCTGGCAGATCTGGTGGGTGGCTGATCACTGTAGCCGTGATGCTAATGACGCAGGCTTGGTCAGTGGAGCGTGGCTACAGTCCCGCCGCCTGGTGGGAGATCACTGTAGCCACTCCATGTCTTATCTGGTTAATGGTGCACGGGCTTCGAGGGAGGAACTGGCCGCCTACTGGAGGATGGCCTCCCTCAGGTCCGGCTGGTCCGGCCTCCGCCGTCTTCCGGGCTCTCACAGCCTGGTAGGGCCCGCCGCCTATAGGCCGTACCGATAGGCCGTCGTGGGAACAGGGCTCCGCTTGTCAGGAGTGACGTCAAGGGGGGAGTGGCAACAGTGCCTCGCTGTGCGGAGATCTCCGCCTGTACGGGGCACTATGGCCATGCCAAGTCCGGGATTCGGGGATGAGGGACTACACTTTAGCCTCACCCTGTCTTGTCCTCTTGATGAAGGGCGCAGACTCTGAGGGAGCTGGGTGGCCGCCTGCTAGAAGCCAGCATCTAGGAGGCCGTATTTTAGGAGTTGGCCCGCCTTGGTGCCGTGTGCTGGTGCTTGGCCATCCTCAGGCAGCCGGCCGTAGAGCCAGCCGACCACCGGAGGGCGGCGCTTCATTCTGAGGTCTCGTGGGGCGAAGCCGTCCCAAAGTCTTGAAAGGCTCAGGGACCCGGGTGAGGCTACCCGTGGCCCATGACTCCGACAGTAGTCCCCAAAGCTGGTGAGGCGTCGTGGTCGACGGGCCATGAAGTCTCAGCAACTTCCCCTCTTGCCGTGCTTTGGACGAACGCTCGGTCTGCCTTGTGACGCGCCGACTACCGGAGTCGATTTGACAAGGCGGGCACGTCCGCCAATTTTGAACACCAAGGTGGGAAACATATGGCGTGCCTGCTAAGCTTCCCCAGGCCTGTCACCCGCCACGAGCACGCCATGCGGCGCACGTCAGCCTGGCCAGCCTGGCACCCCATGCTCCTGATGGGACATGATAGTGGGCGGGCCCCGCCACTACCGGGCCTCAGCACACGGGCGGATCCGCTGCGGCCGTGGCGGGCGGTTGTGATTCCCGTGAGAGTTACTACGCGGTAACTTGCTACATCTTGAGCTTGCGTTGGTATGACGCCCTCGATTCAATCGTGCACTAATCATGCACGCAAACGTGTACGATCAAGATCAGGGACTCACGGGAAGATATCACAACACAACTTTAAAAGTAAAATAAGTCATACAAGCATCATATTACAAGCCAGGGGCCTCGATGGCTCGAATACAAGTGCTCGACATAAACGAGTCAGCGGAAGCAACAATATCTGAGTACAGACATAAGTTAAACAAGTTGCCATAAGATGGCTAGCACAAACTAGGATACAGATCGTAAGAGGCGCAGGCCTCCTGCCTGGGATCCTCCTAAGTACTCCTGGTCGTCGTCAGCTGCCTGCACGTAGTAGTAGGCACCGCCAGTGTAGTAGTCATCATCGACGGTGGCGTCTGGCTCCTGGGCTCCAACGTCTGGTTGCGGCATCCGAGAAGAAGAGGAAAAAGGGGGAAAAGAGGGAGCAAAGCAACCGTGAGTACTCATCCAAAGTACTCGCAAGCAAGGATCTACACTACATATGCATGGGTATATGTGTAAAGAGGCAATATCGATGGACTGAACTGCAGAATGCCAGAATAATAGGGGGATAGCTAGTCCTATCGAAGACTACGCTTCTGGCAGCCTCCGTCTTGCAGCATATAGAAGAGAGTAGATTGAAGTCCTCCAAGTAGCATCGCATAGCATAATCCTACCCGGCGATCCTCCCCTCGTCGCCCTGTGGAAAAGCGATCACCGGGTTGTCTGTGGAACTTGTCTGGGTGTGTTTTATTAAGTATCCGGTTCTAGTTGTCATAAGGTCAAGGTACAACTCTGGGTCGTCCTTTTACCGAGGGACACAACTATTCTAATAGATAAACTTCCCTGCAGGGGTGCACCACATTTCCCAACACGCTCGATCCCATTTGGCCGGAAACACTTTCCTGGGTCATGACCGGCCTCGGAAGATCAACACGTCGCAGCCCCACCTAGGCACAACAGAGAGGTCAGCACGCCGGTCTAAATCCTATACACACAGGGGTCTGGGCCCATCGCCCATTGCACACCTGCATGTTGCGAGGCGGCCGGAAGCAGACCTAGCAACCTCCATTACAAAGGAAGTCACATTACGCGGTCCAATCTGGCGTGCGCCGCTCAGTCGCTCACGTCACAAAGGCTTCGACTGATACCACGACGTCGAGTGCCCATAACTGTTCCCGCGTAGTTGGTTAGTGCGTATAGGCCAGTGGCCAGACTCAGATCAAATACCAAGATCTCGTTAAGCGTGTTATTATGAAGTAACCGTGGACGCCGACCAGGGCCAAGCCCACCTCTCGCCTAGGTGGTCTCAACCTGCCCTGTCACTCCGCCACAAAGATCCACACAGAGGCCATCGAGACAAAGGTCCTTTCAGCCCCCAATCCGTGAATCACTCGCGAGTACTCAACGAGCCGACCCGACTTTAGTCACCATCTGTATAGTATGTATATATGTATAGTATATACCCGTGATCACCTCCCGAGTGATCATGGCCCAATAGTATAGCAAGGCAGACTGACAAGAATGTAGGGCCAAGGATGATAAACTAGCATTCTATACTAAGCATTTAGGATTGCGGGTAAGGTATCAATGCCTGTAGCAACAATGACAAGCTATGCACCAGAATAGGAGTAACCGAACAGTAACATGCTACACTACTCTAATGCAAGTAATATAGAGAGGAAAAGGCAATATCTGGTGATCAAGGGGGGGCTTGCCTGGTTGCTCTGGCAAGAAGGAGGGGTTATCAACTCCGTAGTCGAACTGGGCAGCAGCAACGTCGGTCTCGTAGTCTACCGGAGAGAAGAGGGGGAAGAAACAGTAAATACAATGCAAACATAAGCATGACGATGCATGACATGACAATGAGTGGTGTTAGGTGTGCCCTAACGCGGTAGTAGGTGATACCGACGAAAGGGGGAAACATCCGGGAAAGTATCCCCAGTGTTTCGCGCTTTCGGAGAGATGAACCAGAGGGGGAAAGTTGCATGTTCGCTATGCTAAGGATGTGTGGCAGACGAACGGGCTACGTGTCCGGATTCGTCTCGTCGTTCTAAGCAACTTTCATGTAGAAAATATTTTCATCTGAGCTACGGTTTATTTTCTATGTTATTCTGAATTTTTAATCATTTTCTAAATTTATTTATCTATTTAATTCTAACATTATCTAGAATAGTGTCTGCTGATGTCATCATGATGCAATGCTGAGGTCATTACTCAACAGTGCGGTTTGATTGGGTCAAATCTGACCTGTGGGTCCAGCGGGACCCACGTGTCATTGAGAAATAGGTGAAATAGGATTTGTTTTAAACTAACTAGGATTAGTTAAGTGTGGGCCCCATTAGTCAGTGAAAGATTATTGTTATAATTAACTAATTAATTAATTAGTAGCTTATATTTATTTTAAAAGAAAAGCTTAAAGGTTGGGGGGGCCGCATGTCATTGACTGGGGCCTCCGCAGTCAGCATAGTTGACTGGGTCAACTGGGCCCAGGGAGGCCAGGGGTCAGTGGCTGAGCGGTGGGACCCGCGGCGCCACGTCGGCACCGAGTCAGCGCGGCCACCGGAGTGCACCGGCGAGCCCAGACGCGGCGGCGAGCTCCGGCGAGCTCGGAAATGGGCTACAGTGGACCAAAACGGGCGCGGCCAGGCTCTCTGGAACGGCCTCTTCACGTCGCGTCCGATGGAGGGCAGCACGACGGCGGGGGTGGCCGGAATGGTCGCCGGCGACGACGTCGGGTGGACGCCAAGGCTCAGGCGACTTCGATGACGGGGCTACGGGGCACGGTTCGTTGCGGGGCTAGGTTCGTTCGAACGCACGCGACAATGCGCGTCGAGTGGCGGTGGTCGCAGGCACAGGGGTGGCCGGGGTTGAGTGGTGCTTCGAGATCAGGCGATAGCCGCAATCGCAGCTCGTCGGGGACGGATCTAGGAGCAGCGAGAGGATGCACTAGAGAGAGCACCGGTGTCGCGGTGTTGCAGGGAGCACGGTTACACGGTCGGACGCGAGCTGTGCGTGCGGTGACCGCGATGGCGAGCTCGACGGCGGAGCCGTAGCTTGGCAATGGTGGTGTGTCGCGCACGACTAGCTACGACGCAAAAACGGAGCAAAAACAGGGAGAAGATGGGGGGTGGAGCTCACCGAGCGGCACACGAAAGGGCTGCAGGGAACGGGAGCGCAGAGGCGAGGCGGACTCCGACGCGGTGGAGCTCGGTGTCCGGAGGTTGAAGACGACCTCGTCCACACCGTTGCAGTGACGTGGAGCTCGAACCAACGGTCGGGGACGACGAGGCGGGCGGTGAGGGAGCTCGGTGACTTGCTGGCACGGTGCAAGGAGGATGGTGGCCACGGCTGCGTGACAGTCACGGCCATGGGAGCGCTCGGACGGGGGCGGATCTAAGGAACGAGTGGGAGGCGGAGATCTGGGGGGAGAGCGGGGGTGAGTGGGAGAGGGAACCGAGGAGGCGTGGGCGTGGCGGCCTTATCCCATCGGCGGGGACGGTGAGGTGGTGCAATGGGGACGCGCCCCTGTTCATGGCGCGGTCGGGGGAACCGGGCGCGGGGAAGGAGGCGACCAGGGGGACGAGGGAGTGGGCCGGCCCGGATGGGCTGGCCGGCTGTTGGCTAGCTAGGCCATTCGGACAAGGGAGAGGGGGGTCCTTTTCCCTTTCCATTGTTTTTTTATTTTCTTTTATGTTTTTTATTTCTTTTCTGTTTTAGCTTAGTTTCCTTTTATTTTTGTTTTAGCAAAATACCAAAATGGCACCTAATTTGATATTACCAAATATGCCACTACCACAATAACTAGCTACCTAAACTAAAATAGTTTTGTAATTATTTATTATTTAAAAGTATTTAAATAATAGTTTTCGCTACTGTTTTATTCATCTTATAGCATTTAAAGGTTTTATAAAAGTAGGGTTTCTTCACCTTAATCACCTATGCATTATCTGGCACAAACCGAACATTTTAGTTTAATATTTGAAAGCTTTTGATGTTTCCCTCTATTTTGAATTTGAATTTGAATCGGTTTCGAACTAACGCGAGATTAGCAACAGTAATCAAGGTGACGTGGCATCATTAGCAGGGGTTACTGTAGCTTGATTATACGGGCTTCACAATTCTCCTCCTCTACAAGAAATCTCGTCCCAAGATTTTAGGAGGGGAGTAAGGGGGAAGGGATTGGGTTACGAAAAATCCAACGGATCTTCTTGGTCTTGGTTGCTCTTCTCGAAAAGGTCGATCCATTACGTGGATGTCTTCATTCCACTGCTTGAGGTCATCATTATGAAGTCATCATCCTTTCTTCGGGGGTTCCATCATACTTACGAATAGGTAATGGACAGCTCGGCTACGACAGAATGCTTACGAGGAAAACAATCTGGGGTTAACCCATGAATGAGCATAAGATTATCTCTGGAGTTGAACATATAAAATACCTCGAGAGTAAGGTACGAAGGTACAATAAGAGGTTCCAAGCGGATAGATAGTTGCTTGAAGTCTGAACCAGAGTGAGAAAGGGGTTCAGAATAGCAAGAGTAAGTATTGCGTCTGATACCAGAATAGATCACTAGGAAGGTGGCCCGTGAATTAAATACGAAGCTAGACGTGGGGAATAACCATTATAAACAGGGTTGTATAGGAGAGTCAGGTTTCGATCCTGTGAAACTGTGGGTTATTGGCCCACCATGTGGGTAAAAGTTGGAAGGGTGGAGACGTCTTGCGTGATCATGCAAGCAAGGCATGTCAGAGGCTAGCATGTCGATTATGTCGGCAACAGCGTCGGTACCAAGGGTGAGGGACGAAGAGAACCATTTTCCTGCTGGTTGAACATGGTGGACCAATAGGCAAAGTTCTCATCCATCGGCGGTTACCGGAATGTCATCAACAATAGTAACAGGGTCTTACTGATAGAGTGGTACAACAAGGAGCTTACCTAAGCAGTGAATTATCAATGCTCAAATAAGTAGATTACAAGAAAGGTTTAAACAAACAATGGAAAGGAAAAAGTGATTATCCGATTAAACAGAACAATGGAAAGGAAAATGTGTTTAAACACATATTTCAGGGGTATGTCCTTCCCAAGGACAAGCAGAGCATGATATCCATGCCAGGATATAATGTAGAAAACCCTTTAGGTAAGGGGAGAGAAATTTCATGATGTTACCCATACAACGGTGTTTGGATAATTGAGTAAGAAACATTTAGCATTGGGCTTCAAATGCTCTTGTTGAAAATCGGAGTACCACAGACATGCTTCGAGATAGAAGTGACATGGTCATTGGGTAAAGATCGAACTTTGGAAACACAAAGGATCCATCAGGAACAACTTATAGAATAAGTCTTACAATTTCCTCATGGAAGAATGGTTAACCTTGCTAAAAAGGAAGAACCATAACAATAGGTCCTTCGGCCAGGTGTGCTAGGTATGACATCACCCTACTGGGTTATATAAATACCAATGTTATAACTCTTGGAAATATGTCCCAACCATCATAGCTGACAGAGATTCAGATCTAATTGGTGTAAAAAAATCCTCAGACTCGGGATGCCTGAGAAGAAAAGGTACAACACAAATTGACGAGATGACATTGTAAAATTCTCGGGAAATGAACTATGGAAGCGAGTTCCGAAACAAGAGTTCATCAGTAAACAAAAGAGAGGATGAGGAGGTGGCTGATGGACTCAGCGACAATTCAACGAGGTATCCAAAAAGATGGATCTCCACAATTATGTGGATAAGGAGATAACATTTGTCAGATCAAATGATATAATGAAGTATGCTCGAGGAAAACATACACAATTAAACATTGGTTGAAAGGTGCGCCCGTAATATGGGTTGGGTTGCACGACCAATGTTAGAATGGTGATTCAATAATCAATAGTCTAAGAATGAACGGCCGACCATTAACATCGAAGCAATAGGGTTGCTAGAAGGGCAGAATCCAAACCGCACCGTTCACTAGTTGGTACCCCGGTTGGAATCAACACGAGGACCAAGAAAGAATGGTGACGGTGAGAAGTATCACTATACCAAGAATTCTTAAGAGGTGGAGTAATCCTCACAACATCCTTGTCATCAAGGACATTAATACTTCAAGGTAGAACATCATACAAACTGGATATCAAGTTGCATCCATAACATGAACAAGTTTGTGTTGGGGGAAGGCAAGAATGTTGTCGATGATAACACAATCATGAGGGGCAAGGATGGTATTTCCCATCATGTATTTGATTGATATCCTGTAAGGAATCGAAATGCTGATGATTATCACGACAAATGTTGTCGAGAGGCTCCACGAAGATATAATCGATCGGTGACGACATCAATCCAAGGGAATTGGTGAAGCAAAAGGCTATTATAAACATAGTTAAGATGTCATCTCGAGATTCAGGGTGTCTCTAAAGACAAACAATATGATGGTGAAAGTTCGATGTAAGCTTAGAGCGCTGTCGGGGTTGTGTCCCGGGGATGAAGGGCATAGGTAGAATGGTCAAGCAGTCAGCCTGACGATGATGATGTAGTCAATCAGCTAGGAATGACACGATCGAGTTCCAACTCGTAAGCAATGAAGATTACTAATAGTTGTTGAATCATAGTGCGGACTCGATTCAGTTGTCGGTGTCCTTGAGGGGTTTTAACAACTCAGAATCCGTTGGAAAAATGGAATCGACAAGAATATTAGTTGATGAAGAACTCAAAAGAAGTTATGTAGTTCCGTGGTATTCTCGAGATACCAGAGGGTAATACTCGAAAGAAGATTATAATAGAAACTGAACTGGAGTGTTGACTTGCAATAGCAGATACTTTAATCTTGTCATAATAGACAAGGCAATGGAATGGTTTCCTTTCAGATGTATTGAACACGGTTAGCATGGTCGAAACCATAATTGTAAGAGATCCAATTTACTACACCAGAAGAATTATTCGAATGATTAAATATACTTACAAGAAGCTTTCATGATAGGTTCCACATTGGGTCCATGGGCATGAACACAAGGGTTCAAGGTCGACTCCCACTTCTCCGAAGCACAACCTTACATTCACTTCTCGTTTTGATATAGGCATTAGTGTTGAAAGTTTTACCTGGTGAAATACCAGATGAGTATGACTCGTGAAAACTACCGAGTTCAAACATATTAAGGAAGGCATAGTTGAACCCGTCAGAGTATTGTGGAAACATATACCACAAGCTTCAAGAGTAAATATCACCAGCTTGAAAGCAAAGCAATGTTGAGAAAATAGAGGATACAATTTACCAAAGGCATTATGTATCCAAGGGAAGGCTCACAAGGTTATTGAATATGAAGGACGTTGTCGGATAAAATCCAACAATGGATCGGGCGATCCATAACGAAGCTGATGTGAGTATCGGTACTCAATCAGAGGAAGAAAGAATGGACGGGCATCATATTATAGAACATCTGAATAATTTGATGCTTAGATAATCAAAGGAATTATGATTTCCAAAACAAGGATCAGAAGCAGACGCTCTGATCAAGGATGGATAAGTTGGATAGACCAGAGGCACAATTGACGACAAATAGTTTGGTCGAGAACCAACTCATGTTCAAAATGACGTCTGAGCTAGAGGATAATTTAGAAGGGTTGATTGATGATTGTGTGCATTCGCACACATGTTGAATCAATAGGATCAAAATGACGGTGTCAAAAGATACTAATGAATATTGCTAGTGATATGGGACCATCCATAATGTAAGCATACAAGTATTTGTAGAGCAATAGTTTGAAGAGGATGCTCAGAAGGTCGGATAGTATTTCAGAGTATCTTATGAAGCATACGAACAACTGGGGATGAATGGATACTCAATAAGTGCGAGGAATTTTCAATAGGGGTATTCATGTGGTAAAGAACTGCAAGGCAATAAGCTTAAAGGATTTTCGGAACAACGGAGAGCAATTTAGGGCATCTTGTAATAACAAGAGCAACTGAGGATGAAGGTATGAACGACAAGTGTAGGTAGTTATCCATAAGGGTATATCGGTGGTAGGGGATTGTGAAGTCGGTGGGCACAAGGGTCTCGGGAAAAACCTCGGAGAGTATCTTCAGAATCTTCTGGTGCAACAAGCGATCATCTGGAGTGAGGGGCTCTCCTGGAGAAAGTATTTTCGAGAACCTAAAGTTAGTCTTTTTAGCAAAATCATTTAACCCGAATAGGGGAGAGAATAGAGTCCCAGAGTATAGGTCGAGGAATAAAAGATCCTAATACCACCCAATGGCGACGTGGGTCCGTAAGACACACAGCCATGTTAGTAAAAGTTTTGCAATGACTAGACTCGACTTCGGCCAAGGAGTTTGGAAGGGGGATTCCTACATGCAGCTAGCTCTGATACCAACTTGTGACGCCCCTGATTCAATCGTACACTAATCATGCATGCAAACATGTACGATCAAGATCAGGGACTCACGGGAAGATATCACAACACAACTCTAAAAGTAAAATAAGTCATACGAGCATCATATTACAAGCCAGGGGCCTCGAGGGCTCGAATACAAGTGGTCGACATAAATGAGTCAGCGGAAGCAACAATATCTGAGTACAGACATAAGTTAAACAAGTTGCCACAAGATGGCTAGCACAAACTGGGATACAGATAGAAAGAGGCGCAGGCCTCCTTCCTGGGATCCTCCTAACTACTCCTGCTCATCGTCAGCCGCCTGCACGTAGTAGTAGGCACCTCCAGTGCAGTAGTCGTCGTCGACGGTGGCGTCTGGCTCCTGGGATCCAACGTCTAGTTGTGGCATCCGAGAAGAAGAGGAAAACGGGGGAAAAGAGGGAGCAAAGCAACCGTGAGTACTCATCCAAAGTACTCGCAAGCAAGGATCTACACTACATATGCATGGGTATATGTGTAAAGAGGCAATATCGGTGGACTGAACTGCAGAATGCCAGAATAATAGGGGGATAGCTAGTCCTATCGAAGACTACGCTTCTGGCAGCCTCCGTCTTGCAGCATATAGAAGAGAGTAGATTGAAGTCCTCCAAGTAGCATCGCATAGCATAATCCTACCCGGCGATCCTCCCCTCGTCGCCCTATGGAAAAGCGATCACCGGGTTGTCTGTGGAACTTGTCTCGGTGTGTTTTATTAAGTATCCGGTTCTAGTTGTCATAAGGTCAAGGTACAACTCTGGGTCGTCCTTTTACCGAGGGACACAACTATTCGAATAGATAAACTTCCCTGCAAAGGTGCACCACATTTCCCAACACGCTCGATCCCATTTGGCCGGACACACTTTCCTGGGTCATGACCGGCCTCGGAAGATCAACACGTCGCAGCCCCACCTAGGCACAACAGAGAGGTCAGCACGCCGGTCGAAATCCTATGCGTGTAGGGGTCTGGGCCCATCGCCCATTGCACACCTGCACATTGCGAGGGCGGCCGGAAGCAGACCTAGCAACCTCCATTACAAAGGAAGTCACGTTACGCGGTCCAATCTGGCGCGCGCCGCTCAGTCACAGACGTCACGAAGGCTTCGGCTGATACCACAACGTCGAGTGCCCATAACTGATCCCGCGTAGTTGGTTAGTGCGTATAGGCCAGTAGCCAGACTCAGATCAAATACCAAGATCTTGTTAAGCGTGTTATTATGAAGTAACCGCGGACGCCGACCAGGGCCAGGCCCACCTCTCGCCTAGGTGGTCTCAACCTGCCCTGTCGCTTCGCCACAAAGATCCACACAGAGGGCCGTCGGGACAAAGGTCCTTTCAGCCCCCAATCCTGAATCACTCGCGAGTACTGAATGAGCCGACCCGACTTTAGTCACCATCTGTATAGTATGTATATATGTATAGTATATACCCATGATCACCTCCCAAGTGATCACGGCCCAATAGTATAGCAAGGCAGACTGACAAGAATGTAGGGCCAATGATAATAAACTAGCATCCTATACTAAGCATTTAGGATTGCGGGTAAGGTATCAATGACTGTAGCAACAATGACAGGCTATGCAACAGAATAGGAGTAACCGAACAATAACATGCTACACTACTCTAATGCAAGCGGTATAGAGAGGAATAGGCGATATCTGGTGATCAAGGGGGGGCTTGCCTGGTTGCTCTGGCAAGGAGGGGTCGTCAACTCCGTAGTCGAACTGGGCAGCAGCAACGTCGGTCTTGTAGTCTACCGGAGAGAAGAGGGGGAAGAAACAGTAAATAAATGCAAACATAAGCATGACGATGCATGACATGACAATGAGCGGTGTTAGGTGTGCCCTAACGCGGTAGTAGGTGATACCGACGAAAGGGGGAAACATCCGGGAAAGTATCTCCGGTGTTTCGCGCTTTCGTACAGATGAACCGGAGGGGGAAAGTTGCATGTTCGCTATGCTAGGGATGTGTGGCAGACAAACAGGCTACCTATCCGGATTCGTCTCGTCGTTCTGAGCAACTTTCATGTAGAAAACATTTTCATCTGAGCTACTGTTTATTTTCTATGTTATTCTAAAGTTTTAATCATTTTCTGAATGTATTTATCTATTTAATTCTAACATTATCTAGAATAGTGTCTGCTGATGTCATCATGATGCAATGTTGAGGTCATCAGTCAACAATGCGGCTTGACTGGGTCAAATCTAAGCTGTGGGTCCAGCGGGACCCACGTGTCATTGAGAAATAGGTGAAATAGGATTTGTTTTAAACTAACTAGGATTAGTTAAGTGTGGGCCCCATTAGTCAGTGACAGATTATTGTTATAATTAACTAATTAATTAATTAGTAGCTTAAATTTATTTTAAAAGAAAATCTTAAAGGTTGGGGGGCGCATGTCATTGACTGGGGCCTGCCCAGTCAGCATTGTTGACTGGGTCAACTGGGCCCAGGGAGGCCAGGGGTCAGTGGTTGAGCGGTGGGACCCGCGGTGCCACATCGGCACCGAGTCAGCGCGGCCACCGGAGTGCGCTGGCGAGCCCAGACGCGGTGGCGAGCTCCGGCGAGCTCGGAAATGGACTATAGTGGACCAAACTGGGCGCGGCCAGGCTCTCTGGAACGGCCTCTTCACGTCGCGTGCGATGGAGGGCAGCACGACGGCGGGGGTGGCCGGAATGGTCGCCGGCGACGACGTCGGGCGGACACCGAGGCTCGGGCAAGTTCAATGACGGGGCTACGGGGCACAGTTTGTTGCGGGGCTAGGTGCGTTCGAACGCACGCGACAACGCGCGTCGAGTGGCGGTGGTCGCAGGCACAGGGGTGGCCGGGGTTGAGTGGTGCTTCAAGATCAGGTGATAGCCGAAATCGCAGCTCGTTGGGGATGGAGCTAGGAGCAGCGAGAGGATGCACTGGAGAGAGCACCATCGCGGTGTTGCAGGGATCACGGTTACACAGTCGGACGCGAGCCGTGCGTGCGGTGACCGCGACGGCAAGCTCGACGGCGGAGCTGTAGCTTGGCAATGGTGGTGCGTCGCGCATGACTAGCTATGGCACGAAAACCGAGCAAGAACAGGGAGAAGAAGGGGGGTGGAGCTCATCGAGCGGCACACGAAAGGCCTGTGGGGAATGGGAGCGCAGAGGCGAGGCAGACTCCGACGCGGTGGAGCTCGGTGTCCGGAGGTTGAAGACGACCTTGTCCACGCTGTTGCGGTGGAGCGGAGCTCGAACCAACGGTCGGGGACGACGAGGCAGGCGGTGAGGGAGCTCGGTGACTCGGTGGCGCAGTGCCGGGAGGACGTGGCCATGGCTACTTGACGACAACGGCCATGGGAGCGCTCGGACGGGGGCGGATCTAAGGAACGAGTGGGAGGCGGAGATCTGGGGGGAGAGCGGGGGTGAGTGGGAGAGGGAACCGAGGAGGCGTGGTCATGGCGGCCTTGTCCCATTGGCGGGGACGGCGAGGTGGTGTGACGGGGACGCGCCCCTGTTCATGGCGCGGTCAGGGGAACAGGGCGCGGGGAAGGAGGCGACCAGGGGGAACGAGGGAGTGGGTCGGCCCGGATGGGCTGGCCGGCTGTTGGCTAGCTAGGCCATTCGGCCTAGGGAGAGGGGGGTCCTTTTCCCTTTCTATTGTTTTTTTCTTTTCTTTTATTTATTTTATTTCTATTCTGTTTTAGCATATTTTCCCTTTATTTTTGTTTTAGCAAAATACCAAAATGGCACCTAATTTGATGTTACCAAATATGCCACTACCACATTAACTAGCTACCTAAACTAAAATAGTTTTTTAATTATTTATTATTTAAAAGTATTTAAATAATAGTTTTGGCTACTGTTTTATTCATCTTATAGCATTTAAAGGTTTTATAAAAGTAGGGTTTCTTCACCTTAATCACCTATGCATTATCTCGCACAAACCGAACATTTTAGTTTTAATATTTGAAAGCTTTTGATGTTTGCCTCTATTTTGAATTTTAATTTGAATCGGTTTCGGACTAACGTGATATTAGCAACAGTAATCGAGGTGACGTGGCATCATTAGCAGGGGTTACTGTAGCTTGATTATCTGGGTGTCACAGTTGGTTTTCTTCGAAGAGGAGAGGGTGATGCAGCAATAGTAGCGTAAGTATTTCCCTCAGCTTTTGAGAACCAAGGTATCAATCCAGTATGAGGCTCCTCAAAAGTCCCACGCACCTACACAAACAAACTGAGAACTCGCAACCAACGCAATAAAGGGGTTGTCAATCCCTTCACGGCCACTTGCAAAAGTGAGATCTAATAAAGATAGTATGATAAGATAAATATATTTTTGGTATTTTATAATATATATGCAAAAGGTAAAGATGCAAATAAAAGTAGATTGAAAGCAAATATGATAAGAGATAGACTCAGGGGCCATAGGTTTCACTAGAGGCTTCTCTCAAGATAGCATAAGTATTACGGTGGGTGAATAAATTACTGTCGTGCAATTGATAGAAAAGCGCATAGTTATGAGATTATCTAGGCATGATCGTATATATAGGCATCATGTCCATAAGAAGTAGACCCTCCTGCATGCATCTACTACTATTACTCCACACATCGACCGACTCCTGCCTGCATCTAGAGTATTAAGTTCATAAGAACAGAGTGACGCATTAAGCAAGATGACATGATGTAGAGGGATAAACTCAAGCAATATGATATAAACCCCATCTTGTTATCCTCGATGGCAAAAATACAATACGTGCCTTGCAACCCTTTCTATCACTGGGTAAGGACACCACAAGATTGAACCCAAAGCTAAGCACTTCTCCCATGGCAAGAAAGATCAATTTAGTACGCCAAACCAAACTGATAATTCGAAGAGACTTGCAAAGATAACTCAATCATACATAAAAGAATTCACAGAAGATTCAAATATTATTCATAGATAAACTTGATCATAAACCCACAATTCATCGGATCTCGACAAACACACCGCAAAAAGAGTTTACATCGAATAGATCTCCACAAGAGAGGGGGAGAACATTGTATTGAGATCCAAAAAGAGAGAAGAAGCCATCTAGCTAATAACTATGGACGCGTAGGTCTGTGGTAAAGTACTCACAACTCATCAGAGGGGCAAGTATGTTGATGTAAAAGCCCTCTGTAGGGATGGCACCCACCGGGTTTGGGTACGGGTATAGTTAGCCCATACCCTTACCCATCCTCCTTGAGCTTACCCATTACCCGTACCCATACCCGTTAACGGGTACAATTTTTTCCCATACCCATCACCCGACAAGGTAAATGGGTACCCACGGGGAAAAATACCCGTGTGCGCACATCAACTTGAGCAAAAAGTAATCATAATCGACAAGATGTCATTGACCTCTTTTGTTTCATTTCTAGCCAAACTTCAGAAATTATGTTCTATTTGCGTACTTCGTTGACCTCTTCCATCTCCTCCTGTTCATCTTAATCATTGAAAAGAACAACATTGAATTCAAAAAAAAGAACAACATGATCTCCATCTTCATCCATTGGGGCAGATGTATCATTGGCATATTCACAAGGAACATGTACTTGGCTGCTGAGCTTGTACTACTGCAAAAGGAGCATCAATAACAAAATAGACATCAAATTCATATATATGTAGTCTACTGAATATAATACTTGATTCTTAATGAGCACTGAAATTACGATGCTCATATATACATAATACACTACATACTGAAATCTTGTACTTATATAACATATCTACATCGAATATCTTCTATATATAGAAAAATCATATTCATCACAATAGCTATATACTGTATACATCTTGTATAAGCAGAAACCAATGATTATATGCACGAATGCATCACCTCATCCATATAAAAAAACTACAAGATCAATGTGCTATCCATCGACAAGATCGGGGTTGTCATGCCATGCTCCTGGCCGTGGTGGAGCTGTGGTGGTCGCTGCCCTCAGACTAAATCTGCATGAGTGTGAGCTACATCTGCTGCTCCCGGTCGCCGTCCTCACACAAGTTGTGGTCCTCATCCGCAAGGTCCATGGTGTCCGAGTGACTGGAGGCGCTAGCAACGGCGAGGCAGTGAGCAGCTGGAGGCGCTGGCGGCGGCGACTAGCGATAGCCGATGGACGAGGAGGCGAGGAGATGAAATGAGACGAGGAGATGAGGAGGATATCTATCTAAATATGGGCCGTGATCACACGTATTCATTATTCACCATCACCTAATCACGTTAATCTAGGAGAGAAGGAGAGATTTATGGGATTCGTTCTGCCATTACATGTTTCCTTTCCATGTTTACCGGGTCACCCATATTTACCATGTAGCTACTGCCAACGTGGGCTACTCATGTAGTCAATGGCTATGGGATTAGACTCATTTTGTGGGAAATTAAATTAGATAAATGAGTAATAAGGGCCCACTTAACATATTTTATGTGGGTCTATGGGTACACGGGTATGGGTTATGACATTCCATACCCGTACCCACTATACCCGATGGGTTTAATATTTTTCTATTTATATACCCATGGGTAATCATTTATTCCATACCCTTACCCTAATAGGGTTTTTACCCGCCGGATATGCGGGTAACGGGTACCCATTGCCATCCCTAGCCCTCCGTGGTCGATTCCCCC
Organism: Triticum dicoccoides; assembly: GCF_002162155.2. Classification (NCBI taxonomy): domain Eukaryota; kingdom Viridiplantae; phylum Streptophyta; class Magnoliopsida; order Poales; family Poaceae; genus Triticum; species Triticum dicoccoides. Next base: position 664,433,460 of record NC_041389.1, on the reverse strand, counting down.
TCCGGCGGAGTGCCGGCGAAGGCTCCAAGATGGGATAGCGGATACAGAAGGTTACGGTGGTGGAAATTGTGTTTCGTGGTGCTCCTGGATGTTTTCGGGGTACGTAGGTATATATAGGAGGAAGAAGTACGTTGGTGGCCTCCCGAGGGGCCCACGAGACAGGGGGTGCGCCCTACAAGGGGGGCGCCACCTCCTATCTCGTGGGAGCCTCGGCTGCTTCTTGACTCATTCCGTTTGGACTCCGTTTGATATTCCTTTTCTTCGAAATACTGAAATAGGCAAAAAACAGCAATATGGGCTGGGCCTCCGGTTAGTAGGTTAGTCCCAAAAATGATATAAATGTGGAAAATAAAGCCCATAAACATCCAAAAGGGGTAATATAATAGCATGGAACAATCAAAAATTATAGATACGTTGGAGACGTATCATAACTCTGCGCAGTAATCGGGGGGTCGTGGGGTCGTGGGCGCAGTTAATCCCACGATCCCATGTCCCGCCCCCTCGGCTTCGCAGCCCGAGGGCTATAAGTAGGGGGAGGCAAGGGAGCGGCGGATCATGCGTGCCCTCCTCCCCACTCTTTCTTCTTCCTCTCTCTCTGCTGCCGCTACTCAGCGCCCGCCGTAGCGCCGCCGCAGCTCGCCGTCGTCGAGCTCCTCCTTCCCACGCAGCTTTGCTTGGACGCCATGGCGCGCGAGAAGGATGGAGACTGGGACGGCTCGACGGTGATAAAGGATCGCCTCACCTTCCTCTGGGCCACGCGCTGGATGCCCAACGTGGCCTTTGTCAAGGTGCGGGTGCCGCCGCAGGAGGAGATCTCGCCAGCGCTGCAGGGGGGCGAGCGGGTTGTCTTCCGCTTGCATTTCCTCCGCGGCTTTGGCCTCCCGATGAGAGGGTTCCTCCGCTCATTCATGGACTTCAACCACATCCAGCCGCACCACCTGACGCCCAACACACCGTGACGCTGCTGTCCGCCTTCGTCATGGCGTGCGAGGGCTACCTCAGCATCCTCCCCACCATCGAGCTGTGGGGAGCTTTCTTCTATGGAAAACTGGGTACCTCCGCCAAGGAGACGGCAGCCGAGTGCGGCGCCTTCATCGCCGTGCACCGGCCATCGAAGAAGAACGCCTTCCCAGTCATCAAGCTGTCACAGTCGGTGAAACTGTGGCAGCAATCTTACTTCTAGGTGGAGAACATCGACCCGGCAGTCGACTTCATCAACATGCCGGTCTACGAGGCCGGCCCAACTGGGGCTACAAGCTGAAGCCCGTGTTGGCTGACACGACTGCCGCCATCGGCCGGCTCCGGGTGCTGATGGAGGCGGAGGGCCTCGTGGCATCCGACCTGCTGATCGCCTTCATCGAGCGCCGGGTTCTCCTGCTCCAAGGTCGTCCTCATCTGATATGTCGATGAGCGGGCACCGTGACCCGGGCAGGATGTGCACGAAGGAGATGCCGACTGCCGAGGTGGTGAGGATGGTGAACGAGATTTCCAACCTCAAGGTGTCGGAGGGATACTGGTGGTTCGGGAAGCGGTCGTACTCCCCCGACAACCCGCCGCCTGCCGTAAGTCTCTTAGCTTCTTCTTTTTTAGTTCTTGCTTTAGTCTTGGTCTTGGTATGAAGTGGTTCCTTCTCTGGAGCGCAGATCTATATGTCTGCGACGACGGCCGCCATTGTCGGGCCGGGTGATGATTACCAGCCGGACCAGGAGGTGAGCGACGAGGACGACCCCGACTTGGGGGCGGCCGCGTTGGAAGACGACGCCGTAGGCGGCGATGACGGAGCAGGCGGCTCTGAGGAAGGGGCGGCGTGGAGACCTGGCCTGATGACGACGAGGATGAAGATGAGCCACGCCCTGCCCGAAGCACTGCTAACACAGGCACGGGCCCCTCCGCCGGGCCGTCTGCTCGAGGCGGCAAGCGCAAGCAGAAACAGGGCGCCGCCCTGTTCGGCAGCGTGCCGAATAAACCCAAGAACCCAGCCACGGCGACCAGGCGGAAAGAGGCCGCGACGAAGGTGGCCAAGTTCCTGAGGCAGCCGAAGGCGCCGCCCATGGTGTCAGCGTAAGTATTTCTCTTACGCTTCCGTTTTCTTGCCGTTCTAGCCTGGAAAACCTCTTTATCTTGCTTTCTTATCTCAGGGCTCTGCTCACCCTCAATAAGTCGGCCGCCGCCTCGGTCATCAGGTCGGCGGAGACCTCCACCGCCACCCGGCGAATCGATCTGGCCGCCGACCTCCGGGGGCGCAGGAGCGAAACGCGCGGGAGGTGCGCAAGGAGCAGGAAGCCGCCCGCCTGGAGAAGGCAGAGGCTGACAAGGCGGCGGTGTCTGCGCTGAGGAAGCTGGCGCAGGCGGAGGCTGGTGCCGCGGCGAAGGAGCGGCTTGCGGAAGCCGCGTGCCTCCAGGAGCCGCTGCTCGTGGCTCCCCTGAATTCCGCGCCCCCTCTGCCAAAGTTTGTGGCGACGACCGAGGGAGCCGACGACGAGCAGCCGGTCATGGAGAGGGAGGGCGGCGACGTTGCCATGCTGGACGTCATCGTGCCTCCGCCGCCGCCCCGCCGGTGCCACCAGCCGGGAACGAGGTGGTGACGGGCCTAACTCCTGAGGCCCACACACCCGTCGCCGCCGTCTTGCGAAGGCGTTCTCGGTGCCGCAACCACTGGAGGCCGGCACCGCGAGCTCGTCGGTCCCGGTCACCGAGGCGACCAGTGTTGCGCCCACCGGCTGGGTGCGCGGAGGCAGGACAGGAGCCTTGAACCAGGCGGCCCTCAATGTCCAGGCCAAGCTCCGGGCCGAAGCCGACGCCCTCAAGCGGTGCAACAAGGCATTTCTGAGCTCGCGAGCAGACATCCGAGTAAGCTTCTCTCTTCTTTTATTTTTGATCTTCTTGTTTCTTGGTGGGGACGCGCCAGCGCACCCACTGGGTGTTGTCCCCAAGTTTCGGGCCGGCTGCTGAGCAGGCGGTCCGGAACTTTAACTTGCGAGCATCAAACGCTAACTCCTTCTGATATCCCTATTGCAGAATTACCACAACCTTCGCGCGGCCACCTTCAACTCCGGAGTCTGGGAGTTGGAGAAGCAGACCGCCAACTTGTCCGAGAGCCGGAGTAAGTCTTGTCTTCCTTTCTCCGCTGGGTGCGTTGGCGCACCCGCGGGCTGTAGTCCCCGAGATTCGGGCTGACTGCTGAACAGTCATGCCGGATCTCCCCAGTAACTGCATTCCTCTGGTTGACTGTTGATAACTTCTTTCTCTGCAGAGGCGCGACAGCGCACCCGCGTGCTGTAGTCCCCGAGATTCAAGCCGACTGCTGAGCAGTCGGCCAGATCCCTAGCTGAGTGTTGATGTTCTTTCTTCTTCTTTCTTTGAAGAGGCCAACACCGCCTTGCAGCAGCAGCTGGGCGAGGCCAACACCGCGTTGCATGTCAAGGAGGTGGAGTGCAGCAAGCTGGCCAAGGAGCATGACCGACTGGTCACGCAGCTGACGGAGCAGACGGAGCGCCTCAAGACGGCTTATAAGGAGGCGAAGACAAAGGAGACCGACCTCCTCGCTGCGTTCGAGATCGAGTGCTCCGCCTGGGCCGACAAGGAGGCGCAGCTGACTGCTTGCTTCAGCATCATTGAGGACTTGGTCGATGGTAGGCCTCTTCTTTCTTTTTTAAATCGTCGGCTCCTATCCAGGCCGACTGCTGGCTTCTAACCTCTGGCTTCTTTGCCCTTCATCCAAACAGACTTCTTCCCAGGCCACTCTATCACTGCGAACCAGACCATCGAGGCTCATCGTCAGGAGCGGAGAGCAGAGGGCGTGCAGATTGCCGCCGACACTCCCTGAACCCTGAACGAGCAGCTTCTCAGCATCCAGGCCCGCCTTCGGTCGGCCCATCAGATGCTGCACCGTCTTCAACGCGTCGAGGCCCAGGCGATCTCTGCCCTCTGGCCAGGCATGCAGGTTCTGCGCACTCCCAGTCAGACTATCGACTGGCTAGAGGTGGCGGTCGGCCGCCTAGAAGCCTGGAAGGGCTCCTCGGCTCGGGCTGGGGCGCGCCGGGCCATGGAGTTTGTCAAGGCGTGGTACCCTCGGCTAGATCTAGCCCAGCTGGCCACGTTTCGGCTTGAGGCGCAGGAGGAGCTTGTGGTGGTGGAAGGCGACCTTGTCAGGAGGGCGGCAGCGATCGCCGACTACACCAACACCAGCGTCTTCGTCCCGGAGGTGGTTGACAAGGGCGCCGCGGTGCCGCTGGAGTGGTTCGGGCTGAACCCGGAGGACAGCAAGGACTTGACCAAGGTGATCGATTCCAGCGATGAGGGGGAGGAGGCGGAGGATGAGAAAGCGAGGAGGACGCACCGGAGGTCGGAGCGGATGGCCAGCCTCAACCTGACCGCGCCTCGAGCAACGACCCACGCTCAAGTGCACCGACTGCTGCTGGAGGCGGCCAGGCGAAGACCGACCAGCCGCCCGTTCCACCGACTGGCGCCGCCGACTCTACCATCTAGTCGTCCACTGCTCCGACCGGTGCCACTAAGTCCGCCATCCAGCCAGAATCCTCTGCTGCCCCAACCGGCGGCGCCGACTCCACCGTCCAGCCGGAACCCTTTGTCGCTCCTTAGGCTGTTGTCTTTTATTTTTCTGCACATTAGTCTCGACAAACTTTGATTATATTTGCACAATTCCACCCGCGGGGTGTATATCAAACTCTGTCGAATGCTGGCCAATGGGCCTTTTGCTATGTAAATACCCTTTGTTGCAAATTATGCTTTGTTTGCCGGCTTCAGACTTTTCTTGCTTTCTGCTCCTTGCTTTTTTCCTTTGTCGCCCTCCCCTAGCTATCCTCTTGCCAGCCAAACAGCAGCTCTGCGAACTGCGGCTGGGTTGAGTACTTAGCTACTTGTGGGAGGGCAAGTACTTAGCCGTTGGAGTGTCGGCAAGGTAAGCAGAAGCCGACCGGCCGGCTGCTCGGCAGCCGGCCGAAAAGGCGGGATGCCGGCCCCGGCTATATGCGCATTTTTCCTTAGTCATTTTTAATGTGGGCATTGTTTTGCAATCCCTTCCCACCGTACAGTCGCTCTGCGAGCTGCGGCTTCTAACGGGAGAAGTTTTTTGGTGCCGACACACTACTTGTCCGACTGCAGGAGACGGCATATAGCAGAAGGCAGCGAGCCTCCGGGCCAACTAGTCGAACCCGGTGCCAGGCAGAATGATAAAACAACACTCTCATAGGCATAACACTTATCATATAGATAAAAGAGGGTAGTCCCCGAGCTCTTCTCGGGGGACCCGGAGTCTTCGTACTTAATACAAAAGGTAGCGTGATACATACTGCTTTTAATTGTAAAACCTTCGGAGGAGGTTTGCGTTCCATGGCCTCTCCGTCTCCTTGCCTGAGTCATCTCTTTTGTGTGCTCTGGGCTTCTGAGCATCGATTAGGTAGTAGGAACCGTCGCCCAGCACTTTGCTGATGATAAAAGGGCCTTCCCAAGGTGCCGAGAGCTTGTGCTGGCCGGCTGTTCGCTGGATCAGCCGGAGCACAAGGTCTCCCTCTTGGAAGGATCTCGGCTTCACTTTGCGGTTGTAGTATCGGCGCAAACTCTGCTGGTAGATGGCGGACCGGCTGAGTGCCAACAGCCGGCCCTCTTCCAGCAGATCGACGCCGTCTTTTTGTGCCTCCTTGGCATCCGCCTCGGTGTACATGGTGACTCGCGGGGAGTCAAATTCTATGTCCGTCGGGATGATGGCTTCAGTGCTGTAGACGAGGAAGAAGGGTGTGAAGCCGGTCGACTTGTTCAGAGTTGTGCGCAGGCTCCAGAGGACAGTCGGCAGCTCATCGAGCTAGCAGCCGGCTGAACGTTCTAGAGGCTCGACCAGTCGGGGCTTGATGCCGGACAGGATGAGGCCATTTTCTCGTTCCACTTGGCTGTTTGACTATGGATGGGCAACGGACGCTAAGTCTAGTTGGATGCCCTGCATCGCGCAAAAACGAGCCAAGGCTCCTTTGGCAAAGTTTGTGTCGTTGTCGGTGATGATGTTGTGTGGTATGCCGTACCGAGTGGTGTTGTCGGCGGTGAAAGTCACGGTAGTCGGCCCATTCAGCTTCTTGATTGGCTTTGCTTCTATCCACTTGGTGAACTTATCCACAGCGACAAGCAAATGAGTCATGCCGCCATGAGCCGTCTTGAATGGCCCCACCAGGTCCAGCCCCCAAACGGCAAAGGGCCAGGCAATGGGAATGGTCTTGAGTGCAGAAGCCAGCAAGTGTGGCTTGGAGCGGAACTTCTGGCACTCTTTACACTTCCGGGCCAACTCTTTGGCGTCTTCTAGAGCAGTCGGCCAGAAGAAACCATGGCGGAAAGCTTTGGCAACAAGTGATCTTGAAGCCGCGTGGTGACCACATTCGCCTTGGTGGATATCTTTGAGGATTGCTTGACCCTGGTCCGGCTCCACGCAGCACTGGTACACACCAGTGACACTGCTCCATATCAGTTCTTTGTTGACTATGGTGTATGCTACTGCCCGACGTTGCACTTGTTGGGCTAGGATCTCATCAGTCGGCAGCTCTTTGTTCACCGGAAAGTTGAGGATGGGTTGAGCCCATGAAGGTGCTACTATTTCTTCGACTGCCATGACTGTAACTTGTACAAGGGCGATTGGGCCGGGAGGCGGCGGGTTGGAGTTGGTTGCCGCCTGTTGAGTTGAAGAAGTCCCCGGGCCGACTGCTGCAGTCCCCGGGCCACCTACCGAAGTCCTCGCGCCGGCTTCTGGGGCCCTCAAGTAGGATCCGACTGCTTCAGGAGGGGCCGGCACGAAGATGGAGTCGGACTCTGGTGATGACTTGACAGACGGCTTAAGGGGGCACTGTAGGGCGACGCCGGCTAGTATTGCTTACCAGGTGGAGCCGATCCGAGCCAGGGCATCTGCTTGCTCGTTGTCGTTTCTTGGCACATGGAGGAACTCGCACCCGTCAAAATATCCACTGAGTTGATGTACGAGGAAGCGGTAGCTTGCCATATTTGCATCCTTGGCATCCCAGTTGCCTGACGACTGCTGGAACACCAAGTCAGAGTCATCGTAGCACATGATCCAGCGAATGCCGAGTTCCTTGGCAAGCCGGAGCCCGTGTACGAGTGCCTGGTACTCAGCTACGTTGTTGGCACTAGTAGAAAAGGGGGCATTTGTCCCGGTTCGTGTAGGGCAGGTCCCAAAATATAGATTTCTTCTTCCACATGGGTGCGTGTCCCTTAGCGTCATTCGGAACAGCTAGTGCGTCGGGACCCTTTCCAAAGATTACGTGTAAATCATTAACCATAGCAAGTACATGATCACCGGTACGCATGGCGGGCTTCTTCCGGTGATCTGCCTCGCCTTTGAAATGATTGCCTTTCTTTCGACATTGATTGTTGGTCGGAAGAAATCGACGATGGCCCAGGTACACATTCTTCTTGCAGCTTCCTAGGTATATACTATCGGTGTCAAGTAAACAGTGCGTGCATGCGTGGTATCCCTTGTTTGTCTGTCCTGAAAGGTTACTGAGAGCGTGCCAATCATTGATGGTCATGAACAGCAATGCCTTTAGGTCAAATTTCTCCTGTTTGTGCTCATCCCACGTATGTACACCGTTTCCATTCCACAGTTGTAAAAGTTCTTCAACTAATGGCCTTAGGTACACATCAATGTCGTTGCCGGGTTGCTTAGGGCCTTGGATGAGAACTGGCATCATAATGAACTTCCGCTTCATGCACATCCAAGGAGGAAGGTTATACATACATAGAGTCACGGGCCAGGTGCTGTGATTGCTGCTCTGCTCCCCGAAAGGATTAATGCCATCCGCGCTTAAAGCAAACCATACGTTCCTTGGGTCACTTGCAAACTCATCCCAGTACTTTCTCTTGATATTTCTCCACTGTGACCCGTCAGCGGGTGCTCTCAACTTCCCGTCTTTCTTACGGTCCTCACTGTGCCATCGCATCAACTTGGCATGCTCTCCGTTTCTGAACAGACGTTTCAACCGTGGTATTATAGGAGCATACCACATCACCTTTGCAGGAACCCTTCTTCTCCGTCTTCCATCATAACCCCTATTTCTCCGTGCCTCATCCAAACATTATAGTGTGGCATGAAACCCTTGTAAAGCAGGTGGGTGTGAAGGATTTTCTGGTCAGAGTAAGACTTCGTATTCCCACATGTAGGGCATGGACAACACATAAAACCATTCTGCTTGTTTGCCTTAGCCACTTCGAGAAAATCATGCACGCCCTTAATGTACTCGGAGGTATGTCTTTCATCGTACATCCATTGCCGGTTCATCCACGAGCATTATATGTAATTAAGTGTGTCAAAAATCATTACAAAACATCATGAATAGATAATTAAGTGACCAAATTAATAGAAGTTCATCATCACATTAAAACCAAAGTACATACATAGTTCTCATCTAACAACATAAAGCTCTGCATAACATCTAAATTAATTAAACCATACATTGAAACTATGTAAAACATTTCAATGTGAGAACAAATGCGATCATAATCTCAACCAAGGTAACAACTGATCCAACGGCATAATGATACCAAGCCTCGGTATGAATGGCATATTTTCTAATCTTTCTAATCTTCAAGCGCATTGCATCCATCTTGATCTTGTGATCATCGACGACATCCGCAACATGCAACTCCAATATCATCTTCTCCTCCTCATTTTTTCTTATTTTTTCCTTCAAGAAATTGTTTTCTTCTTCAACTAAATTTAACCTCTCGACAATAGGGTCGGTTGGAATTTCCGGTTCAACAACCTCCTAGATAAATAAAATCCATGTCACATTGGTCGGCATAATTGTCATAAACAATAAAAGAACCAATAGTTATGAATAGATAATATATACCACATCCGAATCATAGACAGGACGAGGGCCGATGGGGGCGGATACCAAAACCATCGCACTATATAAGATGCAATAATAAAAGTAAGAAAATTATACAAGTATCTATATAAACATACAAGTAAGAATTCTTTTCCTCTCAGAAAGAAGATAAGAACAAGAGGCTCACCATGGTGGTGTCGACGACGAGATCGGCGTGGGCGATTGACGGCGGTGAAGACGGGGACGGGACGTGACGGACCGCTAAACCTAGACAAATATTGAGGAAAATGGAGCTTGGAGGTCGAGCTTGGAGAGGAGAAAGCTTAACTAGTGTGGCTCGGGCATTCCATCGAACACCTCGTGTGCATAGGAGGTGAGCTAGAGCACCACAAAGCTCTGTCCTCGCCAGCCAGGAAAAATAGAGCAGTGGGAGTGCTCTGCGCGCGGGCGAGGGGTATATATAGGCAATTAATTGGTCCCGGTTCGTGGCATGAACCGGGACGAAAGGGCAGCCTTTGGTCCCGGTTCAAGCCACCAACCGGGACCAATGGTGGTGGGCCAGGAGCGAGGCCCATTGGTCCTGGTTCGTCCCACCAATCGGGACCAAAAGGTCCAGACAAACCGGGACCAATGGCCCACGTGGCCCGGCCGGCCCCCGGGGCTCATGAATCGGGTCCAATGCCCCAATGGGTCCCGGTTCTGGACTGAACTGGGACTAATGGGCTGGCCCGACCTGGACCATTGCCCCCTTTTCTACTAGTGTGGAGGCGGCAAAGTGGATTTGCAGCACATATCTGAGCTTGTAGCCTTTGGGAGAGGTGAGGATGATGCCGGCTCCCAGACCGGTGCGCATCTTTGAACCATTAAAGTGCATCCGCCAATGGGTAGAGTCTGGCGCTGGTGCCAGGTACTGGGTCTCAGCCCAGTCAATGAGGAAGTCGGCCAGCTCTTGTGACTTGATGGCGGTGCGAGGCTGGTAGTAGATGGTGTAGGGGGGGCAGATCAATGGCCCATTTGGCCACTCGGTCTGAGGCATATCGGCTTCCAATGATCTTAGCAAGCGGAGTAGTGCAGACAATAGTAATTGGGTGCTCTTGAAAGTAAGGCTTCAGCTTCTTGGTGGCAAAGTGCACACCATAGCACATCTTCTGATAGTGGGGGTAGTTTTGCTTGGAGGCGGACAGCACTTCACTTAAGTAATACACCAGCCTCTGGACCGGCAATGCTCTGCCCTCCTCCTTGCGCTCCACCACTATGACTGTACTGACCACCCGACTGGTGGCGGTGATGTAGAGGAGCATGGGCTCTTTATCAGTCGGAGCCGCCAGGATAGGCGGGGTAGTCAACATCTTCTTGAGCTGGAGAAAAGCTTCGTCCGCCTTGTCGTTCCACTCGAAAAAAGTGGTCTTCTTCATGAGTTGGTACAGGGGAAGAGCCTTCTCGCCCAGCCGACTGATGAAACGGCTAATTGATGCCAAGCAGCCGGTGAACTTCTGCACATCCAACAGTCGTGTGGGCACCTCCATCTTCTCAATGGCCTTGATCTTCACAGGGTTGCACTCTATGCCGCACTCTGAGACCAGGAAGCCGAGAAGCTGGCTGGCTGGTACTCCGAAGACACATTTCTCCGGGTTGAGCTTGATCTGAAATCGGCGCAGGTTCTCAAATGTCTCCTGGCAGGTTCTCAAATCGGCGCAGGTTCTCAAATTGGCTAACCATTCTGGGAAGAATACTTCCATGATGAAGCCGGGTGCTAGAAGTCGGGCTATTTCTTCTCCAATGACTCTTCTCTTTTCTTCCGACAGGCGGCGCAAGGGCTGCCTGACTGGCTTGGCGTCAGGTCGGACATGTAACTTGTGCTCGGTGAAATCCGTCGGAACACCCGGCATGTCTTTGGGAGACCATGCAAAGATGTCCCGATTCTCACAGAGGAAATCGACGAGCTCGCTTTCCTATTTGCTGTCAAGGTTTGCACCTACGACAGCATGCCTCTCTGGGTGCTCCGGGTCCAAGGGTATCTTCTTAGTCTCCTTCACCGGCTTGAACGAGCCCTCAACTTCCGACTCCTTGGGGATGGGTGACATTTCCGGATGCTTGCCTGCCATCGCCACAACCCAGTCAAGGGGCCGCTTTTCAGCTGCAATCACAAGGGACTCGGCCAGCCGGCTGCTATCTGCAGCGCAGGCGGACGACTTCTTGTAGTCTCTGACTATGGTCAGGATTCCCTTGGCAGTCGGCATCTTCATCTTGAGGTAAGCATAGTGGGGGACTGCCATGAACTTGGCCAGAGCAGGCCGGCCAAGTAGCACGTGGTAGGGGCTCCCAAGGTCCACCACTTCAAACCAGACTGGCTCTCGGCGGAAGTGATTCTTATCTCCAAAAAGAACATCAATCTGGGTCTTGCTGATTGGTGAGCAGGAAACGCCAGGGACTATGCCATGGAATACAGTTCGACTAGGGTGAAGCTGCTTCTGCTTGATTCCCAATTTCTCCATTGTGTCATGGTACAAGATATTGATGCTGCTGCCGCCATCTATCAGGACTCTGGAGAAACGAACTGCCCGCCTCTCTGTTGCGAAGGTGGCATCTAAGACCAAGGCATAAGAGCCAGGGGAGGGCATCACCTCCGGGTGGTTGGCCCTGCTCCAACCGATGGGCTTCTTAGACCAATGCATAAACTCTGGAGTATCTGATGCCACTGCTTGTACTTCTTGATGTTGCTGCCATCTGCTGCGTCTGTCATCAGCCACACTAGTGAACACAATGTAGGCTCCGTGCTCCTCTGGATACTCATCTTGTATGGCGCCGACTGGCCGAGCCGTCGGCTACTGGGGCGGAGGAGGCGGCGGGCCAGCAGGCGAAGGAGGCAGGAGTCCATCTCCCTTGGCGATTCTGGTGAGCCAATGGCACTTCCGAGTGGTGTGGTTGGACGGCTTCACACCACAATGAAATTTGCAGGGCGCATGAAGGGTCTGCTCGTACGAGAAGGCGGGCAACCAATTAGGCTTGCCACCCTTCTAAACCTTGGGCGGAGGCTGCCCTGCCGGCTGATGGTCCTCAACTGTCGCCACTTGCCGGCTGGTGAAAGCCGGCTGCGTGGCCTTGCGCTTGTTGTCGCTTGGTTGCTGTCACCGACTGGTGTCGCCAGCCGGAGTCTGAGCAGCCTGAGGAGCCACCTTGCCGGATGCGTCAACTAGGATCTCCGCCTTCATGGAGGAATCGACCGTGGCGTGCTTGTCAGCGATGATCAGCAGTTCGTCGAGAATCGCAGGCTCGTCGTAGAGAAGTCGTTGCTTGAGGAGGGTGCCCTCTCGGCACCCGGCGGTGAAGTACTCGATGGCCTGCACCTCGTGCACGCCTTTGCAGGAGTTGCACAGTGATACGTCTCCAACGTATCTATAATGTTGATTGTTCCATGCTATTATATTACCCCTTTTGGATGTTTATGGGCTTTATTTTACACATTTATATCATTTTTGGGACTAACCTACTAACCGGAGGCCCAGCCCGTATTGCTGTTTTCTTGCCTATTTCAGTATTTCGAAGAAAAGGAATATCAAACGGAGTCCAAACGGAATTAAACCTTCGGGAGTGTGATTTTTGGAACGAACGTCATCCAGAGGACTTGGAGTGCAAGCCAAGCAGCAGCCGAGGCGGCCACGAGATAGGAGGGCATGCCCATCCCTACAGGGCGTGCCCCCCTGTCTTGTGGGCCCCTCGGGCGGCCACTGACGTACTTCTTCCTCCTATATATGCCTACGTACCCTGAAAACATCCAGAGAGCCAACGAAACACAATTTCCACCGCTGTAACCTTCTGTATCCGCAAGATCCCATCTTGGAGCCTTCACCGGCGCCCTGCCGGAGGGGGAATCAACCACGGAGGGCTTCTACATCAACACCATAGCCCCTCTGATGAGTTGTGAGTAGTTTACTATAGACCTTCGGGTCCATAGTTATTAGCTAGATGGCTTCTTCTCTCTTTTGGGATCTCAGTACAATGTTCTCCCCCTCTCTTGTGGAGATCTATATGATGTAAACTCTTTTTGCGGTGTGTTTGTCGAGATCCAATGAATTGTGGGTTTATGATCAAGTTTATCTATGAGAAATATTTGAATCTCCTCAGAATTATTTTATGTATGATTGAGTTATCTTTGCAGGTCTCTTCGAATTATCAGTTTGGTTTGGCCTACTAGATTGATCTTTCTTGCCATGGGAGAAGTGCTTAGCTTTGGGTTCAATCTTGCGGTGTCCTTTCCCAGTGACAGCAGGGGCAGCAAGGCACGTATTGTATTGTTGCCATCGAGGATAAAAAGATGGGGTTTATATCATATTGCTTGAGTTTATCCCTCTACATCATGTCATCTTGCTTAATGCGTTACTCTATTCTTTATGAACTTAATACTCTAGATGCAGGCAGGAGTCGATCGATGTGTGGAGTAATAGTAGTGGATGCAGGCAGGAGTCGGGTCTACTTGTTGCGGACGTGATGCCTATATACATGATCATGCCTAGATAATCTCATAATTATTCGCTTTTCTATCAATTGCTCGACAGTAATTTGTTCACCAACCGTAATACTTATGCTATCTTGAGAGAAGCCTCTAGTGAAACCTATGGCCCCCGGGTCTATCTTTTATCATATAAGCTTTCAATCTACTTTTATTTGCATCTTTACTTTTTGCATCTATATTATAAAATACCAAAAATATATTTATCTTATCATACTATCTCTATCAGATCTCACTTTCGCAAGTGGCCGTGAAGGGATTGACAACCCCTTTATTGCGTTGGTTGCGAGTTCTTTGTTTGTTTGTGTAGGTGTGTGGGACTTTTGAGGAGCTTCCTACTGGATTGATACCTTGGTTCTCAAAAACTGAGGGAAATACTTACGCTACTATTGCTGCATCACCCTTTCCTCTTCAAGGAAAACCAACGCAAGCTCAAGACGTAGCAAGAAGGATTTCTGGCACCGTTGTCGGGGAGGTCTTCGCTCAAGTCAAGACATACCAAGTACCCATCATAAACCCATCTCCCTCGCATTTACATTATTTGCCATTTGCCTCTCGTTTTCCTCTCCCCCACTTCACCCGTGCTGTTTTATTCGCCCTCTCTCTTTCCCAATCTCCTCCTCTCTTTTCGCTTGCCTTTTTCTGTTTGCTCGTGTGTTAGTTTGTTTACCTTGTCATTATGGTTAGTCCTCCTATCCTGATCATTACTCCCGAACATGAAATTCTCAATTTTAAGTAAAGGGAGGGACAAAACCTAAAAGATACTTGGCATAGAATTTGCAATGCTCAAAATAAATCTACTAGGAAGCTTTCTACTTCTGTACTTCTTCGCAATTTTTATGTAGGCATTACTCCTTGGAATAGATGTGTTCTTGATACCGTTGCCGGAGGGGATTTCTTGAGTAGCCATACTTTTGATGCTTATAATGCTATGTTAGATTTGTTTGGTCCACCACCTCTTTTGGTCAATGGAACTGTTTTAACTTTAGAACACGTTATGCAACGGCTTGCGATTATTGAAAATAAAATTGCCACTGTTGAGTTGATTGAAAATTTGGATAAAAAGATTCATAATCACATTACCCAATATGGATCTAGGGTTGGAGTTACTTTGAAAAATCTTAAAGAGAAAGAACCTATAGTTAATGAAAAAATAGATCTAGACTCTGCTAGAATCGGTAAACTTGAGGATATCATTACCAACTTAGGTTCCGCATTTTCCTCCATGAAAAACACTGCAAAACCCCCTACTAAAACTGCCAAGTTTATTTTTGTTCCTAAAAATAAGGGTGAATCTTCTAGTAAGGAAGACGCGGATCTCAAATCCATAAGTGTTTATCCCAATTGTCTCTCTATCGTTAAGGAACCTTTGATACCAACGAATTTCTTGAATTTTTTCCTAAAGGTTTAGTCATTTCTAAAAAGGGAGAAACCCCTAGAGATCATAAGTGCTCTATTTATGAATTGAGTGCCAAAGATGGCACTACTTAGATCTATCTTCGCTTTTATATCTAGCTAGGGGCGTTAAACGATAGCGCTAGTTGGGAGGCAACCCAATTTTATTTGTTTTTTTGTTTTTGTTCCTGTTTAGTAATAAATTTTTGCTTCTACCCTCTGTTTAGATGTGTTTTTATCTTTTAATTAGTGTTTGTGCCAAGTAGAACCTATAGGATAACCTATGATGATAGTTGATTTGATTCTGCTAAAAACAGAAACTTTGCGCGCATGAAATTAGTTTTGCTAAATGACAGAAACGTGATTTTGCGTTGATTCTTTTTGCTTCTGAAAAATAGACAAATTGTCCAGGACTTCCTATTTTGGTAGGATTTTTAGAGTTCCAGAAGTTTTCGTTAGTTACATATTGCTACAGACTGTTCTGTTTTTGACAGATTCTATTTTCCGTGTGTTGTTTGCTTATTTTGATGCATCTATGGCTAGTAAAATAGTTTATAAACCATAGATAAGTTGTAATAAAGTAGGTTTAACACCAAAATAAATAAAGAATGAGTTAATTACAGTGCCTTATGTGGTGGTTTTGTTTTCTTTCACTAACGGAGCTTATAATATTTCCTGTTGAGTTTTGTGTTGTGAAGTTTTCAAGTTTTGGGTAAAGCTTTGATGGACTATGGAATAAGGAGTGGCAAAAGCCTAAGCTTGGGGATTCCCAAGGCTCCCCAAGATATTCAAGGATAGCCAAAAGCCTAAGCTTGGGGATGCCCCGGGAAGGCATCCCCTCTTTCGTCTTCGTTCATTGGTAACTTTACTTGGAGCTATATTTTTATTCGCCACATGATATGTGTTTTGCTTGGAGCGTCGTGTATTATACTAATCATTGCTTTTTAGTTTACCACAATCATCCTTGTTGTACACACCTTTTGGGAGAAGCCTATTTGATTAGAATTTGCTAGAATACTCTATGTGCTTCACTTATATATTTTGAGCTTGATAGTTCTTGCTCTAGTGCTTCACTTATATCTTTTAGAGAACGACGGTGGCTTATTTTTTGTAGAAATTGCTAGTCTCTCATGATTTACTTATATTATTTTGCGAGTCTTTTAGAACAGCATGGTATTTGCTATGGTTATAAAATTGGTCCTAGAATGGTAGGCATCCAAGTTGGGTATAATAAAAACTATCATAGGAAGTGAATTGGATGCTATGATCAATTTGATACTTGATAATTGTTTTGAGATATGGAGGTAGTGATATTAAAGTCATGCTAGTTGGGTGATTATGAATTTAAAGAATGCTTGTGTTGAAGTTAGCAAGTCCCATAGCATGCACGTATGGTTAAAGTTGTGTAAGAAATTTGAAACATGAAGTGTACCTGGCTTGTGCATCCTTATGAGTGGCGGTCGGGGACGAGCGATGGTCTTTTCGTACCAATCTATCCCCCTAGGAGCATGCGCGTAGTGCTTGATTTTTGATGACTTCTAAATTTTTGCAATAAGTATATGAGTTCTTTTGACTAATGTTGAGTCCATGGATTATACGCACTTTTACCTTTCCACCATTGCTAGCCTCTTCGGTACCGTGCATTGCCCTTTCTCACCTTGAGAGTAGGTGCAAACTTCGCCGGTGCATCCAAACCCCGTGATATGATACGCTCTATCACACATAAACCTCCTTATATCTTCCTCAAAAAAACCACCATAATTACCTATTATGGCATTTCCATAGCCATTCCGAGATATATTGCCATGCAACTTTCCACCGTTCCGTTCATCATCATCATGACATACATTACTTTTGTCATATTGACATTGCATGATCATGTAGTTGACATCGTATTTGTGGCAAAGCCACCATGCATAATTTTTTATACATGTCACTCTTGATTCATTGCACCATCCCTGTACACCGCCGGAGGCATTCATATAGAGTCATATCTTGTTCTAGTTTCGAGTTATAATTCATATGTTGTAATCAATAAAAGTGTGATGATCATCATTATCAGAGCATTGCCAAAAAAGAAAAAAAAGAAAGGCCAAAAAAGGCCCAAAAAAGAAAAAAAGAAAATAAATAAAAGGGGCAATGTTACTATCTCTTTTTCCACACTTGTGCTTCAAAGTAGCACCTTGTTCTTCATGTAGTGAGTCTCATATATTGTGCTTCAAAGTATCACCATGTTTTTCATATAGTGAGTCTCATAGGTTGTCTTTTTCATACTAGTGGGAATTTTTCATTATAGAACTTGGCTTGTATATTCCTACAATGGGCTTCCTCAAATGCCCTAGGTCTTCGTGAGCAAGCAAGTTGGATGCACACCCACTAGTTTTCTTTTGTTGAGCATTCATAGCTCTAGTGCATCCGTTGCATGGCAATCCCTACTCCTCATGTTGACATCAATTGATGGGCATCTCCATAGCCCGTTGATTATCCTTGTCAATGTGAGACTTTCTCCTTTTTTGTCTTCTCCACACAATCCCCATCATCATATTCTATTCCACCCATAGTGCTATATCCGTGGCTCAAGCTCATGTATTGCATGAAGGTTGAAAAAGTTTGAGATTATTTAAGTATGAAACAATTGCTTGGCTTGTCATCGGGGGCATAGAAGTTGGGAACATCTTTGTGTGACGAAAATGAAGCATAGCCTAACTATATGATTTTGTAGGGATGAACTTTCTTTTGCCATGTTATTTTGAGAAGACATGATTACTTTGAGTAGTATGCTTGAAGTGTTACTATTTCTTTTATCAATATGAACTTTTATTTTGAATCATTTGGATCTGAACATTCATGCCACAATAAATAAAATTACATTGAGAATTATGCTACATAGCATTCCACATCAAAAAAAACTGTTTTTATCATTTACCTACTCGAGGACGAGCAGGAATTAAGCTTGGGGATGCTTGATACGTCTCCAACGTATCTATAATTTTTTATTGTTCCATGCTATTATATTACCCCTTTTGGATGTTTATGGGCTTTATTTTACACATTTATATCATTTTGGGGACTAACCTACTAACCAGAGACCCAGCTCGTATTGCTGTTTTTTTGCCTATTTCAGTATTTCGAAGAAAAGGAATATCAAACGGAGTCCGAATGGAATGAAACCTTCGGGAGCGTGATTTTTGGAACAAACGTGATCCAGATGACTTGGAGTGCAAGCCAAGCAGCAGCCGAGGCGGCCACGAGATAGGAGGGCGCGCCCACCCCTACAGGGCGTGCACCCCTATCTTGTGGGCCCCTCGGGCGGCCACCGACATACTTCTTCCTCCTATATATGCCTATGTACCCCAAAAACATCCAGGGAGCCAACGAAACACAATTTCCACCGTTGTAACCTTCTGTATCCGCGAGATCCCATCTTGGAGCCTTCGCCGGTGCCCCGCCAGAGGGGGAATCGACCATGGAGGGCTTCTACATCAACAGCATAGCCCCTCCAATGAGTTGTGAGTAGTTTACCACAGACCTTCAGGTCCATAGTTATTAGCTAGATGGCTTCTTCTCTCTTTTTGGATCTCAATACAATGTTCTCCCCCTCTCTTATTGAGATCTATTCGATGTAAACTCTTTTTGCGGTGTGTTTGTCGAGATCCAATGAATTGTGGGTTTATGATCAAGTTTATCTATGAGAAATATTTGAATCTCCTCAGAATTATTTTATGTATGATTGAGTTATCTTTGCAAGTCTCTTCGAATTATCAGTTTGGTTTGGCCTACTAGATTGATCTTTCTTGCCATGGGAGAAGTGCTTAGCTTTGGGTTCAATCTTGCGGTGTCCTTTCCCAGTGACAGCAGGGGCAGCAAGGCACGTATTGTATTGTTGCCATCGAGGATAAAAAGATGGGGTTTATATCATATTGCTTGAGTTTATCCCTCTACATCATGTCATCTTGCTTAATGCGTTACTCTATTCTTTATGAACTTAATACTCTAGATGCAGGCAGGAGTCGATCGATGTGTGGAGTAATAGTAGTGGATGCAGGCAGGAGTCGGGTCTACTTGTTGCGGACGTGATGCCTATATACATGATCATGCCTAGATAATCTCATAATTATTCGCTTTTCTATCAATTGCTCGACAGTAATTTGTTCACCAACCGTAATACTTATGCTATCTTGAGAGAAGCCTCTAGTGAAACCTATGGCCCCCGGGTCTATCTTTTATCATATAAGCTTTCAATCTACTTTTATTTGCATCTTTACTTTTTGCATCTATATTATAAAATACCAAAAATATATTTATCTTATCATACTATCTCTATCAGATCTCACTTTCGCAAGTGGCCGTGAAGGGATTGACAACCCCTTTATTGCGTTGGTTGCGAGTTCTTTGTTTGTTTGTGTAGGTGTGTGGGACTTTTGAGGAGCTTCCTACTGGATTGATACCTTGGTTCTCAAAAACTGAGGGAAATACTTACGCTACTATTGCTGCATCACCCTTTCCTCTTCAAGGAAAACCAACGCAAGCTCAAGACGTAGCACGCAGCTCGGCCCAGCGTGTGAGATAGTCGTGAGTCGATTCGCTGGCCCTTGGACGCACAAGGAGAGCTGGCGGGGCTTGGGAGGCCGCTTGTACGTGCTGGTGAAATTTCGGATGAAGGCTTCAGTGAAATCAACCCAACTGTTGATGCTGCGGGGCTTCAGGCTGTTAAGCCACGTCCGGGCTGTGCCCTGGAGCATGAGCGGGACGTACTTTACAACAAGGCGCTTGTTGCCGTTTGCTATGCTGACGGCCGTGGAGTAGTCGACCAGCAGTCCTCCGGCTTCACGGAGACGGTGTACTTTGGCGTATCTCTTGGGAGCGTGAACCCTTTAGGGAAGGGCTCATCTCGGATCCGTGGGCCAAAATAGGGCAGGCCCAACGCGTATTCTTCCTCTAGTGCCAGGGATCGGTTGAGGCAGTTGATCCGGTGGCGTGCGTCATTTTCTCCGACTCCTTCTCGGCGGCCAAGGCGGTCGCCGAGTGTCGAGTGAGTGACAGGCGGCAGAGTGGGATGCCTTTCTCTGCAAGGTGGAGGAGGAGGCGAGTTGCCTCGCTGCTCCACAGCTCGGGGACGGCCATCTGCATCATGCTCGATGGAGAGGTGAATCCGACTGCGGCTAGCAGCCGGCTCATTGCCTCTTCTTCCGCGGGCGCCACCAGTTAGTGTTCGAGATGTCGCGCCATGATCCTGGCGAAGGGGCGGTTCATCGTTCCGCCAGATGGGCACTTCGGCATTACGGCCGGTTTCGTGCTGCTCGGCGGCCGCGTCAAGGAGCTGCTGGACTCGCTCTGGCTTGTGGCAACGCTCGTCGCCCTCGTACTTGTCCAGCTCATCCATCACCGCCTAGGCAGCCCGGATGTTCTCTGTAGGCGTGGCGTAGACGGGATGATCCATCCTGAACATGCTGGCGATGGTCGCGCCACGCTGCCGGATCGAGCCGATGCGGCTAGGCCCCTCAGGAGTCGGCGTGCCACCAACAGCTCGGTCCATCTTGCGCCGATAGGCTTCTGAGAGGCGTCGCATGCTGGCTAGCCGGTGGGCGCTTTCGATGAGCTGGACGCGGTGTGCTTCCAGCATCTCAGTGTCTATGTCTTCCGGGATGGGCGCTGACAAGTATCGCAACGCCGCATCGAGTGGGTCTCGGACGCCTCCGTCCGAGTGCTCACCACTGTTGATGACAAGCACCTCCGTGATGGTACTACTGCCGCTGTGCTCGCGAGGAGGCGGCTCGTCGTAGACCACCACGTTGGTGGGGAACGCGTCAAGCGATGCTATGTCAGAGTAGACGATCATCGGGTCGGTGGAGCCAACAGACTCCAAGTCCACATCAGGCTCGCTGGTGACATGGAGTTGGTCGAGGAGGCTGACGAGGCGGCTCTCGGGGCAGTCGGGGCCCACGTCGGAGGCAGGCTCTTCGGAGAGGCGGATCTCGCCAACAAGGTCGGCGAGGCAGCTCACCGCGCAGGCAATCTCCGCACCGTGCAGCGTGTCAAGGCTGACGCTGTCGGGCGTGCTGGGCTGGCTGCGCTCGCCAGGAAGGAACAAGGTCCCGTCCAGAACAGGTCTCCGAACGACGGTGCACCTTGCCCCACGGTGGGTGCCAAATGTCGGGGGTTGGGTGCGACATATGCCAACGGATGGCTTATCATGGTGGGAGCGAGTAGAACAACCCCGGTGCCTGGAAGCGGGATGAGGCGTAGACACGAACGCCGGCGCACTTTACCCAGGTTCGGGGCTTTCCTAGGAGATAACACCCCTAGTCTTGCTCTGCGGGGTCTCCGCATGATCACTAAGGCACTAGTGAATACAATGGTGCTCCTCGAGCTGTATGCTAGAGGTAGAAGGAGGCAGGGCTAGCTCTCTTCTTCCTCTAGGGTGGAAGCTAGTTCTAATGGGTTGGGAACCCTTTGCATGGGTGCCCTGGGGGGTTTATATAGGACTATCCCCCAGGGGTACAATGGTAATCTGGCCGGATGCTGGACCCGGCTGTCAGTGTCTCCGGTCGCCGGCTTCTCTGCCGGCAGCTGGGGCCCACTGCCTGGTGGGCCCCGCTGACTGGTCTGGTACGGAGCCGACAGGCTGCTCCCGCCACTGGCGGGTCTGGTGGGTGGCTGATCACTGTAGCCGTGATGCTAATGACGTAGGCTTGGTCTGTGGAGCGTGGCTACAGTCCCGCCGCCTGGTGGGAGATCATTGTAGCCACTCCATGTCTTATTTGGTTAATGGTGCACGGACTTCAAGGGAGGAACTGGCCGCCTGCTGGAGGCCGGCCTCCCTCGGGTCCAGCTGGTCAGGCCTCCGCCGTCTTCCGGGCTCTCACTGCCTGGTAGGGCCCGCTGCCTGCAGGCCGTCGTGGGAACAGGGCTCCGCCTGTCAGGAGTGACGTCAAGGGGGGAGTGGCAACAGTGCCGCGCTGTGCGGAGATCTCTGCCTGTATGGGGCACTATGGCCATGCCAAGTCTAGGATTTGGAGGTGAGGGACTACACTGTAGCCTCACCCTGTCTTGTCCTCTTGATGAAGGGCGCAGACTCTGAGGGCGTTGGGTGGCCGCCTGCTAGAAGCCGGCCTCTATGGAGGCCGTCTGTTAGGAGTCGGTCCACCTTGGTGCCGTCTACTGGTGCTTGGCCGTCCTCAGGCAGCCGGCCATTGAGCCAGCCGGCCACCGAAGGGTGGCGCTTCATTCTGAGGTCTCGTGGGGCGAAGCCGGCCCAAAGTCTTGAAAGGCTCAGGGACCTGGGTGAGGCTACCCATGGTCCATTACTCCGTCATAGGGGAAAAGGAGCTCCCGAGCTTGGCAGCTCGGACTCCGGGATGTTGCCCAATATTTGTGGCCCGTTGCCCGATTTTAAGTTCCGAGCCTGGGCCATGTCCTCCCGTAGATGGGTATCCGGCTCGGCGAGCTCGAGAATCTGGACATAGTTTGTCCTCAATATTGAGGAAGAATCGTTGTTTTGTTCCTCCACTACCGCTATCTGATGGGTGACCAGCGGAGAGTTAATCTCCATTTGGTTGGGTTTAAGCCCGATCCGATCCTAGTCCGTAGCGACTCCCAGGGCGGCGTAGCGATCCAAGAGCTCGTTCAGGGAGGAGAGCTCCATTGGATCCATTTGCTTGGTGAATTCCGAGCTGACGCGGAGGCTGTTCTTGATGACCTGAGAAGTCATCGTCGGCGTGGCGGCCGAACGGGCGGCCATGATGAAGCCGCCCAGTCGGAGAGTCTGGCCTACAGCCAAGGTTCCTCCAGAGGTGATGTTGTCCTTGAAAACAAGGCGAGCCATCAATCCTTATCGGGACGGCACACTGGAACTCTCAATGAAAGCACCAATGTCGGTGTCAAAACCGGCGGATCTCGGGTAGGGGGTCCCGAACTATGCGTCTAAGGCTAATGGTAACAGGAGGCGGGGGACACGATGTTTACCTAGGTTCGGGCCTTTACGATGGAGGTAATACCCTACTTCCGGCTTGATTAATCTTGATGATATGTGTATTACAAGAGTTGATCTGCCACGAGATCGTAGAGGCTAAACCCTAGAAGCTAGCCTATGATTATCATTGTTGTTGTCCTACGGACTAAACCCTCCTATTTATATAGACACCGGAGGGGGCTAGGGTTACACAGAGTCAGTTACAGAGAAGGAGATCTACATATCCGAATTACCAAGCTTGCCGTCCATGCAAAGGAGAGTCCCATCCGGACACGGGACGAAGTCTTCAATCTTGTATCTTCACAGTCCAATAGTCCGGTCAAAGTATATAGTCCGGCTGTCCGAGGACCCCTTAATCCCGGACTCCCTTAGTGGTCAGGAATCGGGAGACTCGCGCTTGTTGTAGCGTTGCAGTTAAAATGATAATGGCAAGTCAAATCACGGGGCCCCACCTGTCCAGCAGTAACTCGCTGTCAAATCACACAACCCTACGTTTGCAGCAGCCTACTCCCTCGTCTTCTCGCATCTCTGTCGAACTGGCTAGGCGGAATTGCCTCGCCTACTGAGGGAGTCCTGGATTAAAGGGTCCTCGGACAGCCAGACTATATACTTTGGCCAGACTGTTGGACTATGAAGATACAAGATTGAAGACTTCGTCCCGTGTCCAGATGGGACTCTCCTTTGCGTGGAAGGCAAGCTTGGAAATTCCGATATGTAGATCTCCTTCTCTGTAACTGACTCTGTGTAACCCTAGCCCCCTCTGGTGTCTATATAAATCGGAGGGTTTAGTCCGTAGGACAAGAACAATCATAATCATAGGCTAGCTTCTAGGGTTTAGCCTCTACGATCTCGTGCTAGATCAACTCTTGTAATACTCATATCATTAAGATCAATCAAGCAGGAAGTAGGCTATTACCTCCATCGAGAGGGCCCAAACCTGGTTAAACATCGTGTCCCTCGCCTCCTATCACCATTAGCCCTAGACGCATAGTTCGGGACCCCCTACCCGAGATCCGCCGGTTTTGACACTGACATTGGTGCTTTCATTGAGAGTTCCACTGTGTCGTCGAGATAAGGCTTGATGGCTCCTTCAATCATATTCAACAACATGGTCCAGGGGGAGGTTTTCCTTCCCGGACAGATCTTCGTATTCGGCGGCTTCGTACTGTGGGCCAACTCGCTTGGCCATCTGGAGCAGATCGATAGCTACGCCCCTGGCCATCAGGTCAGGTTTGGAAGCTTGAACTGTACTACCGACATCCGTGGAGACTTGATCTTTGACGGATTCGATCCCGTGTCAGGTACGCCAAACGGTCACGACGAGCATGATTAGATCTGCCATCTGACAGTGTTCAGGAGATCGCGCCTGCGGCGGCCCCAGGAATCAATCTGGAGCAGATTGTGCCATCCGAGGGCGGGTGGATGGACCCTGCCACGGAGGCCGCACATTCATCGGCCTTGGAGCCGAACACTGACCCCACCTCCTATCAGGCCGATATCATCGGACCCTCGGACTCGTCTCCGGCTACAGGATCCGAACCGCGTACGTCCGTGCCTATCGAATCTGATTGGGCACCGGTCATGGAGTTCACCTCCGCGGATATCTTTCAGCACTCACCCTTGGGTGATGTGCTAAATTCATTAAGGTCTCTCTCCTTGTCAGGAGACTCTTGGCCGAACTATGTCCGGCTTGAGTGGGAAGCGGATGATGAAGAAATTCGTTCCCCACCCACCTACCACCTAATAGCCACTGTCGATAACTTAACCGACGTGCTTGACTTCAACTCCGAAGACATCGACGGTATGGACAACGACGTAGGAGAAGAACAGGAACCACCGCCTATAGGGCACTGGACAGCCACCTCATCATATGATATATATATATATATGGTGGACACGCCAAAAGAAGGCGATGGCGATGATGCAACGAAGGATAATCCCCTCGATAAGCCACCAAAGCGACGCCCGCTCTAAAGCCCGCCATAGTAAAAACAACGACAACAGCACAAGAAAGAAGGATACCCCGGGCGACTCCAAAGGAAACGACGACCCCATGGACACAGCGATTGAGCAGGATGAGCCAGGGGACGGTGAACATAGTCCTGAGCCGACGTCAGATGACGCCGATCCCGAGGGTAAAATTCATCAACCTGTCTCCGGAGAGGAGCATAGTCCGGACGATGATGCACTCATCATCCCAGAAAAACACTTGGAACAAGAGAACCTCCACAGAAGGCTTATTGCCATCGCGAGGATCCTAAAGAAGCAGAAGCAAAGTCTTAAGGCCGCGCAGGACACACTCAACCGTAGATGGAACAAGGTGCTTGACACTGAAGAGAAATACGGTGGCGATCGCCACACAAAGAGCTATCCAAAGCGCAAGCTGCTGCCTGAATTCGAGGATGAGGCCATAGAGCCTATTCAGCCGAAGACGGCCAATCAACCAGACCGACCACCCCGTGGCCGTGACAGGACGGCTAATGATGCCGCACACAAGTCAGCACACGATTTACGTGAGCTCCTAGACAAAAAATCCGGTATGGCCAGATCCATCTATGGACCTAGGAAGCACGCTTCGGCACAGGATCAGAGCTACGAAAATGATCACATTGATCGAATACCAGCCAGGAATCAGCACCGAACACAACAACCGTCAACAGCATGCCACGACACGTCCACATACATGGGTGCCGCACTCCCCCTGTGCTTCACCGATGAGGTGCTGGACCATGAATTTCCGGAAGGATTTAAACCCGTGAATATAGAGGCATACGACGGAACGACAGACCCTGGGGTCTGGATTGAGGACTTTATCCTTCACATCCACATGGCCCACGGAGACGATCCACGCCATTAAATACCTACCCCTCAAGTTGAAAGGACCAGCTCGGCACTGGTTGAAAAGCCTCCCCGAAAACTCAATTGGAAGTTGGGAAGAACTTGAGGATGCCTTTAGGGCCAATTTTCAAGGGACCTGCGTCCGACCTCCGGATGCAGACGACTTAAGTCACATAATTCAACAGCCCAAAGAGTCAGCCCGAAAGCTTTGGAACAGATTTCTTACTAAGAAGAATCAAATCATCGACTGCCCGGATGCCGAAGCCTTAGCAGCCTTCAAACACGGTGTCCAGGACGAATGGCTCGCCAGGCACCTCAGCCAGGAAAAGCCGAGGACAATGGCAGCCTTAACGAGCCTTATGACCCGCTTTTGTGCGGGCGAGGACAGTTGGCTGGCCCGTAGTAGCACCAGTGACCCAGGCACATCCGAAATCAGAGATGGCAACGGGAAGCCACGACACAATAAAAACAAGCGTCGAAACAATGAAGACAGCCCAGATAACACAACGGTCAACACCGGATTCAGGGGCTCTCGACCCGGTCAATGGAAGAAGCCATTTAAAGGCAGCAGAGATGGACCGTCCAGCCTAAATAAGATTCTAGACAAATTATGTCAGATTCATGGCACCCCCGAAAAACCTGCAAATCACACCCATAGAGAGTGTTGGGTTTTCAAGCAGGCCGGCAAGCTAAATGCCGAACACAAGGGGAGGGAGACGCCAAGTGAAGACGAGGATGAGCCTCGCTAGCTGAACACTGGGGGACAGAAAAAATTCCCACCAGAAGTCAAAATAGTGAATATGATTTACGCAACTCACATTCCAAAGAGAAGGCGCAAACGCGCACTCCGAGACATATACGCTGTGGAGCCCGTCGCCCCCAAATTCAATCCCTGGTCGGCCTGCCCAATCACTTTTGATCGTAGGGATCATCTGACTAGTATCCGGCACGGAGGATCGGCTGCCTTGGTGCTCGACCCAATAATTGATGGATACCATCTCACTCGAGTCCTTATGGACGGCGGGAGTAGTCTTAACCTGATATATTAGGACACTGTTCGCAAAATGGGGATAGACCCATCAAGAATCAGCCAAAGCAATACTACCTTTAAAGGAGTAATACCAGGCGTCGAGGCCCGCTGCACGGGCTCTCTAGTACTAGAGGTTGTATTCAGTTCTCCCAATAACTTCAGAAGCGAAGAACTAATCTTCGACATTGCTCCATTCCGAGGTGGCTATCACGCACTACTCGGGAGAACGGCCTTCGCTCGTTTTAATGCAGTACCGCACTACGCCTATCTTAAACTTAAGATGCCCGGTCCACGTGGCATCATCACAATTAGCGGAAATACAGAGTGTTCCTTACGTGCGGAAGAACATGTGGCGGCTCTAGCAGCCGAACACTAAGCGGCCTCTCCAACCAGAATAAACGGTCGGTCGTCAAGACCACGGACACGGTTAGACGAGTCCGGCGCTCCACCAGATGTAACAGCCCAGATAAGCCTGAGCTGGGGTTGATAGATATACCCCCATAAATGGTGCTAGGGGCTGCTCGCAAAAAAATATAATAAGCCCATAGTTTGGCTCGACCCTATTAATACAATAACATATTGCATTTTCATGGTTCATTCAGATTAACCAACTCTTCGCACGAAGTCTTTCACCTGGGTTTTTCCTTTTTTACAGATGATCATCGTGCTACACCCTTCCAGGATACGGCACAACAGAGATAAAGGCGCAGACGTGCAGCAGGGCCCCATTCAAAGGTTTCTTTTCAGATTAAGACCATGCGTAAACCTTTTTTAAATGTCTCTTGTTGCTTCATACCCTCCGGACACTTAACACAACAGGGAGGGATACTGGCGTTCTTGATACTTCGTCACACCAGACTAATGCATGTACCTGGAAACACAGGGCTCATTATTGAGGGTGTTACTCAGCCCAGTATATGTCGTAAAGTACGAATACCTTAGGGAGTGTTCGGCATCGCGAGTTTGGCCTTATATGCATCAGCTCCGAATCATGTCTTTGGTCAAATATTGGGTTTGCCCGGCTCCCATGTTTTGCTATCTTACGTTCCGCTCTATCGGCTAAGGGGGCACCAGGAGAACTATTGCGATTGTGCCTTGGTTCATCTGGGTGAGCACCTCAGTAGAGAAAGCTGAAAACTGACTGTCATGATGTAGCACGAGACTGGTCAACCACTTGATGACTCAGCAGAATCTTCGCGATTCCTCCACATTAACGAAGGACTGGTTTCCCGGTCATGTACGTACGCGCACAACATTCGGATGAACGCGGAAGTACCAGGGGCTATATAGTAGCTCCACCGTCAAACTCCTATGGCTAAGTGAAAGTGTTAAAGCTATATAGTCCGATTGCCTGGTTCTCCGTGCTATCACCTCCTTAATGGACCAAGACGTTAGATCAAGTGTGATTACGCGCTTTTCCAAACACACCCGCATTATATGCGCGGGGGATGAAGCCGACGACTACAAAATTTCAGGTTATATACATACATACATAAACGGACGCACAGGGGGCACTATAATACTTTCAGGCAAAAGTATAAACACAGCCTTTATAATCAAAATAGCATTGTCTTTACAATTCAGATACATGTCACTCGAACATGGTACTCTTCAAGCACTGAGCCTCTATTAAACGGGCACCTTCTAGGACTTCTTCAAAATAGTGCTCGGCTGGGTCCTGGCCTCCCGCCGGACCCCGGGTTGCAATAGCGGTGGTCTCCATCCCTGCCCAGTATGTTTTAACACGGGCAAGAGCATCCGCACACCCTCCATGCACACCGACCTCTTCACAGCATCGATATGCGACACAACACCAAGGAATTGTTGCACCAATCCAAAATAACTGTTCGGCCTTGGCCCCCTCAGCCAAAGATGATCCACGACAGATCTCATAGCAAGCCCGGACAACCTATGGAGCTCGGACCATGCGGCCATTCTCTCATTCAAAGGCAATGGACACGTCGGGGCACTGGACTGCGACCAGAACAACCTTTCTACCTCATGGTATTTCCTATCTTTGTAAAACTCAGTCGCATCAGCAGCACTCTTTGCCAAGTCCACATACGCATCTGCAGCACTCCACAACTGGTCCAGAGGGGCATACTTCGGATCTCCGAACTTCATTCACAACAAATAGGGCCTCCCAGCAGTGATATCTCCGGCTTCATGAAGCTCCTCCCTTATCCCTCTCATTTCAGAGCGGGTTTCCTTGGCTGCCTCCAGGGCCTTCTTCAGGTAGCCGCTTTTGCTTGGATTTCCTTTTTCAAGGAGCTCATAGCGGTCGGCGGCATCTTTCATCTCAACAGCCATCTTGGCTATCCTTTCTTCACTCTGGCGATGGGCACCTTGTTCGGCTCTCAACTCTTCAACCGCCTTCAGGGCAGCCGCATCGCTTATTCGGGCTTGTTCCTTGGCTCAGGAAAGCCCCACTCGAAGGGTCTCTATGGCAGCAGCTCCATCTGCAGTCACAGCATATTATAGATACTAGCATCATGCTCCTCTTAACATTTGCTGACAAGCCGAACATACATACGTTGGGCCTCGTCAAACCACTTGTTAACAAGCGCGATGTCGGCATCTGCCATGTCAAGCTGCCACTTCAGTTCGGCAAAATCAGCAGTCCGGTCAGCCACCGGACCCTTAGCCGCCTGCACATAAATGCAGCGCGATTAGTACCTGGGATTATGATTCTCTGTTTGCCACCTCTGGCTGGCAACCAGAGTCTCAGGGGCTACTATCTATACAGAGCACACCTAGCATGTGCGGTATCGCCAAAAATACATATATTACTTTTTGCGTACCTCAAAACCTCTCAGCAGACTCGTAAAAGCTTCATTCAAACCGCTTTTGGCAGATGAAATCCTCTCAACCACCGTACCCATTAAGGCACGATGCATCTCTGAGATAGCCGCTCGCTCCAGAAGACCCATCAGTGTGTCCGGCTGTGTGCCGGACAATCCAGGACTCTTTTTGTTGCTCTCCCTGGGATCCGAATATTCCGGACTTCGGGCAGCCCAAGTGTCAACTTCTGGCCTCGGCGGATCAGGAGAAATCCTCCGTGATGACACCTCGGGATCATATGCCCCATCTGGTGGGGAGGCGGGAGGAGGCGTTTCACTCTCCATCATCTCCGGAAGAAGATCCCCCGAAGACGAACTCTGCGGAGAAGGGCTACGAGCCGGACTGCAACAAATATGTCTTGGTTATTATTCTCAGAGACAAAACAGGATATGTTTACCAAAGTACTCTTTTTACTTACGGCTCGGTGGAGGGCTGGCCCCCTCGCGGGGGTTGTGAGGTAAGGACGCCCTTTGGGGCAGGGCCCCCTGGCGAGGGTTTCTTCCCTTGTTTGGAAGCCTCCATTTCCAAGTCTTCAGAGGCGGCCCTTTTCTTACCTTGAGGAGAGGGGATTTTAGATTCACCTCCCCGATTATCCTCCTTCATGGAGGCACTTTCTCCCCCATTTGGATGTGTAAAGTATGAGGCCCACCTGTGGCTTCTCTATTCCTCCCCTCATCTTCTCCTGATGGCACGTGATATGGTGCTCGCTCAAGCATCCTGGTCAATAAAGGATCCGGCGAGCCTTCGGGAAGGGGGGCCGAACACCTAATCCTCTCGCCTTCCTTATCCAGTCATGGCAGAGAGCAATTTTTTAGAATGATGTTATAACAAACATAAAGTATGGCGTGTTCGGTAGCAGAATTACTTACTTGGGTATCCGGACGGTTGCAGTTGAGACCCACATTCTCGGTGGTGTCCGGACACTTCATTCGTGATCCGAAGAACGATCCATACATCTCTTTGAGCGTCACGCCGGAGAATTGTTGAATGGTTCGCGGTCCTTCCGGGTTGAACTCCCACATACGGAGAGGTCGACATTGGCATGGCAGGACCCGACGAACCAGCATTACTTGCATTACCTTGACAAGACTGACATCCCTCTTAAGGAGGTCTCGAATGCGGCTTTGTAGTGTTGGCACATCGTTAACTGGCCCCCAGTCCAGCCCCTTGTTGACCCATGACGCCAGTTGAAGCGGAGGGCCCGAGCGGAATGCTGGAGCGGCCGCCCGCTTTGTACCTCGGGGAGCTGTGATGTGAAACCACTCCCGTTGCCATAAATCGGAAGTTTCCGTGAAGGAACCCTTTGGCCATGGGGCGTAGGCACCTTTGCTTATTATGGCGCCTCCGCACTCTACGTGGCGCCCATCAATCATCTTTGACCTTACATTGAAGGTCTTGAGCCATAGGCCGGAGTGGGGAGTGATGTGGAGGAAGGCCTCACACACGACGATAAACGACGAGATGTGAAGGATGGAATCCGGAGCTAGATCATGGAAGTCTATCCTATAATAGAACATGAGCCCTCTCACAAAGGGATCAAGACTAAAACCTAGCCCTCGAAGGAAGTGGGAAATAAATATGACACTCTCGTTGCGTTCGGGAGCGGGGATGACCTGCCCTGGAGCAGGCAGCCTGTGCGGGATTTCAGCGGTGAGATATCTGGCCTCCCTAAGCTTCTTGATGTCCTCCTCTGTGACAGAGGAGGGCGTCCACCGGCCTTGAAGGTTGGATCCGGACATGGTTGAAGGTCTGAAGCTCTTAGCTTGAGCCTTGGGTGTTGGAACTCGGGGTACGGGAGGGGAAGGATCGAGCGTGAGAAGAAAAGGGCAGGCCTTGGCCCCCTTATAAAGAGGACGAATATCAAGCGTCCCCCGCGTGACCGTTTGGGACTTGCCTAAAATCAAGGAGTCATATTAAACAAGCGCGGTTGGGTTACCCACACCTGTATTGATGAGAATCACGTAATAAGGGGAACACGATCTCTGCTTCGACAAGACGTGCCAATAAAACCGCCTCACTGCACGTGTAGTGGCTGGTTGGGAAAAACGGTTCACATAATGACCGGGCCGTGGCATGATGTCACGTTATGAAAAGTTGTCAGTAGATTAGATTTGTGGAATATTTTGCTCTCTACGGAGGTATGTGGAATTTGTTTTGTAGAGCCGGACACGACCCTCGTGTTCAAAATCTTCTATGGAGTATTCGAAGAAGGAACCCGCCTTGCAATGCCGAAGACAATCTGCGCGCAGGACTCATCGTCATTAAAGCCTGGTTCAGGGGCTACTGAGGGAGTCCTGGATTAAGGGGTCCTCGGACAGCCGGACTATATACTTTGGCCGAACTGTTGGACTATGAAGATACAAGATTGAAGACTTTGTCCAGTGTCCAGATGGGACTCTCCTTTGCGTGGAAGGCAAGCTTGGCAATTCAGATATGTAGATCTCCTTCTCTGTAACCGACTCTGTGTAACCCTAGCCCCCTCCGGTGCCCATATAAACTGAAGGGTTTAGTCCGTAGGACAAGAACAATCATAATCATGTGCTAGCTTCTAGGGTTTAGCCTCTACGATCTCGTGGTAGATCAACTCTTGTAATACTCATATCATCAAGATCAATCAAGCAGGAAGTAGGGTATTACCTCCATTGAGAGGGCCCGAACCTGGGTAAACATCGTGTCCCCTGCCTCCTGTTACCATTAGCCTTAGATGCATAGTTCGGGACCCACTACCCGAGATCCGCCGGTTTTGACACCGACACCTACCGCGCAGGAAAAGCCCCGCCCTCGACTTTTAAATAGTATAGTATACTAATTTTGTATCGATGGATTGCGCCATGGAACAAAGCCTCTAGAAAACGGCGGTACACATGTACAGAGTATACAGCATGCCCGTCGCGTTCGCGTCGCACCCCAGACGGTCGGTCGGTCTGGCACGCTGCTCTTCAAATGGAATGCGCGTCATATTGCATTTGCACACACATGTGGGACCGCAATTGAGAACCGACCATAGGCACACTCCTCAGCCCTGCAAGTCGGGTGACTTAATAGAAGAGGGAGACGAGCGATAGTACTAGAGAAGTGTTGTACTACGTTGGTGCCTGGACGATCCCTGCAAGACAAGGAAGATCGGTTCATCCATGCATGTGACCAGACTCCAACAGACACGCCTGGATTGACTATCGTCTAGATATCATGCAGGATGTGTTGTACATGGCTGTAGTTGTGGTGAGAAATATAAAAAAAGGTTTCTTGTCATCTCGCAAAATTAGGTGTCATGTGCTTCGGATCACTACGAGGGTTAAACAACGACAACTGAGTTGGGCTAGTCATTGGGGGCACATGCACGAAGACTACTCGGTTGCCATCTAGGTCAAGCCGGCTATGTTAATTAGGACATCTATCGATGGACCCCTTTTCTACGAGTTTATCTTTCATTTGAGCTTTGTTCCTTGTCTAGTTTGTCCGTCGGGATTCATGCTGTCTCCTTTGGGCAGTGAGGTTATGATTTCTTGTCATGTGGCATTTTTTCGTGTTATATATTATAATCCGGCGCTTCAGATCAAAATGACGACAACTACGCCTCCGAGCCACGTGCATGAAGACTTCTCGACAGTCATTGACGAGGTCAAGCCGACTCCGGTAGACAACAGAAAACTAGTACTACTCCACTATATAGGCAGGACCCTCCGCGCTTGCTAGCTAGTGTTGCTCTCTTCACACTGTCTCGTCCTCTCCAGATCTAAACACGACAGCGGTGGCCACTCTCTCTCTCTCTCTCTCTCTCTCTCTCTCTCTCTCTCTCTCTCTCTCTCTCTGCTCACCGCTGGTCACAGATCCAGCCGGATCCTCTCCGCCGGGGAAGGTGAGAAGGTGCAATGTTCACGCGATCGTCCTCGGCGACGGCTCTTACCCACTGCTGACGCGTCCCGATTAGCCTGCCTTGCCGTTCTCTCCCAAGCACCGCTGGCGAGGGAGGGCCTCCGACCCCTTCTTCCTCGCTGTCATAGTGTGGGCAGATCCGGCCTCCCGCCACCCACCTAGCGACATCCCGGTGACCATCAGGTATAACTTCCTTCGAAACCGTCCTTGCTCTACTTCCCGAGCTCCTGACGTCGCTACATTTGTATCTTTTACTATTTCTCAGGCCCCTCGTAGATAGGATCGATCGGCTGTTCGAAAACCACCTAAATTTTTTACGTTTAAGAGGTAAAACTAGTTCATGCACTCGAATCTAGTACTACTTGGTTCAAACAAGGAAGAAAGGGGGTGTGGGTGGGGGAGGATTTGGTACCTGAATCTAGGACTTGGTCGAAAGAGGAAATAATGGGGGCGAAAAGTAGCAGAGACTGGCTATCCAACTGGTCTCTAGGTCTAATAGGGAAATAAAGGGAAACGCAGTACAAACTCAATATAAACCCGATCTATTGGTTGAAAAAGTAAAGAAAGTGGGGACTGAGGGACAAGTCAATAGAGTAAGTCCAGCACTAGATTCGCTAGCCTCACACACTATAAGGTGGCTATACCGAATAAAAATGGGACCAACCCAGATATCCTGTTCTGATGTTTGTTGCCCCGAGCCACTCTTATGTAATGCCACTGGTAAAATATAGCAGTCGCACTGCTAAAAGTGAGGACACGTTAAACCAATGTTGTTTTCAATGTAATGCCTCCAGTAATATGAATCAATGGCACTTTTTTACATGTCA
Organism: Triticum dicoccoides; assembly: GCF_002162155.2. Classification (NCBI taxonomy): domain Eukaryota; kingdom Viridiplantae; phylum Streptophyta; class Magnoliopsida; order Poales; family Poaceae; genus Triticum; species Triticum dicoccoides. The sequence continues at coordinate 664,399,325 of NC_041389.1, read as the reverse complement.
TGCTAAATTTCCCATTAAGATAAGTTGGTTCTTTTTGTTAGAAATGCAACTGTCCTGGTCTGCCTACTCTCCCGTGCCCAAAGTAATGTCGTATTTAACAGTTGTCATAGTTAATCCTAACGCCCACACTAATATCTAGCAATGCCACTGCTTTAGAAATTGCTACTATCCTTGTAGGATTGCCATTCAGATAAGGAACATGCTTCTTTTCATTTGATGCATGTTTTATCACTTGTTAGTCACCCTCCTTTCCACCTTTTTTGTGCAAACAGAGATATACATTTCACGCTCGATCTTAGTTGAACTGCACAAATGATATCCAAATTATAGTTGAGCATTCCAGGAGCTTCACAACCAACCTTGGTGTTGCTCAATTTTATTGCAACTAATGAAGAAGAAGCTCTGTGGGTTTCGTTTTTTGATGGAAATGGAACCGGGGCTGGAGCCCTTTTCTTAAAAAAGAATTGAAGAAGAAACTGCTAGCTCACGGTACATTGCTTCATTTTACGTGAACTGCACCAAAAGGTCCCATTAATTGAATCATCCATGTTGGTGACTGAAAGAGCCAGCTTCAGCATCCCAGTCTAAGCACCCCGGCCTCCATCCTTGCGACGCACGGTACACCTCGTTTGCCACCTGCTCGACCCTAGTGTCACTGATAAAAGGAAGTAATAAGACAGTTAAAATAGAGCAAGTGTCCTCTCTATCATTTCATTTCCAATGTAGATAACCAAAGTGCTTCTCTTTGTTAATGTATGTTTCATCAACTAGTCCCATTGTTAATGTTTAAGCGTTTCTGCAAACTGGGGTGCTTAATTTTAGTTGATCTATACAAAAATAGAGATTTGAATGTCTCAAGGCACCTCCTTGTACTACCGCTGTACCCTGATGTTCATCACTGGCAGAAGGTGTATCTGGGAGACTTGGGACGATTTCTAGTATGAGGCGTACCGTATGAGGCGTCGCAGGGCCCATCTCGCCCTCGCAGCATGGCATACTATGATATTATCGCAATATTTTCTTCTATTTATTTTATGTGTTTCATCAACTAGTGCCCCTATAATGTAATCATGCTTTTTCATTATCTATGCAGACATGGTTATTCAGCTGCATTTTGGTGGAACTGCACAAATGTACGTATGGAACCGGCATATATGCAGAGTGCGAGGTGTGCCAAGTAAAAATTACCGACACCAACCATGATGCATGCACGCATTGGCATCCACCACCACCAGTGGGATGTGTGGCGCTCTCTGTGGACGGATCTTTCTCGGCAGCAAATCCTCTAACCAAATACTAGTAGCTTATATTGGCAGTTTTTTAGGGAGTACTCTTTTCTGAAAGAAGCACCAATCTATTTTTCTTTATTTGTACACTGTGTCACAACTTTGACCCAAAGGTCTAGAGCTATTTTAGGGTGATTATCTTAGTACTCGAAGACTGATTGTAAGCATGATTTTCATTAGTTGTCACACTGATTGTAAGCATGAGCAGGTGGAAGATTATGTTAGTGCGAAGCTTACCTTAAACCCTACCGCCGCCTATGAAACGAGGTGAGCGTCGAGGGAACCATGGAGAACGGTGGGGAAGTGACGTCACGCCATCCGACCTCCTCTTGCGGTGGGAGAACGAATACTCATGTGGCTCTGCTGGCTCTGCACCCTCACGAACGGCACACCATACTCGATCGATTCGTTATCCTTTGGGTGCTCGACCTTCGACCTGTACGCCCACCACCTCCGCCTGACTGTCGCCTCGGGCGAATCTGTCTGCTCCATCGCACAGAGGAGATACTCGATAAACTCGGAGGACTGCGGCATGACTACCGCCGAGGAGTACATGTACATCACCGCCCTCATCGTCGTTGTCTCACTCTTTCGCATACATTGCCACATGGCCCGCACCGTCCTCGAAATCTCCCACTCATTGTCAAACCAAGTAAGGATCTCCTTCAACCTGGCTAACTTTGCTTGGTCGCCGCCGGCGATCTGACTGATTCACTGCTGCATCCTCTCCATAGATGTCCTTCTGAGTGGTCCGGTGCTAGCTTTGGAAGATGGGAGGAGAGACGGTGATCTTGCAATAGAGAAGAGGGAGAGGCGAGACGATGGTTTTGGAATGGAGATGATGGAGAGGAGAGGAGGTGGTTTTGCAATGGAGAAGATTAGAAGAGGGAGAGGCGAGACGGTGGTTTTGGAATGGAGATGATGGAGAGGAGAGGAGGAGGTTTTGCAATGGAGAAGAGGGAGAGGAGCGTGCGGCAGCGATTTAGGATTGGACGAGAGGGCCGGCGCGCTGTGACTGGATCAAAATCAAAATCAATTTACCCTTCAATTAAGAAAGCGACCCCACATTAACTAGTCTCCCTTTTATTCTGGGTCATAATTGACCATGATTTTCGCACATCAAATATATGTTATACATTGCAAAAATAATAAAATTTGAAAGTACATTCAGATACGAACCAAACGATACAATTTTTTGTGACATGCATTCACATTTTGCTTGTCAAATACAGTACATGGTCAAACTTTGACCCAAAATACGCAAAACAACTAAAAAATACTTCCAAGACCAGCGCCGCTCTTCCGCTCTTCTCCTCTTAAACCACCGCCACTACTCTCCTGTTCCAATCTAAATTCAGCGCCGCTCCTCTCCTCTTCCATTTCAAAACCACCGCCCCTCCTCTCCTAATCCAGTCCAAAACCAGCGTCGCTCCTCTCTCGTTCTAATCCAAAACCAGCGCTGCTCCTCTCCTCTTCCATTCAAAAACCACCACCGGCGAGTGAAGGTGCTGTGGAGAAGTAGATCGATGGAGGAGTACAACCGGTACATGAGGATCGCAGACGGCGACCCTGTGAAGCTAGCTAGGATGTTGGAGATACAGTCTTGGTTTGACAACAAGGACCAACTAGCAGCGATGGTGACGTCCATGGCCAAATATCTGCAACAGAGCGAAAAGGCGGCGATACTCCCGGAGGGAGTCGTGCGGGAGTACATAGAGCTGCTCCTCTGGGCCATGGAGCAAATAGATTCACCGAATTCGATCGTGAGGGAGCAGTGGTGGGAGTATCGATCCCAGATGGAGCATCCACCAGAGATTGAAGGATCAAGCATCTACAGGGGCCATTTGTGAGGGTGTCCTGCCAGAGTGAGCCGGTGGAGTCTTCGTCGACTGAACCCAACTTCAAGAGGAGAAAAGCAGTTGGCCCGACGACGCTTCCCCGCCATCCTCTCCATCGCCGTTCACATAGTCTCATGGGGCAGTTGTCTGCCACCGAGAAATAGGAGGGGACTGCCCCCTCCCCCAGCCCAATAGTCGGGCAGGTTGTGAATTGTCAGGAGGAGCGTAGGGTTGTCAATATTTGCAGGTTGTGAATTGTGTTTTGTGTTGTGTATTTTGAGAGTACTTTCAGATATGAATGTCCTTTGAATTTCAGATTTGCAGTATTGAGCATATGAAGTATTTTATGAATTCTAGGGATCTATTTTTAGCACTTGAAAAAATGTAGTTTCATAGGAGTATAAAAGTGCAGACAATGTGATTCTCAGAGAAGAAACTGCAAGTTTCAGTTTCAGATAAGAAACTGCAAGTTCAGTTTCAGATAAGAAACTGCAACTTTCAGAGGCAAAGCATTTATATTAACACGGACTTTTCAAACAGGGTTAACATCATGTTGGAAGTTTTATTCATGGTCGAAAATGGAACTACCAGCCTGTTAACATCATGCTAATCAACATTCATGCATAGCACATCTTCATATGATGCACAGTCAAAATGCCCACACAATGTCGAGTTTGCGAAACACAGAGAAAATGAGGGACAAAGTTTTGGCAACTGTTGGATGTGGTGTGCGTAGATGACAATGGGGACCCACATGTCAATAAAGGAAGAGGCAAAAAAATTGGAGATATTTTTCCCTGCACAGGTGGAATCGAACCTGGGCGGAACAGCTGTCGGGTAGTGTCACTTGGCCACTAGGCTAGTTCAGTAGTTTCGTTAATAATAAGGCACTTCCTCAGGTGGTCGGATCCCCTCCTGCGCCTTTGTGCGCTCGCCGCGACGCCACTGTCCGCCGTTGTGAGCATGCTGAACAAACGAGAGGAATTTGGAGAGGACTGTGCGTGGAGAGGTGGACAGTTGGGACCCACCAGGTCTATGGCCGTACGCAAGCAAGTGCCTCATCGGAAAAAATACTTCCTCCTAATGCTATACTGACATTGGGGTCCATGGGTTTGTCAACATAGTTACATTTTTTAGGTGCTTCAACGTAGTTACTATAGGAGATAAATTCACAACGAAGCCGGGAAGCTGGCAGGTATCATTTATTATCACTAGGGCAGCAATCAGCTGGGTTTTGGGCTGCCCCGTCTGGGCTTTCATTTTTAACATGCGCAGCCCACGACCTCGGATGGGAGGTCCATAGGCATGTTTGTATTTTCTTGAGGGCCGTCATGTATCGACCGGCCTATGGACCTCCCATCTGAGGTTTTATTTTTCTTGAATATCGGCAGCCCAATTTATGTTTTTTTTTGAAGAAAACGCAGAGGTCTGTTCTATTTTTCTATACTAGCAAAAGAGCCCGTGCGTTGCAACGGAAGAGAAAACATAACACACGCTCTAATCCAACAACGATCACTCAAGATTACAATAGGTCCATCTCCTTTATTTTCGCGAGATATCATATTTGTGTTGCCGCTTATCCTCCATTGGGTAGAGATGTAGCAAATATGCCCATGCGTTGCAATGGGAAAAAACAACTAGACTATGTCAGGATGAGATAAGGACTTTTAAAATGTCATGTCATAAACTACGTCTCATCTTGACCTAGCATTGCGTCATAGAAAGTTGTGTCAATTTTTCTGGGAGATATCATATTTGTGTTGCCGCTTATCCTCTATTAGGTAGAGATGTAGCAAATATGCCCATGCGTTGCAATGGGGAAAAACAACTAGACTATGTCAGGATGAGATAAGGACTTTTAAAATGTCATGTCATAAACTACGTCTCATCTTGACCTAGCATTGCGCCATAGAAAGTTGTGTCAATTTTTCTGGGAGCAAGCATTGTATAGAACACAAAAACCCTTTCTTAACCGATGCGTCATGGACTAAATAAAATCATAAAACAACCTCTATGTAATCCGTAAAAAATATTTAAGTGATGGTTCATCTTTTTGTTATTTACGTATCTGTTTGAATTTTTGCAAACATTTTCTAAAATTTTATGGACATAATTTTCAAATTGTTGAATATGTTTTGAATTCATGATCACCTTTTAAAAATCATGAATATTTGTTTTGAAATAATGTTTTTATACTATGCAAACAATTTCTTAATCTTATTTATTTTATGATTTCTCTACCATTTTGTGAGTTCGCAAACATTTTACGATTTCTATAAAAAATTCAACTCACAACCTTTTAAATTTTGGAATTTTTCCATTGAATTTAAAAAAGAAAAACATAAACAGAAATAAGAAGAAAAAAGTAAAAAAAAAAGGAAAAGAAAACAGAATGGAGACATCTGGATCGAACCCAGGTCTCCCACATGATGTGTCGAAGCACAGGCCAGTGCGGCACTCTTCCGCTTGTGATTTATTAGGGTACCACTGTCTAATAATCAAACCCTGCGGCGGCCTTCAAGAGGAAAAAAATTGAATCATTTTTTTCACTTATAGGTGGCATAGTGGGTAATTTTGGGCAACTTCGAGTGTAGTTTTTATGACGTACGGCAGAAACCCAATTCTCTTTATTATTAGGTAGAGACAAGAATAGGAACGCCAGGTCCAACTTATGTTTCCCTTCTAACTATATTATATATATTTAAATTATTTTATATATTATTATATATTATTTTTATTGTCATCATATATTTAACAGATACTTACATATGTAATAAAACAATATCCCACATCTTATTAACTTATAAAAATAATTTCTTAATAATAAAATCCTGGATTGTTTTGGCACGAAAATCCTAGTGATTGTGTACAAAAGCTTGGTAAGATTTAAGGACAAATGTAATAATATCACTTATTATTTAAATATATTTATAACAAAATGCTCAACCCCTTTTTATTTTTTATAACATTGCTGACCCAACCCAACATTATAATTAGAATCAACCTAGCAAAATCGTGTATTTCAAGAAAGTGGCCTGTAATTTTTTAGAAAATAAAATAAATGGGCTACATGGACGCTACAATATTTGTTCACCCAGCTCAGCTAATGGCTGTAATTCAAAAAAAAGATCAAATTGACTGTAAATTCTACCACGCAAAAAAAAGATTGTAAATTCTGGAAAAAAAATGGGTTGAATATGTGCCACAATTTTGGAGGCTGAAATGTTGGCCAATAGGTCGAAGCCAATGCAAGTCATTGTCAATTTAGTCAACAAATGATTCTGACATGTTAGCTGTTGGATTTACATTCAACAACCAGCATCCATCTTCAATCTCTCGTCTTCTTCCTCCAGCGCCGCCGGGACCACCTCCCGCCTCCTGCTGCTAGCAGCTCTACTTAGCATGCTTCGCTATGAAGCGCTACTCCACCGTTGGTCAGGCCATCCCTCCACTCCTCCACACCTCCTATTCTTCTCCACCGATTGTCGAACCACACTGCACTAGAACCAGTTAACCCTCGTACACCTCTCCGTCTGCGACTCTACTCCCGCGTCTTCCCATCTCCGGCTCGTTGCTGTCCGGGGCCTCGCCATCGTCCACCACCTTGGATGTGCTCGGCGCGGTGTGGTCAACATGGTCAACAAACGACACCATTGGAAGTAGACTGTGCGTGGTGAGGCTGACAGCTGGGTCCACGGCCGCACACAAGGAAATGTCTTCTTTATTACGTGCAAAATAATGATTCCTCCACTTGACATCTGGGACCCACCGGAAGGGCCTCTGTATTTCGCAAAAAAAAATGTGCCCCCCACTGACAAGTCGGATCCACCAGCTATCTTCGCACGCATGGAAGTGCCTCCGTATTACGCACAAAAAAATGAATACTCCCCCTGCCAGCTGGAACCCAGCATAGTGGGAGGCTGACTTGTGGGCCTACCAAGTTGACGGGGACGGAGAGCTTTGTCAACTTAGTCAATATGAACGATTCTAGCTCCTGTTATCGTACGATGTTCATCCAACGGCCGTAGTGCTTCTTCAACCTCTGGTCTTCTTGCTCCAGCCGCCCAAACCAGCGCCGGTCTTGCCGCGTGCTCCTGCCTCTCATGGCCAGCTGTGATGCCGCGGAGGCCTCACCGCCCCCTACTACTCCCACCGCTGGCCAGGCCATCCCTCTACTCACCCACACCCCCTGTTATTATGCGGCGGCGGCAGCCTTACACCGCAGCCGAACCAGTGAACCCTTGTACTCCTCTTCGCGTGGGCATCCACTGCTGCGTCTTCCCCGGCTCCGCGTCTCCCCTTCCTAGGCCTCACCTCGTCCACCGCCGTGGTGCTCTCGGCGCGGTGTGGTCAATGTGGTCAACGACCGACTTCGGAGAGGCTGACAGTTGGGGCCACGGCAGCCGCAAGGAAGTGCCTCCTTATTACGCGCAAAATAATTATTCCTCCACCTGACAGCAGGGACCCACCAGGCGGGCCACCGTATTTCATGAAAAAAACGTTTCCCCCTGACTGCTGGGACCCACAAGCTACACCTTCGCATGCAAGGAAGTGCGTTCGGGCAAAAAACGATTCGCCCTCTGACTGTTGGGACCCACCAGCTACATCTTCGCACGCAAGAAAGTGCCTGATAGTCGGGACTCACCTGGTCGAAGCATACGTAGCGTTGTCATTCTGGTCGCGAACGTGTACGTACATACTGGTCGATGTAGAGGCGCGCACGTGTCGTAGTAGAGGTGCGCACGTAGCATGTACACGTACATACAACGGCCAGGGTGCAAGAAAGTAAATACGGCCACGTACGTACATACGGGCGGGGTCTCGAACGCCTACTCGCGCATACGTACGGCCAGGGCTTGTGTACATGGCTAGGTCGAAACGGAGAAACTGCGTCGTCGTCGTGTTCATTGGGAGGCAACGAAATGCGTCGTGTTCATCGGGAGGCAACGGAATGCGTCGTATTCATCGGGAGGCAACAAAACGTGTGGGAGCCAACCGGCTTGGACGGATCAGGCGATGGAAATGAGGCCTGATGTACCGCAGAACGGAGGAACGACCTTTGTTCGACCGGCCACGTTTGAAACGGGATCCTATTCATCGGGAGGGGTCTGGCGTACCGCAAAACGGAGGAAACGGACCTTCTGTGGTCGAAACGGGGGTCCTGTTGATCAGGAGGGGTGTGGCGTATCGCAAAACGGACGGAACGGACTTGTGTTGGAGCGCTACGGTCGAAATGGGGGTCCTGTTCATCGGGATGGGTGTGGCGTACCGCAAAACGGTACTCCACGAGATACTGTTCATCTCCATCGTCGACCTCCTCCAGCTCCACGGGCTACTGTTCATCCACCGTTGACCTCCTCCAACCTCCACGGGCTCCTGTTCATCCAGCCTCCACCGCGCGCTACTCCACCGGCTATTGTTCAACCACCCCTCTCCACGGGCTCCTGTTCAACCACCCCTCCACGGGCTACTGTTCATCCACCCCTCCACCGTCTACTGTTCATCCAGCCCTCCACGGGGTCGTCCTGTTCATCCAGCCCTCCATGGGGTCCAGTTCATCCAGCCCCAACCGGCTCGATCGATCGGGGTCATGTTCATCCAGAGGCAACGCCACGGGGTCATGTTCATCCACCCCCACCGCTCACTGTTCAT
>NC_041389.1:664384561-664390246 GCF_002162155.2 Triticum dicoccoides | reverse complement strand
TGCAATGCTCACTGTTCATCCAGAGGCAGTATCGATCGGCTTCAGTTAGCAGCAGTAGCGAAGGAATCGCTCGATCGCTCGGGTTCAGTAACACGTAGCCTGCAATGCAATCGCTCGGGTTTAGTTAGAGCCCAACGCCTCGCTCAGGTTCAGTTAGAGCCAATGCCTCGACCACCCACCGTAACCGGGAACTCCCCAAAATTTTCCTCGCCCTCGCTTCTACCACGGTTTTTTCCGTCATTGACGGCCCAAAGAATGTCTTGCAGCTGCGTCTCCGGCCCGCCCAGGACGAGAAGCCCATTTTCTGTCATGATTTTTTGTCATAGAAGTAGGAGCCCTCCACATCTATGATGATACCGGGTTTTGTCATAATTATCGTCATAGAAGTGTCATAAGTATGACAGGAAAAAATTCGTTCGGCCCAAAATGTCACGGATGTGTCTTTTTTTTGTAGTGATCTCATATTCTCCATGGCGTTTCAAAACATTTTTGAAGTCCTGGTTCTAAGCCGTAAAGCATGGTGCACTAAACTATCAAGTAGTCATCATACCGAGCTTGTCAAACATTCATAACGTCTGCATTTGCTCCTGCAATAGTTCTGTCACCTAGCGGTGCATCAAGGACATAATTCTTTTGTACAGCAATGAGGATAATCCTCAGATCATGGACCTAGTCGTATCATTGCTACTATCAACTTTCAACTTAGTTTTCTCTAGGAACATATCATAAATAAAACGGGGAAGCTATACGCGAGCAGTTGATCTACAACATAGTTACGCAAATACTATCAGTACTAGGTTCATGATAAATTAAAGTTCAATTAATCATATTACTTAAGAACTCCCACTTAGATAGACATCCCTCGAGTCATTTAAATGATCACGTGATCCATATCAACTAAACCATGTTTGATCATCACGTGAGATGGAGTAGTTTTCAATGGTGAACATCACTATGTTGATCATATCTACTATATGATTCACGCTCGACCTTTCCGTCTCAGTGTTCCGAGGCCATATCTACATATGCTAGGCTCGTCAAGTTTAACCCGAGTATTCTGCGTGTGCAAAACTGACTTGCACCCGTTGTATGTGAACGTAGAGCTCATCACACCCGATCATCACGTGGTGTCTTAGCACGACGAACTATCGCAACAGTGCATACTCAGGAAGAACACTTATACCTTGAAATTTAGTGAGAGATCATCTTATAATGCTATCGACGTACTAAGCAAAATAAGATGCATAAAGGATAAACATCACATGCAATCAATATAAGTGATATGATATGACCATCATCATCTTGTGCCTTTGATCTCCATCTCCAAAGCACTGTCATGATCACCATCATCACCGGCTTGACACCTTGATCTCCATCGAAGCATCGTTGTCGTTTCGCCAACTATTGCTTCTACGACTATCGCTACCGCTTAGTGATAAAGTAAAGCAATACATGGCGATTGCATTTCATACAATAAAGCGACAACCATATGGCTCCTGCCAGTTGCCGATAACTGTTACAAAACATGATCATCTCATACAAAAATTTATATATCATCACGTCTTGACCATATCATATCACATCAAGCCCTGCAAAAACAAGTTAGAAGTCCTCTACTTTGTTGTTGCAAGTTTTACGTGGCTGCTACGGGCTTCTAGCAAGAACCATTCTTACCTACGCATCAAAACCACAATGATTTTTCGTCAAGTGTGTTGTTTTAACCTTCAACAAGGACCGGGCATAGTCAAACTCGATTCAACTAAAGTTGGAGAAACAGACACCCACTAGCCACCTGTGTGCGAAGCACGTCGGTAGAACCAGTCTCATGAACGCGGTCATGTAATGTCGGTCTGGGCCACTTCATCCAACAATATCACCGAATCAAAGTAAGACATGCTGGTAAGCAGTATGACTATTATCGCCCACAACTCATTGTGTTCTACTCATGCATATAACATCTACGCATAGACCTCGCTCGGATGCCACTGTTGGGGAACGTAGTATTTCAAAAAAAAATCCTACGATCACGCAAGATCTATCTAGGAGAAGCATAGCAACGAGCGGGGAGAGCGTGTCCATGTACCCTCATAGACTGAAAGCGGAAGCGTTTAGTAACGCGGTTGATGTAGTCGAACGTCTTCGCGATCCAACCGATCCAAGTACCAAATGTATGACACCTCCGCGATCTGCACACGTTTAGCTCGGTGACGTCCCTCGAACTCTTGATCTAGTTGAGGCCGAGGGAGAGTTTGGTCAGCACGACGGCGTGGTGACGGTGATGATGAAGTTACCGGCGCAGGGCTTCGCCTAAGCACTACGACGATACGACCGAGATGTGTAACTGTGGAGGGGGGCACCGCACATGGCTAAGAGATTGTCTGTTGTGTCTTTGGGGTGCCCCCTGCCCCCGTATATAAAGGAGGGGAGGAGGAGGCCGGCCAACAAGGGGCACGCCAGGGAGAGGGGAGTCCTACCAGGACTCCAGTCCTAGTAGGATTTGGCCCCACCCTTTTTTCCTTCTACCGGAGAGGGAAAAGGGGAAGGAGAGGGAGTGGGAGAAGGAAAGGGGGTGGCACCCCATTCCCAAGTCCAATTCAGCCTCCTCCCTTGTGGGGGGCACACCAGCCCCTTGTGGGCTGGTTAGCCTCCCTCTTATGGCCCATAAGGCCCATATCTTTCCCCGGGGGGTTCCGGTAACCCCTCCGGTACTCCGGTATGTACCCCATGCACTCTGAAACCCTTCCGTTGTCCGAATACTACCTTCCAATATATCAATCTTTACCTCTCGACCATTTCGAGACTCCTCATCATGTTCGTGATCTCATCCGGGACTCCGAACAAACTTCGGTCATCAAATCACATAACTCATAATACAAATCGTCATCGAACGTTAAGCGTGCGGACCCTACAGGTTCGAGAACTATGTAGACATGACCGAGACACCTCTCCGATGAATAACCAATAGCGGAACCTGGATGCTCATATTGGTTCCTACATATTCTACAAAGATCTTTATCGGTCAAACCGCATAACATCATACGTTGTTCCCTTTGTCATCGGTAAGTTACTTGCCCGAGATTCGATCGTCGGTATCATCATACCTAGTTCAATCTCATTACCGGCAAGTCTCTTTACTCGTTCTGTAATGCATCATCCCGTGACTAACTCATTAGTCACATTGCTTGCAAGGCTTATAGCAATGTGCATTACCGAGAGGGCCCAGAGATACCTCTCCGATACATGGAGTGACAAATCCTATTCTCGATCTATGCCAACCCAACAAACACCTTCGGAGACATCTATAGAGCATCTTTACAATCACTCAGTTACGTTGTGACGTTTGATAGCACACAAGGTGTTCCTCCGGTATTCGGGAGTTGCATAATCTCATAGTGAGAGGAACATGTATAAGTCATGATGAAAGCAATAGCAATAAAACTAAACGGTCATTATGCTAAGCTAACGGATGGGTCTTGTCCATCACATCATTCTCTAATGATGTGATCCCGTTCATCAAATGACAACACATGTCTATGGTCAGGAAACATAACCATCTTTGATTAACGAGCTAGTCAAGTAGAGGCATACTAGAGACACTTTGTTTTGTCTATGTATTCACACATGTACTAAGTTTCAGGTTTAATACAATTATAGCATGAATAATAAACATTTATCATGATATAAGAAAATATAAATAACAACTTTATTATTGCCTCTAGGGCATATTTCCTTCAGGTACCGCTATGCATGAGAAGGGTGGACGATTTTTGGGCATGTAGCAAGGACAGCCGTGCCGTTTTTACGGTATGGCCTACCTGCAGAATGGTAGTGCATAATAAGTTGAACAAGGATGTTCCTAAAAAGAACTGAGTTGAACACGGAGAACTTGCTGGAGCAACGGGAAGGGCCATCAAACCAGGACTTAGAAAGCAACAGCTCGACTTCCCTGTGGAAAATTCAAGTGCAAAGAAAATTCAGGATCTTCTTGTAGCGATTGGCGCAACACTCCATACCGACGGGCGAGCTTATTCACCATCAAAACATGTCCCTGACGCCGATATGTCCTCTTTATGGAGCGGAGAATACTTGGAGATATGCACTGCTCGACTGTTCCAAGGCCAGAAGTGGGTGGGCTCTCTTTTCCAAGGGTTTGGTTGAAAACATGTGCCCTAATTAGGACCCAAATGCAAAGAATTGGATTTTTCTCGATGCACGATGTTGTGCCGCATGATGAGTTCATCAAGATGATGGTTACACTTTGAGATGTTTGGCATGCTAGGAGAAAGACAATTCACGAGGAAATCTTTCAAAGCCCACTCTCGGCTCACCTTTTATAACCCCATTTCTGTCTAAGCTACAAATGTTGGAGAAGCATGTCACAACGGTCACTAGAGTAGCTCCGTCTAGCCCAAATCATTGGTTGGCTCCACCTGATAGTTTATCCAAAATAAACGTTGATGCAACGCTGACGAGGAATGGATATATTGGTGCAGTTGGAGAGGTATGCAGAGATCACCATGGAGCTTATATGGGTGCATCTCCGGTAGTCTTCTTGGGGATTTCTGACCCAACAACTTTGAGTTGTGAGGGAAGCTTTGGCGCTGGCTAACGATCTATACGTTCATCAGATCCATGTTGCATTAGATTGCAAGGTATTCATTGACAACATCAAGCAAGGAAGTGTGGCGAATTATGACGCAATTATTCTGTGAAATTTAGCGGTTGATCTAGAATTTTACAACGTGCAATTTTGAGTTGGGGGTCTTGAATGTCGAGACTCAAATTTTAGCGAAGCATGCTTTATCTTTGGACTCCACAACATACCTGACGTGAGATTTTTTAACTATGGAAAATCAAACATTTTTATGACGATTTATGTTTATCGAGGATGACAAGTTTAGTTGATATGCATGGCAAATTCGTCTTATTAGTTCATATTGTTTTTGTTAGGAAATTGTCGTTCTTGTAAACTAAGTTTGCCACCCTCGTGCCAACTAAACTTGCCATCAGAAGCATTAGATTTGCCATGCTGAAAAGTTAAAAGTCTGACGTCAGATTTTTTACATTACCGTTATCTTAAGGGATGTCTGTCATGTTTGATTAGGTCAGCTTGGATCCCTTAATTACATCCATGCAAACATTATGACGACTTAATAAAAGCTTCACTACACTGTCTAAAAGAAATCCCTGATCAATGCATTTTTGTTTCTCAAAAAAAAAAGATCGAGCAGCCAACCAGGTCGCCCTACAAGAGTATAAGGGGGTCGCCCTACAAGACCACGAATGCTATATTTTGCTTATAGCGAGATATCCATCACGCCGCCATACAAGACCGCGAATGCTATGTCTCGGTTACAGCGAGATATCCGTCTAGCTCGCTTGAAAGGCTCGCACATGGGTCGTCGCGTTAGCTATACTCCCTCTGTTGCTGTAGCTCGATTTGCTTTGGTTTTCTTTGTTTGTTTCTTTTTTTTTTCTTTTTTCATTGGTTTTCTTTGTTTCATTCCAGGTTTTTACTGATTTTTTTCTTTCTTCCCCTTTTCCTTCTTTTTTTTTCCTTTCTTGGTTTTCCTGTTTACTTTTATTTTGTTTCTTTTTCATTTTTTTTGTATTGGTTGTTCTCTGGTTTTCTTTTTATTTTTATTTTTCTCATTGGTTTTACTTTTTTTATCTTTTTATTTTCTT
>NC_041389.1:664377353-664383879 GCF_002162155.2 Triticum dicoccoides | reverse complement strand
ATTCACAAATTGTACATTTTTTGTATACGTCAAGAACAAATTTTTAATACACAAATTAATGCTTTTTTCAAATATATGTTTTTTATATATTCTGTTTTTGTACAAATTCTACATATTTGGTATACACCTAAACATTTTTATACCGGTTTAACATTTTTCATATGCATGATTAATGTTTTTCAAATATATGTTTTGACTTCTGCTTTTTATAATACACATCATTCATTTTTCTTACACATTTAAAACATTGTTCTACACAAGTTTAATATTTGTGTACATGTTTAAATTTTCTAACTACATGATAACATTTTCTACACAAGTTTAATGTTTTAATATCTTGTCTTCATACACATTGTATATTTTTGGTATACACGTAAAAAAATTATACAGGTTTAAAAAAATTCATATACATGATTAACATTTTTTTCAAATAATTGTTTTGATGTCTAACTTTTGTTGTACACATCACACATTTTTTTATACATGTGAAACATTTTCTGTAAAGGTTTTAAAAAATGAAGTATTTGTATACAGGAAAAAGTTTTATTTTACACACATTAAACACTTTTCAGATGCACGTTAACATTTTTTCTAAAACTTATGTGAAGTGTTTTTTGTAACATGTATATTTGGAACTACCCTGACCAGGGGGTTTGGAACACTCGAGCTGGGCCGACCCAATGCGGTCGTTGTGGCAACTGTGTAGTAGGCGTCGTGAAATCGGATTTGTCGGGCCAGGGTCCACGTACGGGCAGCCCAGGTCGAGTCTGTGACGGAAACAACCGCAAGTCCCGCATCCACGGTACAGCTTCTCGCCGCGGCGGCCTATAAAACAAGAGGAGAGATTGAAAAACAAGGCAAGCACGCGCAGCCGCCTCAACCCCAAACCGTTGGAATTATGCCGAAGGACGGGAGGCGGCGCAGGAGGGGGAATCCGGAGACGGAGACGGAAGCGAGGAAGAAGAGGAAGACCAAGAGAAGCGTGGCAGAGGATCGAAGATTGATTTTCGCGGCATTCGAGAGTGAAAAAGCAAAACCCCGACCAAAATTAGGTAACCCAACCTCCTCTCCGCTCGATTCCCCTCCTTATCACGACATGAGTAGTAGTAGTATTGGTTGGTGTTTATTTTCTCTGTATGTAATGTATGTAGATCCTGTGTACGACGACGACGACGATGCGGTCGAGTCCTCGTCGGAGGAATCCTCCTCATGTCCACCCAGCCCTCTCATGTACAGACCCTACATACCCGATGAGCTAGCTGATGACCCGGACCTACGTGCCGCCCTCAGGATCGCCAACACCGAATATCATGCAGATAGAGGTAATGCTTGCTTAATTTTTCCTCGTCATCATTAACCAGACGGACACTAACCTGCCCAATTTTCGATCCGCCATATGTATGTAGCCTGTCGGTTAGCTGTCTTTGATCGTTACTCTTCTAGTTCATGCCTGTCCAACGACCGACGCCTTCTTCATATCCGCGAGCATGCAAAGGATGCCGTGCTTCTTGCCGCCGACTCTATCATCACCCTCTCGTCCTATCTCGGTATGTAACAAAACATATAATTAATTAATATTTTCTAGGATATATACCGACCGGGTGTTTTGACTTTCAGTTTACTTCAATGGCAGAAGCAGACGACGATGAGCCGTTGAATACGTGTTGTGGTTTGTGGATTCAACATGACATGAAGAAGAAAACTGCCGTGGTTTTGACGTCCGCGCATCTGATTCGCGCAAAGGATCCATCCGTGAGGAACCCGTGGATGCTCGGGTCCACATGCGAATATCATCGCGATGCTGAGGTGAGCTTCTTAACAATGTTCACTCACCATTCTATTTATCTATCTTCTTCATTCACTAGCTAGTGTTTCTTTCTTTCTTTCTTTGTTTCATCTCAAAATTTCATTATTTGAAAAGCCTCAAATTTTTAATTATCTCTTACCAATTAAAATGGCTCATCTCTTCAATTTCCATACAAGAAAAGTGAACTGGTACTTATTTACACCCTGTACTTGGAAAAGGAATTGATTCAGTGCGTGGGCATTCAGTTTAATTTCTCGAAAATGGTTATTCCGCCAAATACTATGAAAATTCTCTCGGGGTCATAGTGTCATAATTTTTGTGCTTGTCTTTCCAGGTCATTGTTCACTTGTTGGACGGCGAAACTGCAGTAGCCACTCTCCTCTACCTCGAGGAGCACTATGAATTTGCTCTTTATGAGGTTGTAGTGGACAAACCGGTTCAGTTGCCCACTTTTAACGACAACGTGCATTCTGGTCAAGACGTTTTCCGACTTGGAAGAGATGAAAGTCTTGATCTGAGGATAACACATGGTAGGGTGGAATATGAAATTCCAACCCGTCACGAGAGATGTCACTACATGTATTTTTCCCACGATGAACGTACAAGTGTACGTGCTATGGTTTAATTCTAAATTTTTGTTGTATATTTTTTATCCTGCTATTTTGTTAGTATACATATTATAATGTTTGTTATCGTCACTGTTTTGTAGTTGCATGACGATGGAGGCCCTGTCGTTGACTTAGAAGGCAAGGTTGTGGGAATGGTTCACAATCAATTCAAAGAGACCTTTTTACCTTCTTCTATATTGCACAAGTGCTTGGATTCGTGGAGAAAGTTGAAGTACGACCCTTAATTCTCAATTTCTCTTTAGTACTATTAATTAAGCTAATGCACTCCCTTATATATTTTAACTCATGCCATACTACTGAACAACTACAAAATTATGTTTGGATTGTGATTGCTTAACAATTATTACATTTGGATGAATTGCTAAAATGTGATTTGGAAAATCATTACGTGAGGCCTATGTGCTACAAAATGTGTCTAACACTAGAGAGAAAATGTTTGTTGGTCACCTTACCAAATTTTGTGTGTTTTACAAACTATTCCTATCCAGGGTATAGGAACTAAATTTGGTGTGAAGGTTCAGTTTTTCTATTTAACTCGGTGGCCCATTTTTCTGGCTTAATCCTCTTTTGAGCACGATATAAATTAATGTCTTGTTACGGTATTAGTTGCATAATGCTCTTGTCTAAGTTTTGTGTGATGTGACACTCATTTGGTATCGATTCTACTGAAATATGTTGTTTTTATTTTAACATGAGTCTATAAAGCGACTACAATCTTAATGATTATATTTGGTATAGATGCATCCCTCGTGCCCACCTTGGAATGACCTTTACTTCCATCAAGCTTCTAGATCCTATTTGTATTGAGAGGATGAGGCGTAAGCATAACATTGCATCTGGTCTTCTTGTTGAACAGGTATATTTGGTGATGTTTAACATTGTTTATTTTCACAGTTGCTATTAGTTTTTCCTAAAAAATGTTCTTCATATGCATATTATGGTTTAAATGACGGTCGATTAAATTTTAGGTGTCAAAAGAATCGAATGCTGAGAAACTTGGAATCCGCATGGGTGATGTTATTGAACGCTTCAATGGAGAGTGTATTTCTAATACAACTGAGGTAATATGTTTTAAGTAAAATAGGAAAGGAGTTTTTTTTATCTGACACTTTGTGATGTTGACTTTTGTAACTTTTTAGTTGGAAAAGATGCTGCTGGATATAGGCGGAGACCATTTTGATCAAGCAAAAGTCTTAAAGGCCGAAACAGATGTTCGAGTAAGTTACTATTATGTTTTAACTATGGAATGCTTAAATTTATGTCGACTATAGCAACTTGAAATAATATTGTTTAATTTACAGATTCAAATATTCCATGCCACAAAACGTTGCCGAAGAGTTAGAAATTTGACCGTAACTGTATCGGATTGTGGAGAGGACATCATAGAAGGTAACCATCTTAACGTGGTAGTTGATTTTTTGTTATGATGGTTTTTTAGAATTTCTTGAATTCTTCCTGCCCTTTGCTTCATGGAATGTAAATATAATGTGATAATCACCAATATACCTGGTGTATTTAATTGAACCTTGATGCTTTTATTTGTGTAGGCACTTACCCTATTACTGATGGCCTTTGGAGATGAGTGAATCAACACATACATTTCGATCAACTGATTCTTTCATGGAGCAAATGGAATTAACCCGACGCCAATTATAGACACAAGTTTCGGAATATTTTTATGTATCACCAGTCAAAAACTTAGAATTATGCTTCCTTTTTTAATGTAATGCATGGAACGTGGAAGCAACATGGCTGCAGTAGAATCTAGCCACTTCTTTTGAGTTTTGTGAGACTCACATCTTGTACGACGTGGATGATGAAATGAACTTGGTAATTATGCTAGAATTAAATGTTTGGCACAAGACTAGTATATTTATATAAAAAGTTATATGTATGCGAACAAACATTATGAGCATTGACTGATCCTCAGCCAATATTTTTGTTGCCACTCCTAATTTGTGCCCACAGCTGGGCCGATTCATGGTGGTAAATTCGTTTGCCAATAATTTGGCGCACCCATGTTTTGTAAGGCCTGGTGCGGGTGAAATCCAACGAGTCCATAAGCTTGCTGCGCAGGATAAAAGTGAAGAAGAATGCACAGGGTAAAATGTATAATGTTACTTTAAAGTGATCCTTCTTTAGAATATTGTGCTCAAATCACAAGCTAGCACATATGGTAATTGCATTATCCTTACAAAATATTTCATCTTTACCCCATCACCCCACCATCTAAGCTTTATGGGGTTGTTTGGATCCTGACATGGGCAAGCCAAAATATTGGCGAGCGTTTTGGCCACCTGTTACTTTTTGGAGAAAAGCATGGTAGCCCGACTTTATAAAGCCCAACAAGCCAAGTATATATCATGTTCACGAGAAAACAGTAGCGTGGCATGCCCAACACGGGTCGGAAAAAGTACGGTACAACCTCGAAGGCAGACGGCATGTAGGCCGGTAACAAACGAAACAAAGAAACTACTGAGGAGGCTAAGGGGTAGCTTGATGATCGAGGTTGACCGTGGACGTCCTGATCTTGGAGATAAGAGTTGAGCATGTCCGCATCGCACAATTTAAACAGTGGTCTCCATAGCTGTAGAAAGGCAATAATTTTGAACAAACAGTCAGTCGGTTTGTTAGGAAAAATGTGCTCAGTAGTAAACTTGTTCCTAGTCGTCCAAAAACACCAGCTAAGTGCAGCAAAAGCGATCCAGAAGACACGTAGTGGCTGGTCCGTCACGCTATGTAGGATAGCAAAAGATATCAACCCTGAGGATTCCAGTTGCAGTTCAACCACGGTCGAACGCAACTCTAGCCAAACTTAGCAAGTGTACATTTGAACAGGATGTGTTTCGTGTCTTCCAACTCTCCATAAAGAGTGCAGGCTGGGCTAGCATTGCCCTGGCGTTTAATAATTTGGTCACTGATCGGAAGTTTACATCTAATAGCTTGCCAAAGGAAAATTCTGATTTTGAGAGGAATACGCCGGCACGCCACAACACCTTGAGACGATCATCAAGCCTGCCCGGGATGACTTTAGAGTAAAGAGATTTAACTGAGAATCGGCCAGAGGTCGGATGAGGACAGATAATCTGGTCAGATGTCTCCGAGAGCGTAGGCAAGAGGGCAATAAGATCTTGCCAGGTTGCCAACTCTTCAGAAGACAAAACCTGTCTAAAAGCAAAATCCCAGTTCGACACAGCAAGCACAACGATCGAGCAGGCCTGCTCAGCGACATAAGAGAGCGAGGTAGGAAAAGTGACGGCTAAGGGGCCATCACCAGTCCACCAATCAAGCCAGAACTGGGTCGAGGCCCCATCCCTGACAACGAATTTGACCAAACTTCTGAATTCGTCACGGACAATCAAGCCAGACACGGAATTCGACTGACAACGGTTCGAACTCTAGTCGGCTGGGCGACACCACCGTGCTCCCAGCACCTTAATATGCATGCACCTTGATCCTCTTTCAGGCCCGTGCCGAGACTTCACGCCAGCATTTATCGAGGCACCTCTTTAGTTACTTTTTTTTGCGTAGTCATCTCTTTAGTCACTTCAATGCGATTCACCTTCGGAAAATTGAACTCATTTTGGTAGGTTGGTGGCTGCATTTCTTCTCAAAAGGGGGCATACATAATCGCCATCGAAGAGGAAATCAGCAAAGCAAGTTTAAATTCAGAATTCAAAATTTAATTGAAAAGCAAAGCAGGTGAGGGCACATTTCGGCCTCCGGTTGCTCGAGCGCACCCACTCCCTGTCCCTGCCCTTTCCCGCCCTTTTCATTCCCCCACATTCCAGAAGATTCCCTCGCCCTTGCCTTCCTCCGCCACCGCCGCCGCCGCCGCCGGCGAAGGAAGAGAGGGAGGGGAGGATGGGCACCCGGGAGTGGCCGCTGCCTCGCTTGTACGAGCTCTTCCTCGGCAAAGGTGACTGACACCCCAACCTAACCTAACCCAATCGACCATCGAAACCTCCCTCCGCCGGCCGTCTCATCGTTCGATTTCGCGTGCTGTGCAGAGCGCGCCCGGTGGCCGCTGGAGGCCAGGTTCATCGAAGCCGCCCACCACGGCGACGTCCTCGAGATCAAGAGTAAGCGC
>NC_041389.1:664260636-664377020 GCF_002162155.2 Triticum dicoccoides | reverse complement strand
TCCGCGGCGTCCCGGCGCCAGCTCGCTCGCTAGATCTGGCCGGGGGCTTAGGGTTTGGCTGCCGTGTGTGGTCCGCTTCCGATTTAGCGCAGATTTTGGGCGAGTCACGGCTCCAGGGTCTCAATTTTGCTTGTGATTTAGGTTGGAGTGCTGGGGCTTGGGGGGTTTTCTCGTCTCAAATGGGGGTTTTCAGACCAAATTCTCGGTCCCCTTCCAAAGAATCAGCGGCGATTTCTTTATGATTCTGATTCCAGTATTCATATACTACGTTCTTGTCCCAATTGGTAACTAAAAGTGTCCCCCTTTTTTGTATAAACTGAAGAGATCGCAAAGGAGCTGGATGTGGAGGGGCATGGGATCCCGGTGACGGTGGCCAACACCACCTACATGGGCATGAACGCCCTCCACGCCGCCGGTGGACGCGGCAGGCTGCCGGTCTACCGGTACCTCGTCGAGGAGGTCAAGATGGACATCCACAAGCCTGACACCCTCATTGGTAATTTGCTTCCTCATGGACAATTTGTGTGGCTTTAACTTATGATGACTTGACCATCGACTTCGACCTGGCTGTGTGGATTTTGCTGCTAGATTTTACGCCCGTGGAGCATGCTGTCAAACATGGCCACCTCCCTGCCATCAAGTACCTTCTTGACCATGGTGCTGATCTGCATCTGCAACACGGAGATAACACTCTTCTTCATTCAGCTGCAACTCATGGTACAAACAAAAATGAAATTGCTGCCGTGATAAATATCTCTTCTTCCACGTCTGCATATCGATCAGTCTAATGATGTGTTGAGCATAGTTCCTTTTTTTTGCGGGGAAGGAAGTTTAAGCATGTCACATTATTTCGAAATCCTGCTCAGTTATGAATAAAAAAATATTGTAGACATTACATTTACGAATTTGTCCGCTGATCTTCTTATATGTCGTATTTTATTTTGTTCTAGCCATTCAAACTAGTTACCCCAAAATGTCTGTTTACTTTATATTTAAATATAACTATCTTCTTATATAACTCTCGCTTGATAAGTAAATATTTAATATACCATCTAGTTCAAGCTGTTAAAAGCAGTCCGTTTCCCCCTAAATGAGTATGTATTCAGTATGACTACCAACTTATGGTAACTGATCATAGTAACTCTTTGTTTTCCTTATATTTATATTCAGTGAAATCTGAACCATCAAAGTTGCTTTCCTCCTCTAGCTATTGAAACTTTCTTGGCCAGAAACGGTCATAGAACACTACTCCCTCCGTTCCTAAATATTTGTCTTTCTAGAGATTTCGACAAGTGACTACATACGGATCAAAATGAGTGAATCTAGACTCTAAAATATGTCTATATACATCCGTATGTGGTAGTCCATTTGAAATCTCTAAAAAGACAAATATTTAGGAACAGACGGAGTACAATTTAGCAGCAGATATTATGTTGGAGAGCCTTCCGTTGAATGCGGAGAGGAATGCAGTAGCAATGCAAGTCGATTTATTTTACCAAGAGCTAAGATAACCTACGATAAACGATTTTATTGTTGCTGTAAAATAGAAACAGATTTTTGTTGCCATAAATTAGAACAACGCCAACCTTAGTTGCTTCTCATGTTTATGAGCATCTGCATATTGTTCAGTCTTAAGAAACTTCTAAACATAGTTGTTACATTAATTCGGGTTTCTGTCTCACAAATGTGAAAATAGTCCATGTGCCGTCAGGTTGGTACCAATTTCTTTAGGCACTGTATATACCCTTTTATTCTGTGGATCTTCTTGCGCGATATCTATTTCATATGCTATTTTCTTCTAGCCATTGAAACGGATTTCCCAAAAATGTCTGTTTACTTAGTATGCTAACTGTCTTTTTATGCAAATCTCTTGGGATAGCTATTTGTTACACTATCTTGTTATGGCTGTTAGCAGTAGTTTCCCCTTAAATGACTGTTTACTTAGTATGACTATGTCTTATGGTAACTGATCATGGTAATTCTTTGTTTGCCATAAGTTTATTCAGGGAAATGTGGACCAACAATATTGCTTTTTCCTCCTAGCTATTGAAACTTCCTTGCCCAAAAACATTTTCTCGTGTACTATTAATACTGTTATGATCTTTGTTTGCCTTCTTTTTCTCCAGGGCAATCTGAAATAGTAAAGTTTCTCCTTTCTAAAGGAGCTGATGTTGATGCAATATCAGATCTTGGAACACCACTCATTCTTGCTGCTCTTAAAGGACATCCTAGTACTCTCAAGATCCTTTTGCAGCATGGTGCAGATGTACTATTCAAATGTTTTGTTGATATGTTGTCTTTTTAGTCCAGTTCTCTCTTTGCCGGGTCTTTGCTACATTCTCCAATTGCACACCTGTATTTGAGGGTCTTTTTGGCCGGTAACTAACCATGCCACGCCAAAAGTTAGACAATTTGTTTGGCAACCGCACTTGTGGCAAGATTCTTTGCTGCAACATGGGTACCACGTGTCACTGACTCACAAAAATTGGGTAGGGTTCCTTAGGCTTGGCAAAGTATGGCACTCATTTTCATCATCCAACCATAGACATGCTTAGGCAAAAGTGTGGCAAATTTTGGCAACCTTCAGAAGAGTGGCAAATTTTGGCAATCTTCAGAAACCAACTAAGCAGAAACTGCTCATAGCTGTTAGTGTTTGAGCCACATCAGGCATGGTGGGACTGGTGAACTACACAACAACTCTGAAAAATCACTGGGAACAAAGGGATATATAACTATATAAGCTATACTCTTAGAAAAGAAGTATCAACTCAGCCCATTTTCCCTTCCAAATTCATTTTTCTCTTGAAACTGTGTCATATTTTGTCATGAAAATGAAGTACTTTGTTTAAATTTTCCAGCCCAACAAGGTTGCTGGTCTGTTTGGAATTATAGACGTGGCATTACACAAATCTTCTGTGTCCTGTGTGAAGCTATTGATTCAGGTATGGCATCCTTTGTTTATTATACTTCAGTAGGAATGTAGGATATCTATAAACTTATGTCTGATCTAGTTATCTCTGTATTAGCAACTAGACAACGGTATGATGGGCTTGCCTTCTATATTTGATCTGATAGGGTGGAGCTAATGTGAGCGGTGATAATCATTTGGCAAAGGCTGCGGAGAAGGGCTTAACTGAAGCTATTAAGTGCTTGTTGGAAGCTGGTGCAAACCCAAATGTTGTTGACAGGGTCCTTTTGTCACATATTCTCTTGTCTTGCTTGGCTATATAGTTTCAGTATATACGTCTTATACTGATGTGCAACAACCATACGAGTTATGATGTAAGTACAGCTACATCATGCTATCTGCAAAATAACAATAGAGATTGTGCTAAGTTACCTTTTTTTTTGCATAACTTGTTGCTGTTTCGCCTTTTCCCCTTGGTGTCGTGTCTTTGTTAATTTGGTCAGGTGAATAATATGGTTTGCATTAATCGTGCCTGGAACATTGCTTATTTCCCTTTTTCCTCAACAGTTTGGTAGATTGCCAATAGAGTTGGCTGTTGAGTATGGTACACGGGAAGATGTCGAGATTCTCTTTCCTTTCACCTCTCCCATTTCAACTGTGGCCAATTGGAGCGTTGATGGAATCATTAGTCATGTGCAGATGGAAATCAAGCAACTTGAGGTATGTCAGCGTAGCAATTTTCTTGCACACCCACGGCGATTTTGATTCCATGTTAATTCTCTGAGAAGTTTCCTCATCCTGCTAGTCAAATGCACATGTATTTTCTTGCATATGCATAGCTGTTAAAGCTCTGTTCTGAAAACTCTTTTTTATTTTACTTATTTTGCTCAAATGATAATTCGCAAAGTCGTTTTATTTGAATGACGCTTTATTAAATAACATTTGTTTGAATTATAGTTCATTTAATCTGATTCTGTTAAAAATAACAAGGAGACAAATTCATTTTTTAAATAGCGATCTCCTTCTAAAGTCTGAGTAGCAAGTGAAAACTGGATTTTCAGACCTTGCATTGATTAGAACATTTGTTTCTTGTATTCATTCACTTCACCTTAACATCTTGCTAGAGTACACTGATTTTTCCCTCACACGCATCTGACCTCTTAAGTTATGTATATATATCTGACTCATGTTATTGCGAGTTGCCCAGGATGATAACTTTGTGGAGAAGAGGATCTCTGACCTAAAGCAACAAGCAGCTGAAGCATTTAAGAAGCAGGATTACCTAAATGCATCAGTGTTCTACACACAGGTACGCTGCTGAAGTATTTTTTGTTTCTAGACCGGAGGCACAGCCATGAAACATGCTCCTCCATTACGATTTAGTTGATTTATTATTAAAACTGATTGGCCTTAACCATGTGTGAAAAATGACCAGTCACCTTGTAATGCTATCACATGTACTTGTTGAAAGACTAGTCACTAGTGTGTGCTTCCTGTCGCACACACTAGTGTCTAGTCTGGAATGTCTAAACTGATCAGTGCTTCTGGAATGTGGCAGCAACAACAATTTTCCTCTGTTTCGTCTGTTGCAGGCACTGAAGATGGATAACTTTGACGCAAAGTTGTTATCAAACAGGAGCCTCTGCTGGCTTCGAATGGGTGATGGAGAAAGGTCTTATGATGATGCAACTGAATGCAAAAAGCTGCAGCCAAACTGGGCAAAGGCGTACTATCGGCAAGGAGCAGCTCAAATTTTAATGGAGGTGCAGTGGGATGGTTCAAACTGACAATTTCATTGCTCCTTTCACATGTGTCGTGTCATTTGATTCCACTGTGCACTTGTGTTCTGTAGGATTATGATGATGCTTATCACTCACTCTTGCGTGCTTTGGAGTTGGATCCGGAAAGTCAAGAGATTGCGAAATTACTCTTGTAAGAGATTCATCTTTCATCTTGTTTTTTCTTGACCGATAACATTGTTAGGTGCTTCAGATTCTTAACCGGTATTTTACATGTTTTGATCAACTGATTCTTGCAGGGAGACTATTGAGGTGGAACTGGTCTGATCAACCCCGCATGCCAACTGCGGAGAGAAGTTCTTTTTTTGTGGGCATGTGTTCTTAGATTAAAACCCTGAACCTCAAATTATTGTGCCTTTCTGTACGTGGTCTCTGGATCGTAGCAGCAGCTTAGAGCAGAACATGTTACTGATACCTATTTTGAGTTCTCTGAAACTCGCATCCTGTTATAGTACGGAAGCTATTTTGAGGTCTCTGAAACTCGCATCCTGTTATAGCACGGAAGCTATTTTGAGTTCTCTGAAACTCGCATCCTGTTAGAACGGAAGTGTGGCAGTGGATGAAATGGCTAACTATGCTAGAGACAGAAAGATCAATACATTTCACATTGCCAGTTGGCATTATATATTTAGATTGCCAGTTGACATTATATAATGGCCTTATACTCCCTCCGTTCCTAAATTTTTGTCTTTCTAGAGATTTCAACAAGTGACTACATACGGATGCATATAGACATATTTTAGAGTGTAGATTCACTTATTTTGCTTTGTATGTAGTCATTTGTTGATATCTCTAGAAAGACAAATATTTAGGAACGGAGGGAGTATAATTTATATGTGCAAGGGACACACATATCCGCTCTCTACTTATTGCATGGAGCTGAAGGTTCTACAACAAATGCTAGTTGTACCTTGTGCGGGATAAATTAGAACAAAAAACATAATTGGTACTCCCTCCGTCTGAAAATACTTGTCATTGAAATGGATGTATCTAGATGTATTTTAGTTCTAGATACATTCATTTTCATCCATTTTGATGACAAGTAATTCCGGACGGAGGGAGTAGTATACTATTTCTAGGGCATCCTAAATGCTGTCATCATTCATGCCAAACTATTGCCATCTATCCGTCCATAGATTTCAAAACATTGTGTTTGGCCGTGGGCATGCTAGGCGCGTCCACGAACCACCTTGGTAGGATAGGATATGAAGGTTCGCCCTTGAGATTTGACAAGCTTTTGGTACAGATGAAGATGCCATCGTTGGATTTGAACCATGAAGATTGAAGACTGGAGGGAGGAATGTCATGCGATGGGTGGTGGCGGGAGGAGGGAGCAGGAAAGTAGGATGATTCTAGCAAATCTTTATAAGTAGGAAAGAGTAATAAAGAGGTGAGCAGAGAGGCCAGAGGAAGCCACCGCGACAAATGGGTTTGGGCGGATGGTGTGCGAGAAGAGACTAGAGAGGCGCCATGATGAAGCCACGTGCACCCCCCTCGAAGCTCCCAAATACGGCGCGGCCGAAGAAGGGCAAGACATCTGCGAAGAAGAACAAGGCGGCAGACGGCTCCGGCACCTCGAAGGCGCTGAGGAAGAAGCTTGCAGGATGTGTGACGAGCACGGCGGCTACCGAAGCGCCGGCGAGCTCACTTGTTGAGCCGGCGGCTGACGCGCACCATGTGTTCGACGATATGCCCCAAAGGCAAAACAATTCCCGAATTTTTTTTCCTTCTTTATTTTTTGAATGCATACATATAGATAGCTTATTGCATTGTTCTATATACTTTGTAGTGTGAACGATGATGCATACATGTCAACTATGGGTGTTGGCTCGAACAATTCGCATTGGTCTCAAACCAATGACATGCATTTTGAAGACCATGAGTTCGAGGTGGACGAGGATGGGGAGGGCATTGTCGACGCACCGAAAGGAAGAGGAGGCGACTACACCAACGACGAAGACGTTGTGCTATGCAAAACTTTGTTGGACGTGTCGAGGGATCCATCCATTGGAGGTGATCAAAGTAGAGATGCTTATTGGCTCCGGATGAAAGAACACTTTGATCTTCGCAACATGAGTGGAATTGACCGCTCCGCACGATCGCTTCGCTCCCGGTGGTCGACCATCAATAGGGATTGTCAACAATGGGCGGCCGCACAAAAAGCGGTTGACAAGTTGAACCCAAGTGGCACCAATGATGATGATAGGGTAAGTGTCATTTCATCATTCCTCATGTTCACATCATGCTTGTTGTTGGTGTTTCTTGTGCTAACTTGTTTTGTTTTCATGTAGTTAAATATTGCACAAAACTTGTTCAAAGGAGAGGAGAAGAGGACCAAGAAGGGGAAGATCAAGAAAGGAAGGCCATTTACATTGCCTCGTTGCTATGAAGTATTGAAGGATGATGAGAAATGAAAGAAGCGTGAGGATATTGATGATTTGGATTTGAGCAAAAAACGCAAGCGAACAATTGATTTGGAAGATGATGAGGAGGAGGATGCATCAAGTGAAGATGGCAAGAGAAGCCCCACCCCAAACTCGGTTTCATACTCGAAGCCAAAACGACCGGATGGCACGAAGAAAGACGCAAAAGAAAAGAAGAAGAGGAAAGGAGATGATGAGATCAAAAATGCTATGGAAGCAATTGTCAACGCAAGAAGAGAAGTCAACGAGATGAGGAAAATGGCAAGGAACCAAGATGCCGCGGCCGAGGAGAGGAGGTTGGCGGCCGAGGAGAGGAGGGTGTCCGCCGAGGAGAGGAAAGTGGCATTGGATGAGAGGAAGGTGGGCATGGAGGAGCGAGCTAAGTTGTTGGAATGGGAGAAGCACTTGTTCTTCTTGGACACATCTTTGTTCAATGATGCGCAAAAGGAGTATGTCAACCTTGCCCGTGGAGAAGTCTTGATCCAAAAAAGAGCCATGATTCGCACAATGGGTGGCGGTGGCCTTGGCGGCATGGGTGGCGGTGGCCTTGGTGGCATGGGTGGTGGTGGACTTGGTGCCATTGGTGGCTTTGGAGCTACCATGGAGACCATGGGAGGCATGAGTGGCTTTGGAGCACCTCCGGACGGCTTGGACGGCATGGGTGGCATGGATGTCATGAGTTTTGCGTCTCTCATTGGGGGCATGGGTGCACCTCCGGGCGCCGGTGTGCCACCTTCGCATGAAGATGCCGTTGAAGGTCTTGGCAACACCTTCCAAGCTTCACGTGATGAGGATACGGCGCGCAACAATGAAGAGGAGGAGGAAGAATCGTTTTCGGAGGAGTCAGATGAATCGGAGGAAGATGAGGATGAAGACGAAGACGAGGACGAGGCTTGATTTTTGTGCCTTTCATTTGTGTCATCATAACTCAGTTTGCATTTTGAACTTGGTTGAATTATGTTGTGGGCATGAATTTGAACTTGTGGGCATGAACTTGTGGGCACAAACTTGATTGGAATGATGTTTGTGATTCAATATATGCCATGTGTTTTGTGTTGAAGTGTGAAATTTGTGCCCAAAACGAGAACAAATGTGTGCGCCGGCTGCTCCCGCGTGCTGCATTTTAGTGATACTGCTGGAGCAAGTGCTGCGCGACGCGCCAAACCTAGCGATGGGCGCGCCGCAAACCAGATTTTAGCGCGCCGTGCGTTGGGCGCTTGTTGGAGATGCTCTTATAATATTTGTAATTTACCCTACAAAACAAGCTATGCAAACTAGCATCTGCCAAAAAACTTCGGATCGTCACAATAGGTCAAAGGGAGGATCCGTACGTTCCTTGCACATATTATGTAAATGGGAACCAGCAATGTAAAATATATATTGATCTTCTGCCAAACATTTCACTCTAGCTTAACAAATTCATCATCCACTGCCACACTCGCATATATAATATAAAGAACTCAAAATAGCAGTCCATGAATAAGGTATGAAAAGGCACCATGATTTGTACTGTAGTTCAGAGTTTTCGTCTGAGAACACACGAAAAAAGAGCTTCCCATGCATTCTGCCTGAGCCTCTCTCTGCAGTGGGCATGCAGGGCTTGATCACTTCAGTTCCGCTGCCTCCCTTTTGATTCAGTTGGTTAGAAAGAAGGTAGATCGGGATTAAAAATACCACCAAGAATCTGCGGCATCTTGCAATGCTATTAACCTAGTATAACTCAAGAAAAAAAAAACAAGATGAGAGATGAATCTTTTACAAGAATAGTTTCTTGATCTCTTCACTTTCCGGGTCCAATTCTAAAGCACGCGTGAGTGAGCGATAAGCACCGGCATACTCGTGTGCAAGGCAAGCGCAAAGTGGAATCAAATGACATGATACACGTGAAAGGAGAAATGAAATTGCCGGTTTCAACTCTCCCACCGCACCTTTGTGAACATAAGAGCTGCTCCTTCCCGATAGTGCGCCTTTGCCCACTTCGGGCGCAGCTTTTTGCATGCAGCCGCATCCTCATAAGCCCTCTTTCCATCATCCTCATAAGAGGCTCCTGTTTGATAACAACTTTGCATCGAAGAAGTTATCCGCATGCATGCCCCTAAGTATGGTTGATGTTGCACGTCGATGCCGCTGTTTTGTTCATCTAGTCTGCTAGAGCTATGCATAGCAATTACTTTTTTTGTCATGAATTTTTTACTGAAACTAATCATGAGTTTTCAGACACCGAGTTCCCTCCTCGGTGAGACACTTCAAAGGTCAACGGTCGACTCTCGGGCTGATCCAGCCAGCTAGCTAGCTCCTCATCACTTGTTTTTGTTCATGCGTTACTCGCTTGCGTATAATATTGATGGAGCCAGGTAATAATATTGATGGGTCAACACAACACATACGCGTGCAACATGCTGCAGATAGATTAGGTCATTAGGAACCATTGGTCCTGCCTATAAATAGCTATTTGATGGTATAGCTTAGGCACCGCTTGCTCTTCGTCTTCCTCTAGCCGGCCCTTGCTCCACAGTACCGGTCCCTCCAACTATACAATGGCTTCCGCCGCCGGGGCCGGTCTCCTTGCCGTCGTGCTGATCACCATGCACATGAACGCGGCGCAGGCGCAGGGGCCGACCCCGGCGGAATGCGGCGAGTGCAACAAGCGTTGTCTTGAGAGTTGCACCGGCATCGTGCCACAGGTCTGCAGCGCCGGCTGTTACTTCGAAGCGTGCCAGCAGGAGAGAGGATGCCCCGTCGGCCTGACCTCGCGGTGCAACGCCTGCGGAGTCGCGTGCACCACGGAGTGCGGTGATGCCGCTGCAGTTTGCACCACGGCCTGCGGTGATGTCGGTGCAGTTTGCACCGCCGCCTGCTTCACCCGCGACTGCGTCCTAGGCTCCCTCTGCCCTGCCCCGCTGGCGTCGCCGTCGCCGTGAAGGAAGCATGCATGTCCCGCTCGCATGGTCAACGTTCCCCTCATGGTTTTACTATACTGGAGTAGTGTTTCGCTAGCTACTTCCAGCAAGCTAGCCATCGTCAAGTTGTTTATTTATTTATTACTCCACATTAATTGCAAGTAATCCCCAAAGTCCATCGGTCGCACCCTGTGTTTTCTTGTGAGTTCTTGCACCCAAACCTAACAATTAAGCCTGACAATGTCCTCTCCCGGATCCAAATAAACTCACACATCAGGTAACAGGTACACATTCAACAATCAAGTCAATATGCATGCTAAATTGCTGATATATCACCATCGATCTAGTAGCCACGGAGAGTTCTATGGATCCAGAACCAGTAAGGTCTAAAAAACTAAACAGAACTAACATAGTTGCTGTACTGATCAACACATCCTTGTCTGGCACGATGAACCCCTTCTCCTCTGCATCAGTGGTGATGTCGCACCATATCCTGCACAAGGACCAACCCAACACCAGCATTTTACTCAAACTACATACAGAGCTGCATATAAATGTCGTATATGAGAAATCTGAAGCTTTGCGAGACATCGTTGTCATTTGTTCGGTTTACAAGTAATCTAGACAACCTAGTTTGTCTGGTTTTTTGTAAAATTTGAAAACCTAGTTGAGCTGTCAGCATACTGCATCTAGACAATTAACAGTGACAATAAAATGTATAAGAACGCAGAGAGTGAGAAAATTTCAATCCTTAGACTAATTTTACATTAGTGAACACACAAAGCAACCAACTTGTTGCTGATGCTAGTTAGTACAAGACTTGTACTTCAAATACAGTTGCTGCTACAACAAGTGCACCACAAAGCAACAGCAAGAAAAACAGAATCTGGACTGCTATGTAGTGCACCACAAACAACAGCAAGAAAATTAGGATCTGGGCAGTAGCTAGAAATCACCATGGCAGGATGGCCATGGACATGCAGAGCATGAGAGAGAGAGAGAGAGCAGAGGAGGGGAACCCGTGGCTTACCACCAGCTACGCCGGAGTGGAAGAGGAGTCGGGACCACCGGAGGGGCAGGGCGGGAGGCTTCGGAGTGGAAGAAGAATCACCGCACGGCGGCTCTGTCGTGCAGCTGCGTGCATGAGGAAACCACATCAGGGGACCAAGCCTAACAAATCCAAACAAAGTACATATTGCATCGGAGAAAAAAATGACATGTTAATCAAGGATAAAAGAATGTATAGCTGTGATAGAAAGTTAAAATATCTTGCCTTTAACGTAGGCAAGACAACAAAGGGCTACAACAATAAAAACCTAACCTAAAGGCTACAACAACAAAAAACAGAAATCACGCAATGATGGACATGAGAGGCACTAAGAAGCTTAATTTTTTCCTAGCAACAAAGTCAGTACCGCTTGTCCTGCAACAGATCTCAAGAGGCAAAAGATGTAATTGAGCGTACAAAGCCGCTAGCTTGCTACAAAAACGTAAGAAGATAAAAAGGGGCTTGTTTTTGCCTTGCAACAATATATGATTTTTATCCAGTAGCAGCAGAGGGACCAATTTAAACGACAAGATGGTGGCCAGAAGACCACCAAAAACAACAAGACCACTAAATCATTGTCTGAATGTCCTGACCATCTCAGGTTTACAGGCAGTGAGATAGGGAATACCAGGGACTCACCAGAACCAAGAAACTGCCATGGTTGCAGCCAAACCGCTTTCATCGAAGCTGAGGTAGTCACCCATGGAGGAGGTAGTATGCTGAGCCGTAAGTAACCAGACTTGGAGGTTACAATGCAGGCACCACCGTCCCCTTTTGCCCTGCACATACAAATGCTCATAGGTAACACTGGATAGGTAAGAGTAAAAAAATCCTTACTGTCGGTGTCAAAACCGGCGGATCTCGGGTAGGGGGTCCCAAACTGTGCGTCTAGGCGGATGGTAACAGGAGACAAGGGACACGATGTTTTTACCCAGGTTCGGGCCCTCTCGGTGGAGGTAAAATCCTACTCCTGCTTGATTAATATTGATGGTATGAGTATTACAAGAGTTGATCTACCGCGAGATCGGAGAGGCTAAACCCTAGAAGCTAGCCTATGGTATGATTGTTGTTCGTCCTATGGACTAAAACTCTCCGGTTTATATAGACACCGGAGAGGGCTAGGGTTACACAGAGTCGGTTACAATGGGAGGAGATCTTCATATCGTATCGCCAAGCTTGCCTTCCACGCCAAGGAAAGTCCCTATCCGAACACGGGACGAAGTCTTCAATCTTGTATCTTCATAGTCCGGGAGTCCGGCCAAAGGTCATAGTCCGGCCATCCAGACACTCCCTAATCCAGGACTCCCTCAGTAGCCCCCGAACCAGGCTTCAATGACGACGAGTCCGGTGCGCAAATTGTCTTCGGTGTTGCAAGGCGGGTTCTTCTCCAGCTCCATATACTTGTAGAACAGTGTCCGGCTTCTGATAAATGTTGCGCTCCTTGGCTTCCACGCCCAATAAAGGCCATTTTCCACATGTCGAACGAATGCGAAAAGCCAGGGTATTTTTACATTTCCCCCCCTAGCTGCGCAAATGAGCTGCCTATAAAAAGAGACGAGGATCTAGATCCGAATCATACCATCCTCCTTCCGCGAGTATTCATCGGAGCGCCTCTGACAAAGATCCATTCCATCATGGACAGTCGACGCGGCTCCTCCTCTCGCGCTCTCAGCCCTCAGCCTGGAGATTGGGAGGGATGCTCAGTCCCGCACAGCGAGCTAGTGGCGCTCCAAACCAAGGGATTTCTTCCCCCAGCCTTCATGGTTCCGGTTCGAGATGGACTCGCCACCTACAAGGGCGGAAAACATGCGGAGAGCGTCCCCAATCCCTCCAAAGGAGAGCGAATATGTTTTGTCCCTTATCTAATAAGAGGACTCGGATTTCCAATACATCCGTTTCTCCGGGGGCTCCTGGAATTCTACGGCCTCCAGCTGCACCACCTTACGCCTGCCTCCATTCTGCACATCGCGGGCTTCGTGGCCCTTTGCGAGCTGTTCTTGGGCGCCGAGGCTCATTTTGCGCTGTGGAAAAGATTATTCTGCATCGTACCCCGTTCTCATGAGGGGTCAATATATCAAGTGGACGGAGCCGAACTGTGGCGCATCGCCGGAACCGGATATCTATCCGGAACCCCGAAGAAGGCGTCCGAAGACTGGCCTTCGGAATGGTTTTATATAGAAGACGCCCCGCTACCGGATCCAGTTCGAATCGGCCTCCCGGAGTTCAGTAATGCTCCCCTAAAGAAACGCCTAAGTTGGCGTCCGCGGAAGCCTCAACGGGAGAGCGACAGGGACGTCCTGTACCTGATGGGCCGAATAAGATTATTGGCTCATTCCGGATTGACCATGATTGGGGTCATGGCCACATACATTATGCGGGGGGTGCAGCCGCTCCAATATAGGGGCCACCCCATGTGGGATTTCAACGGGGAGGATGATGCCACCCGTCATGGCCGTAAGGGGCCGGGATCGGTCGCTGATCTGGTGGAGATCTTGTCCGGCTTGTACAAAGGGGAAAAGGAGGATTTTCTCCGTGTTAGTCCATTGAACGGATTTTCCATGAACAATCCTCGAAGCTGGGTAAGCGAACAACTCTACTCATCTATCCACTTTCGAAATTTCCATGATTGAGTATTCAGTCTGGTGATATTAACGCAGGAGTTGCGCCAGACGGTGAAGGAGATCAACAGCCCCCCTCCCCGCAGCCCGAGGACCCGGAACGGTCCCTCGATCCAGATTCCCAAGAGGATCCGGACTTATGTGTGGAGTTAATTGATGGGGTGTTTCATCAATTGAGTAAGGACAACACCTTAGTGGCCATTACGACTGATTATCCCGGATTACTTCCAGCCTCAAAGGTAGCCGAGACCGAAGTCCTGGTACTTTGAAGGAGATCCATCCATGCCTTATTTTGAATGCTGTAGACCAATAGCGTTTCGTTTTGCAGGGGAAATCCTTGAGGCGGAGTGCCGGGCCCGCGGTGGGCAGCCAACAAGGGCCGCTAAAGCCCGGCGGGCAAAAAAGAAGTGCGGACCAGATCGAGACTCCGATGCAACGGTATGGCGTGCGAATTTCACGCCTTGGGTCTATGCCCTTAAGTCATTCTAACGCCCATGTTTTTCTTAGGAAGAAGAGAGCCCGCCGGACTATATCCACCGGCCAAACTTCAAGGCCGGGTCCGGAAACGGAGGCGTACACGGGACGCGCGTCGGGTGTTCCCCCGACATAGGATGCAGACGGGCTATCTGCCACCAATTCAGAGGTGGAGAGCGCCATGAACCACCGACAGCGCCGGACTGTTCTTCAGGATGCATGTTTTTCCCCGGAGGCGTTGAACGCCTTTAATACAGGAGATGCGTACCTCCGTGCCGCTCGAAATGGTCTAGCCAGGGCCACGGAGCAGTATGTAAAAGACATACGGGTGAGTAAATCTGATAGTTATATATGTCAGTAGCCCCAGAGACTTGAAATAGTTAAGATAACTGTTTTAAGGATCATGTGTTATGCAGGGTCTTACAGAGAAGAACACACAACTATCTCAGGAGTGGCGGAGTGCAAGGCCCAACTCGAGGCCGCACTGACCGCTTCAGCAATTGGAAAGGAGACCCCCTCAGGTAATGTATGTTCCCAAAATTAATTCCATTGCGAAGTGCGGCATGCGTGTAATGCTGACGATAATAATGCAGATGAAGCCGGAGTAAATCCGGACAAGCAACAACTCCTACGCCAGCTAAAGGCTGGCGAGAGCGTGCTGACCAGGGTGAGGCAAGAGAAGAACAAACTTCAAGACGCCAATACCCAGCTGGGCGAGGAACTAAAGGATGTTCGTATCCAGCTGTCTTCTTCCGTAAAGGAGAATCAGCGACTTCGACGCGGCATTTTTAGTAAGTGCTTGAACGAATTCTCGAAAAAAAATTCGGCGAGGAAGTCGATTGACAGAGCTATGTCTATAGGTCTGCTGACAGGTCATCCTGCGGAAGAAATGCCCGGTTCAACGGGGGACCTTCTTCCCGAGCTGTTGCAACTGCACGAACGAGTTCGGCGGGCAATGCAGGGCGTCGTCCAGGCTATGTGGCCATCCCTCTCCGTGCCCGAAGGCCTTGGGGAGCTTGCCAAGAAGCTTGAGGGAGTGCGGCAGTGCTTCCAGTTGTGGAAGATATCGGCCTGTCGTCAAGGTGCCAGGGAGGCTTGGGCCATGGTGAAGACTCGGTACACGAAGGCGGACCCGAACCACATGGCCGAGGTCGGCCCTATGGGTCCGGACGGAAAGGAGATCCCTGTCAGTTTAGTATATGACCAGGTAGAGCTGGCTGCAAAGTATTCTCAACAGGACTGTAAATTAGACCGCCTGTTGGATGGTATTGAAGAAGAATATACCGAGTCGGATTGACTCTGTAATTTAAAATGACATGAAAAATGCCTTCTAGCCGGATTGTAGATCATTTGTCATTGCAGACCTTTTCGCTTCGACCTCTGGACCTTATAGTCCGGAGTGTGTCCGAATACCCTCTCGATTATGTAAGAACCGGGGTATGCATGGAGACAAGGCGTAGGGGTCATAATTTCTTTAGTAGACAAGTGCCCAACTAGTTATGTTATATTACATGGTTAGTAAGAAACATCTTCCAGGGAGAATAGTTCCGTTAAGGGTTCCTTTCCCTGGGAGGCATGCCCTAAAGTGCATGTCTGAGCTGCTAAAAAGAGCAGAAAAGCGTCTAGGGGCAGATAAATAAACAAGAAAAATCATCTTTTAGTTCACCGACCGAATATTCCCTTAAGAACGCTAGCTTTCGGCTTCACCCAGTCTGAGGTACACATCCGGCTGACTCGGCAGTAACAATCGCAGAGGTGCTCCCTTTACCACCTAGCCGAACGAACGGGAACGTAGGGGTAAGCACAGGAGCCAGGCAACCCAGCTTGGACAAAACTTAAGTCATATGATGCATATAATGGTGTGTAAAAGGTTCATGCGGAAGTATAACACATGTTTTGGGCACGAGGCCCGTTTATATGAACTTCTGATAAAGAAGCCCCCAGGTATGATGAGCGCGGGTGGCGCGTCATGTTGGGGAACGTTGCAGAAAATTAAAATTTTTCCTACGGTTTCACCAAGATCCATCTATGAGTTCATCTAGCAACGAGTCATGGGAGAGTGATTGCATCTACATACCACTTGTAGATCGCGTGCGGAAGCGTTCAATGGAACGGGGTTGATGGAGTCGTACTCGCCGTGATTCAGATCACCGATGACCTAGTGCCGAACGGACAGCACCTCCGCGTTCAACACACGTACGGAGCGAATGACGTCTCCTCCTTCTTGATCCAGCAAGGGGGAAGGAGAGGTTGATGAAGATCCAGCAGCACGACGGCGTGGTGGTGGATGCAGCAGAACTTCGACAGGGCTTCGCTAAGCAACTACGGGAGGAGGAGGAGGTGTTGCAGGGAGGAGGGAGGCGCCAGGGCTTATGGGTGCGGCCACCCCTCCCTCCCCTCCCTTTATATAGGCGCAAGAGAGGGGGGAGGGTGCAGCCTTGCCCCTTCCTCCAAGGAAGGGGTGCGGCCAAGAGGGGGGAGGAGTCCATCCTCCCCAAGGCACCTCGGAGGTGCCTTCCCCTCTTTGGACTCTTCCCTCTCCAAGTATTCTTGGCACATGGGCCTCTTGGGGCTGGTGCCCTTGGCCCATATAGGCCAAGGCGCACCCCCTACAGCCCATGTGCCCCCCCCCGGGGCAGGTGGACCCCCCCGGTGGACCCCCCCGGTGGACCCCCGAACCCCTTTCGGCACTCCCGGTACAATACCGATAAAGTGCGAAACTTTTCCGGCGACCAAAATAAGACTTCCTATATATAAATCTTTACCTCCGGACCATTACGGAACTCCTCGTGACGTTCGGGATCTCATCCGGGACTCCGAACAACATTCGGTATGCTGCATACTCATATTCATACAACCCTAGCGTCACCGAACCTTAAGTGTGTAGACCCTACGTGTTCGGGAGACACGTAGACATGACCGAGACGGCTCTCGGGCAATAACCAACAGCGGGATCTCGATACCCATGTTGGCTTCCACATGCTCCTCGATGATCTCATCGGATGAACCACGATGTCAAGGATTCAAAGAACCCCGTATACAATTCCCTTTGTCAATCGGTACGTTACATGCCCGAGACTCGATCGTCGATATCCCAATACCTCATTCAGTCTTGTTACCGGCAAGTCACTTTACTCGTATCGTAATGCATGATCCCGTGACCAAACACTTGGTCACTTTGAGCTCATTATGATGATGCATTACCGAGTGGGCCCAGAGATACCTCTCCGTCATACGGAGTGACAAATCCCAGTCTCGATCCATGTCAACCCAACAGACACTTTCGGAGATACCTGTAGTGCACCTTTATAGTCACCCAGTTACGTTGTGACGTTTGGTACACCCAAAGCACTCTTACGGTATCCGGGAGTTACACGATCTCATGGTCTAAGGAAGAGATACTTGACATTGAAAAAGCTCTAGCAAAACGAACTACACGATCTTGTGCTATGCTTAAGATTGGGTCTTGTCCATCACATCATTCTCCTAATGATGTGATCCCGTTGTCAATGACATCTAATGTCCATAGTTAGGAAACCATGACTATCTGTTGACCAACGAGCTAGTCAACTAGAGGCTCACTAGAGACATGTTATGGTCTATGTATTCACACGTGTATTACGATTTCCGGATAATACAATTATAGCATGAATAAAAGACAATTATCATGAACAAGGAAATATAATAATAATGCTTTTATTATTGCCTCTAGGGCATATTTCCAACAGTCTCCCACTTGCACTAGAGTCAATAATCTAGTTACATTGTGATGAATCGAACACCCATAGAGTTCTGGTGTTGATCATGTTTTGCTCGCGAGAGAGGTTTAGTCAATGGATCTGCGACATTCAGATCCGTATGTACTTTGCAAATATCTATGTCTCCATCTTGAACATTTTCACGGATGGAGTTGAAACGATGCTTGATGTGCCTGGTCTTCTTGTGAAACCTGGGCTCCTTGGCAAGGGCAATAGCTCCAGTGTTGTCACAGAAGAGTTTGATCGGCCCCGACGCATTGGGTATGACTCCTAGGTCGGTGATGAACTCCTTCACCCAAATTGCTTCATGCGCTGCCTCCGAGGCTGCCATGTACTCCACTTCACATGTAGATCCCGCCACGACGCTCTGCTTGCAGCTGCACTAGCTTACTGCTCCACCATTCTGTTGGGGAACGTAGTAATTTCAAAAAAATTCCTACGCACACGCAAGATCATGGTGATGATATAGCAACGAGGGGAGAGTGTCGTCTACGTACCCTCGTAGACCGAAGCGGAAGCGTTGACGCAACGTAGAGGAAGTAGTCATACGCCCTCCGGTTCAACCGATCCAAGTACCATTACTCCGGCACCTCTGAGTTCTTGACACGCGTACAGCTCGATGACGCACCCTCGATCTCCGATCCAGCAGAGGCGCCGAGGGGGAGTTCCGTCAGCACGACGGCGTGGTGACGATCTTGATGTTGTCCTGTTGCAGGGCTTCGCCTAAGCACCGCTACAATATGACCGAGGTGTAATATCGTGGAGGGGGGCACCGCACACGGCTAAGGAACGATCAATGATCAACTTGTGTGTTCTAGGGTGCCCCCCTACCCCCGTATATAAAGGAGGGAGGGAGGAGGTGGCCGGCCCTAGGGGGGGGCGCGCCATGAGGAGGGGGAAACCTACTCCAAGTAGGTTTCCCTCTCCTTTCCTTATCTTATTTGGAGGGGGAAGGAAAGAGTACTAGTATTAGGAAGTAGTACTAGTAGTAGTAATAGGAAGAGGGGGAAGGAGAAAGGAAAGGGGGGGCCGGCCCCCCTCCCCAATTCGGATTGGGCTTGGGGGGGCGCGCCCCCTTCCCTTGCTCCTTCTCTCTTCCTCCTACATGGGCCCAATAAGGCCCATATACCTCCCGGGGGGTTCCGGTAACCTCCCGGGGCTCCAAACTTCTCTGGAACCTTTCCGGTGTCCAAATATATCCGTCCAATATATCAATCTTTATGTCTCGACCATTTCGAGACTCCTCGTCATGTCCGTAATCATATCCGGGACTCCGAACAACCTTCGGTACATCAAAATACATAAACTCATAATATAACTGTCATCGAAACCTTAAGCGTGCGGACCCTACGGTTCGAGAACGATGTAGACATGACTGAGACACATCTCTGGTCAATAACCAATAGCGGGACCTGGATGCCCGTATTGGTTCCTACATATTCTACGAAGATCTTTATCGGTCAAACCGCATAACAACATACGTTGTTCCCTTTGTCATCGATATGTTACTTGTCCGAGATTCGATCGTCGGTATCCAATACCTAGTTCAATCTCGTTATCGACAAGTCTCTTTACTCGTTCTGTAATACTTCATCTTATAACTAACTCTATAGTTACATGCTTGCAAGGCTTAGGTGATGAGTATTGCCGAGAGGGCCCAGAGATACCTCTCCGACAATCGGAGTGACAAAACCTAATCTCGAATTGTGCTAACTCAACATGTACCTTCGGAGACACCTGTAGTACTCCTTTATAATCACCCAGTTACGTTGTGACGTTTGGTAGTACCCAAAGTGTTCCTCCGGTAAACGGGAGTTACACAATTCTCATAGTTACAGGAACATGTATAAGTCATGAAGGAAGCAATAGCAGAATACTAAACGATCAAGTGCTAAGCTAACGGGATGGGTCATGTCAATCACCTCATTCTCCTAATGATGTGATCCCATTAATCAAATGACAACACATGTCAATGGTTAGGAAACATAACCATCTTTGATTTAATGAGCTAGTCAAGTAGAGGCATACTAGTGACTATATGTTTGTCTATGTATTCACACATGTATCATGTTTCCGGTTAATACAATTCTAGCATGAATAATAAACATTTATCATGATATGAGGAAATAAATAATAACTTTATTATTGCCTCTAGGGCATATTTCCTTCAGTCTCCCACTTGCACTAGAGTCAATAATCTAGATTACATAGTAATGATTCTAACACCCATAGAGTCTTGGTGCTGATCATGTTTTGCTCGTGAGAGAGGCTTAGTCAACGGGTCTGCAACATTCAGATCCGTATGTATCTTGCAAATCTCTATGTCTCCCACTTGGACTTGGTCCCGAATGGAATTGAAGCGTCTCTTGATGTGCTTGGTCCTCTTGTGAAATCTGGATTCCTTTGCCAAGGCAATTGCACCAGTATTGTCACAGAAGATCTTCATTGGTCCCGATGCACTAGGTATGACACCTAGATCGGAAATGAACTCCTTCATCCAGACTCCTTCATTTGCTGCTTCAGAAGCAGCTATGTACTCCGCTTCACATGTAGATCC
This sequence comes from Triticum dicoccoides, assembly GCF_002162155.2. Classification (NCBI taxonomy): domain Eukaryota; kingdom Viridiplantae; phylum Streptophyta; class Magnoliopsida; order Poales; family Poaceae; genus Triticum; species Triticum dicoccoides. The sequence goes on along the minus strand of NC_041389.1, from coordinate 664,356,535 downwards.
CGCCACGACGCTTTGTTTAGAACTGCACCAACTTACAACTCTACCGTTTAATAAAAACACGTATCCGGTCTGCGATTTAGAATCGTCCGGATCAGTGTCAAAGCTTGCATCGACGTAACCATTTACGACTAGCTCTTTGTCACCTCCATATACGAGAAACATATCCTTAGTCTTTTTCAGGTATTTCACGATGTTCTTGACCGCTGTCCAGTGATCCACTCCTGGATTACTTTGGTACCTACCTGCCAAGCTTATTGCTAAGCATACGTCAGGTCTGGTACACAGCATTGCATACATGATAGAGCCTATGGCTGAAGCATAGGGAACATCTTTCATTTTCTCTCTATCTTCTGCTGTGGTCGGGCATTGAGTTTGACTCAACTTCACACCTTGTAGCACAGGCAAGAATCCTTTCTTTGCCTGATCCATTTTGAACTTTTTCAAAATTTTGTCAAGGTATGTACTTTGTGAAAGTCCTATTAAGCGTCTTGATCTATCTCTATAGATCTTGATGCCCAATATGTAAGCAGCTTCACCGAGGTCTTTCATAGAAAAACTTTTATTCAAGTATCCCTTTATGCTATCCAGAAATTCTATATCATTTCCAATTAATAATATGTCATCAACATATAAAACTAGAAATGCTACAGAGCTCCCACTCACTTTCTTGTAAATACAGGCTTCTCCAAAAGTCTGTATAAAACCATATGCTTTGATCACACTATCAAAACGTTTATTCCAACTCCGAGATGCTTGCACCAGTCCATAAATGGAACGTTGGAGCTTGCACACTTTGTCAACACCTTTTGGATCAACAAAACCTTCAGGTTGCATCATATACAACTCTTCTTCTAGAAATCCATTCAAGAATGCAGTTTTGACATCCATTTGCCAAATTTCATAATCATGAAATGCAGCAATAGCCAACATGATTCGGACAGACTTAAGCATCGCTACGGGTGAGAAAGTCTCATCGTAGTCAACCCCTTGAACTTGTCGAAAACCTTTTGCAACAAGTCGAGCTTTGTAGACAGTAACATTACCATCAGCGTCAGTCTTCTTCTTAAAGATCCATTTATTCTCAATGGCTTGCCGATCATCGGGCAAGTCAACCAAAGTCCATACTTTGTTTTCATACATGGATCCTATCTCAGATTTCATGGCCTCTAGCCATTTTGCGGAATCTGGGCTCATCATCGCTTCCTCATAGTTCGTAGGTTCATCATGGTCTAGTAACATGACTTCCAGAATAGGATTTCCGTACCACTCTGGTGCGGATCTTACTCTGGTAGACCTACGAGGTTCAGTAGAAACTTGATCTGAAGTTTCATGATCAATATCATTAGCTTCCTCACTAATTGTTGTAGTTGCCACAGGAACCGGTTCTTGTGATGAACTACTTTCCAATAAGGGAGTAGATACAGTTATCTCATCAAGTTCTACTTTCCTCCCACTCACTTCTTTCGAGAGAAACTCCTTCTCTAGAAAGGATCCGATTTTAGCAACGAAAATCTTGCCTTCAGATCTGTGATAGAAGGTGTACCCAATTGTCTCCTTTGGGTATCCTATGAAGACACATTTCTCCGATTTGGGTTCGAGCTTATCTGGTTGAAGTTTCTTCACATAAGCATCGCAGCCCCAAACTTTGAGAAACGACAACTTTGGTTTCTTGCCAAACCACAGTTCATAAGGTGTCGTCTCAACGGATTTTGATGGTGCCCTATTTAACGTGAATGCGGCCGTCTCTAAAGCATAACCCCAAAACGATAGCGGTAAATCGGTAAGAGACATCATAGATCGCACCATATCAAGTAAAGTACGATTACGATGTTCGGACACACCATTTCGCTGTGGTGTTCCAGGTGGCGTGAGTTGCGAAACTATTCCACATTGTTTCAAATGTAAACCAAACTCGTAACTCAAATATTCTCCTCCACGATCAGATTGTAGAAACTTTATTTTCTTGTTACGATGATTTTCTACTTCACTCTGAAATTCTTTGAACTTTTCAAATGTTTCAGACTTGTGCTTCATCAAGTAGATATACCCATATCTGCTCAAATCATCTGTGAAGGTGAGGAAATAACGATATCCGCCACGAGCCTCAACATTCATCGGACCACATACATCTGTATGTATGATTTCCAACAAATCTGTTGCTCTCTCCATAGATCCGGAGAACGGTGTTTTGGTCATCTTGCCCATGAGGCACGGTTCGCAAGTACCAAGTGATTCATAGTCAAGTGATTCCAGAAGTCCATCAGTATGGAGTTTCTTCATGCGTTTTACACCGATATGACCTAAACGGCAGTGCCACAAATATGTTGCACTATCATTATCAACTCTGCATCTTTTGGCTTCAACATTATGAATATGTGTATCACTACTATCGAGATTTAATAAAAATAGACCACTCTTCAAGGGTGCATGACCATAAAAGATATTACTCATATAAATAGAACAACCATTATTCTCTGATTTAAATGAATAACTGTCTCGCATTAAACAAGATCTAGATATAATGTTCATGCTCAACGCAGGCACCAAATAACAATTATTCAGGTCTAAAACTAATCCCGATGGTAGATGTAGAGGTAGCGTGCCGACTGTGATCACATCGACTTTGGAACCATTTCCCACGCGCATCGTCACCTCGTCCTTAGCTAATCTTCGCTTAATCCGTAGTCCCTGTTTCGAGTTGCAAATGTTAGCAACAGAACCAGTATCAAATACCCAGGTGCTACTGCGAGCATTAGTAAGGTACACATCAATAACATGTATATCACATATACCTTTGTTCACTTTGCCATCCTTCTTATCCGCCAAATACTTGGGGCAGTTCCGCTTCCAGTGTCCAGTCTGCTTGCAGTAGAAGCATTCAGTTTCAGGCTTAGGTCCAGACTTGGGTTTCTTCACTTGAGCAGCAACTTGTTTGCCGTTCCTTTTGAAGTTCCCCTTCTTCTTCCCTTTGCCCCTTTTCTTGAAACCAGTGGTCTTGTTGACCATCAACACTTGATGCTCCTTTTTGATTTCTACCTCCGCGGCTTTCAGCATCGCGAAGAGCTCGGGAATAGTCTTGTTCATCCCTTGCATATTATAGTTCATCACAAAGCTCTTGTAGCTTGGTGGCAGTGATTGGAGAATTCTGTCAATGACGCTATCATCCGGAAGATTAACTCCCAGTTGAATCAAGTGATTATTATACCCAGACATTTTGAGTATATGCTCACTGACAGAACTGTTCTCCTCCATCTTGCAGCTGTAGAACTTATTGGAGACTTCATATCTCTCAATCCGGGCATTTGCTTGAAATATTAACTTCAACTCCTGGAACATCTCATATGCCCCATGACGTTCAAAACGTCGTTGAAGACCCAGCTCTAAGCCGTAAAGCATGGCACACTGAACTATAGAGTAGTCATCAGCTTTGCTCTGCCAGACGTTCTTAACGTCGTCAGTTGCATCAGCAGCAGGCCTGGCACCCAGCGGTGCTTCCAGGACGTAACTCTTCTGTGCAGCAATGAGGATAATCCTCAGGTTACGGACCCAGTCCGTGTAATTGCTACCATCATCTTTCAACTTTGCTTTCTCAAGGAACGCATTAAAATTCAACGGAACAACAGCACGAGCCATCTATCTACAAACACACATAGACAAGCAAAATACTATCAGGTACTAAGTTCATGATAAATTTAAGTTCAATTAATCATATTACTAAAGAACTCCCACTTAGATAGACATCTCTCTAGTCATCTAAGTGATTACGTGATCCAAATCAACTAAACCATGTCCGATCATCACGTGAGATGGAGTAGTTTCAGTGGTGAACATCTCTATGTTGATCATATCTACTATATGATTCACGCTCGACCTTTCGGTCCCCGTGTTCCGAGGCCATATCTGTATATGCTAGGCTCGTCAACTATAACCTGAGTATTCCGCGTGTGCAACTGTTTTGCACCCGTTGTATTTGAACGTAGATCCTATCACACCCGATCATCACGTGGTGTCTCAGCACGAAGAACTTTCGCAACGGTGCATACTCAGGGAGAACACTTCTTGATAATTAGTGAGAGATCATCTTAAAATGCTACTGTCAATCAAAGCAAGATAAGATGCATAAAGGATAAACATCACATGCAATCAATATAAGTGATATGATATGGCCATCATCATCTTGTGCTTGTGATCTCCATCTTCGAAGCACTGTCGTGATCACCATCGTCACCGGCGCGACACCTTGATCTCCATCGTAGCATCGTTGTCGTTACGCCATCTATTGCTTCTACGACTATCACTACCGCTTAGTGATAAAGTAAAGCAATTACAGGGCGTTTGCATTTCATACAATAAAGCGACAACCATATGGCTCGTGCCAGTTGCCGATAACTTCGGTTACAAAACATGATCATCTCATACAATAAAATATAGCATCATGTCTTGGCCATATCACATCACAACATGCCCTGCAAAAACAAGTTAGATGTCCTCTACTTTGTTGTTGCAAATTTTACGTGGCTGCTACGGGCTTAAGCAAGAACCAATCTCACCTACGCATCAAAACCACAACGATAGTTTGTCAAATAGACTCCGTTTTAACCTTCACAAGGACCGGGCGTAGCCACACTCGGTTCAACTAAAGTGAGAGAGACAGACACCCGCCAGCCACCTTTAAGCATGAGTGCTTGTAACGGTGAAACCAGTCTCGCGTAAGCGTACGCGTAATGTCGGTCCGGGCCGCTTCATCTCACAATACCGCTGAACCAAAGTATGACATGCTGGTAGGCAGTATGACTTATATCGTCCACAACTCACTTGTGTTCTACTCGTGCATATAACATCAACGCATAAAACCTAGGCTCGGATGCCACTGTTGGGGAACGTAGTAATTTCAAAAAATTTCCTACGCACATGCAAGATCATGGTGATGATATAGCAACGAGGGGAGAGTGTCGTCTACGTACCCTTGTAGACCGAAGCGGAAGCGTTGACGCAACGTAGAGGAAGTAGTCGTACGTCCTCCGGTTCAACCGATCCAAGTACCGTTACTCCGGCACCTCCGAGTTCTTGACACGCGTACAGCTCGATGACGCACCCTCGATCTCCGATCCAGCAGAGGCGCCGAGGGGGAGTTCCGTCAGCACGACGGCGTGGTGACGATCTTGATGTTGTACTGTTGCAGGGCTTCGCCTAAGCACCGCTACAATATGACCGAGGTGTAATATCGTGGAGGGGGGCACCGCACACGGCTAAGGAACGATCAATGATCAACTTGTGTGTTCTAGGGTGCCCCCCTACCCCCGTATATAAAGGAGGGAGGGAGGAGGTGGCCGGCCCTAGGGGGGGGCGCGCCATGAGGAGGGGGAAACCTACTCCAAGTAGGTTTCCCTCTTCTTTCCTTATCTTATTTGGAGGGGGAAGGAAAGAGTACTAGTATTAGGAAGTAGTACGAGTAGTAGTAATAGGAAGAGGGGGAAGGAGAAAGGAAAGGGGGGGCCGGCCCCCCTCCCCAATTCGGATTGGGCTTGGGGGGGCGCGCCCCCTTCCCTTGCTCCTTCTCTCTTCCTCCTACATGGGCCCAATAAGGCCCATATACCTCCCGGGGGGTTCTGGTAACCTCCCGGGGCTCCAAACTTCTCCGGAACCTTTCCGGTGTCCAAATATATCCGTCCAATATATCAATCTTTATGTCTCGACCATTTCGAGACTCCTCGTCATGTCCGTAATCATATCCGGGACTCCGAACAACCTTCGGTACATCAAAATACATAAACTCATAATATAACTGTCATCGAAACCTTAAGCGTGCGGACCCTACGGTTCGAGAATGATGTAGACATGACTGAGACACATCTCTGGTCAATAACCAATAGCGGGACCTGGATGCCCGTATTGGTTCCTACATATTCTACGAAGATCTTTATCGGTCAAACCGCATAACAACATACGTTGTTCCCTTTGTCATCGGTATGTTACTTGTCCGAGATTCGATCGTCGGTATCCAATACCTAGTTCAATCTCGTTATCGACAAGTCTCTTTACTCGTTCTGTAATACTTCATCTTATAACTAACTCATTAGTTACATGCTTGCAAGGCTTAGGTGATGAGTATTGCCGAGAGGGCCCAGAGATACCTCTCCGACAATCGGAGTGACAAAACCTAATCTCGAATTATGCTAACTCAACATGTACCTTCGGAGACACCTGTAGTACTCCTTTATAATCACCCAGTTACGTTGTGACGTTTGGTAGTACCCAAAGTGTTCCTCCGGTAAACGGGAGTTACACAATTCTCATAGTTACAGGAACATGTATAAGTCATGAAGGAAGCAATAGCAGAATACTAAACGATCAAGTGCTAAGCTAACGGGATGGGTCATGTCAATCACCTCATTCTCCTAATGATGTGATCCCATTAATCAAATGACAACACATGTCAATGGTTAGGAAACATAACCATCTTTGATTTAATGAGCTAGTCAAGTAGAGGCATACTAGTGACTATATGTTTGTCTATGTATTCACACATGTATCATGTTTCCGGTTAATACAATTCTAGCATGAATAATAAACATTTATCATGATATGAGGAAATAAATAATAACTTTATTATTGCCTCTAGGGCATATTTCCTTCACATTCAACATATACACGTATCCGGTTTGTGACTTAGAGTCATCCAGATCTGTGTCGAAGCTAGCATCGATGTAACCCTTTACGACGAGCTCTTCGTCACCTCCATAAACGAGAAACATGTCCTTCGTCCTTTTCAGGTACTTTAGGATATTCTTGACCGCTGTCCAGTGTTCCTTGCCGGGATTACTTTGGTACCTTCCTACCAAACTTACAACAAGGTTTACATCAGGTCTGGTACATAGCATGACATACATAATAGATTCTATGGCTGAGGCATACGGGATGACGCTCATCTCTTCTTTATCTTTTGCCGTGGTCAGGCATTGAGCCGAGCTCAATCTCACACCTTGCAATACAGGCAAGAACCCCTTCTTGGACTGATCCATTTTGAACTTCTTCAAAATCTTATCAAGGAATGTGCTTTGTGAAAGACCTATGAGGCGTCTCGATCTATCTCTATAGATCTTGATGCCTAATATATAAGCAGCTTCTCCAAGGTCCTTCATTGAAAAACACTTATTCAAGTAGGCCTTAATGATGTCCAAGAATTCTATATCATTTCCCATCAAAAGTATGTCATCTACATATAATATGAGAAATGCTACAGAGCTCCCACTCACTTTCTTGTAAACGCAGGCTTCTTCCATAAGTCTGCATAAACCCAAACGCTTTGATCATTTCATCAAAGCGAATGTTCCAACTCCGAGATGCTTGCACCAGCCCATAAATGGATCGCTGGAGCTTGCATACTTTGTTAGCATTCTCAGGATCGACAAAACCCTCCGGCTGCATCATATACAGTTCTTCCTTAAGATGCCCGTTAAGGAATGCCGTTTTGACGTCCATCTGCCATATCTCATAATCATAGTATGCGGCAATTGCTAACATGATTCGGACGGACTTAAGCTTCACTACGGGAGAGAAAGTCTCATCGTAGTCAATCCCTTGAACTTGCCGATAACCCTTAGCGACAAGTCGAGCTTTATAGATGGTGACATTACCATCTGCGTCCGTCTTCTTCTTAAAGATCCATTTGTTTTCTATCGCTCGCCGATCATCGGGCAAGTCAGTCAAAGTCCATACTTTGTTTTCATACATGGATTCTATCTCGGATTTCATGGCTTCTAGCCATTTGTTGGAATCTGGGCCCGCCATCGCTTCTTCATAGTTCGAAGGTTCACCATTGTCTAACAACATGATTTCCAGGACAGGGTTGCCATACCACTCTGGTGCAGAACGTGTCCTTGTGGACCTACGGAGTTCAGTAGCAACTTGATCCGAAGTACCTTGATCATCATCATTATTTTCCTCTTCAGTTGGTGTAGGCATCACAGGAACATTTTCCTGAGCTGCACTACTTTCCCGTTCAAGAGGTAGTACTTCATCGAGTTCTACTTTCCTCCCACTTACTTCTTTCGAGAGAAACTCTTTTTCCAGAAAGGATCCGTTCTTGGCAACAAAGATCTTGCCCTCGGATCTTAAGTAGAAGGTATACCCAATGGTTTCTTTGGGGTATCCTATGAAGACGCATTTTTCCGACTTGGGTTCGAGCTTTTCAGGTTGAAGTTTCTTGACATAAGCATCGCATCCCCAAACTTTTAGAAACGACAGCTTAGGTTTCTTCCCAAACCATAATTCATACGGTGTCGTCTCAACGGATTTAGATGGTGCCCTATTTAAAGTGAATGTAGCTGTCTCTAGAGCGTATCCCCAAAATGATAGCGGTAAATCGGTAAGAGACATCACAGATCGCTCCATATCCAATAGAGTGCGATTACAACGTTCGGACACACCGTTACGCTGAGGTGTTCCAGGCGGCGTGAGTTGTGAAACGATTCCACATTTTCTTAAGTGTGTACCAAATTCGTGACTTAAATATTCTCCTCCACGATCCGATCGTAAGAATTTTATCTTTCGGTCACGTTGATTCTCTACCTCATTCTGAAATTCCTTGAACTTTTCAAAGGTCTCAGACTTGTGTTTCATCAAGTAGACATACCCATATCTACTCAAGTCATCTGTGAGAGTGAGAACATAATGATATCCTCCGAGCCTCAACACTCATTGGACCGCACACATCGGTATGTATGATTTCCAACAAGTTGGTTGCTCGCTCCATTGTTCCGGAGAACGGAGTCTTGGTCATTTTGCCCATGAGGCATGGTTCGCATGTGTCAAATGATTCATAATCGAGAGACTCTAAAAGTCCATCAGCATGGAGCTTCTTCATGCGCTTGACACCAATGTGACCAAGGCGGCAGTGCCACAAGTATGTGGGACTATCGTTATCAACTTTACATCTTTTGGTATTCACGCTATGAATATGTGTAACACTACGTTCGAGATTCATTAAGAATAAACCATTGACCATCGGGGCATGACCATAAAACATATCTCTCATATAAATAGAACAACCATTATTCTCGGATTTAAATGAGTAGCCATCTCGTATTAAACGAGATCCAGATACAATGTTCATGCTCAAACTTGGCACCAAATAACAATTATTAAGGTTCAAAACTAATCCTGTAGGTAAATGTAGAGGTAGCGTGCCGACGGCGATCACATCGACCCCGGAACCATTCCCGACGCGCATCGTCACCTCGTCCTTCGCCAGTCTCTGCTTATTCCGCAGCTCCTGCTTTAGTGTTGCCGACCTTCTTATCCGCTAAGTATTTGGGGCAGTTCCGCTTCCAGTGACCCTTCCCCTTGCAATAAAAGCACTCAGTCTCAGGATTGGGTCCATTCTTTGACTTCTTCCCGGTAACTGGCTTACCAGGCGCGGCAACCTCCTTGCCGTCCTTCTTGAAGTTCTTCTTACCCTTGCCCTTCTTGAACTTAGTGGTCTTATTGACCATCAACACTTGATGTTCTTTCTTGATTTCAACCTCTGCTGACTTCAGCATAGAAAATACTTCAGGAATGGTCTTTACCATCCCCTGCATATTGTAGTTCATTACAAAGCTCTTGTAGCTTGGTGGGAGCGACTGAAGGATTCTGTCAATGACCGCCTCATCAGGGAGGTTAATATTCAGCTGGGTCATACTGTTGTGCAACCCAGACATCTTGAGTATGTGCTCACTAAAAGAACTATTTTCCTCCATCTTACAACTATAGAACTTGTCGGAGATGTCATATCTCTCGACCCGGGCGTGAGCTTGGAAAACTAGTTTCAGCTCCTCGAACATCTCATATGCTCCATGATGCTCAAAACGCTTTTGGAGCCCCGGTTCTAAGCTGTAAAGCATGCCGCACTGAATGAGGGAGTAATCATCAGCACGTGTCTGCCAAACGTTCAAATCATCGTGCAGTGCTGGGAGAGCAGGTGGGTGCTTCAAGGACATATGCTTTCTTGGCAGCTATGAGGATGATCCTAAGGTTCCGGACCCAGTCTGTATAGTTGCTGCCATCATCTTTCAGCTTGGTTTTCTCCAGGAACGCGTTGAAGTTCATGTTGACATGAGCGTTGGCCATTTGATCTACAAGACATATTTTGCAAAGATTTTAGACTAAGTTCATGATAATTAAGTTCATCTAATCAAATTATTTAATGAACTCCCACTCAGATTTGACATCCCCTTAGTCATCTAAGTGTTACACGATCCGAGTCGACTAGGCCGTGTCCGATCATCACGTGAGACGGACTAGTCATCGTCGGTGAACATTCTCATGTTGATCGTATCTTCCATACGACTCGTGTTCGACCTTTCGGTCTCCGTGTTCTGAGGCCATGTCTGTACATGCTAGGCTCGTCAAGTTAACCCTAAGTGTTTTGCATGTGTAAAACTGTCTTACACCCGTTGTATGTGACTGTAAGGATCTATCTGTTGGAAATATGCCCTAGAGGCAATAATAAATTGATTATTATTATATTTCTTTGTTCATGATAATTGTCTTTTATTCATGCTATAACTGTATTATCCGGAAATCGTAATACACGTGTGAATACATAGACCACAATATGTCCCTAGTGAGCCTCTAGTTGACTAGCTCGTTGTGATCAACAGATAGTCATGGTTTCCTGGCTATGGACATTGGATGTCGTTGATAACGGGATCACATCATTAGGAGAATGATGTGATGGACAAGACCCAATCCTAAGACTAGCACAAAAGATCGTGTAGTTCATTTGCTAGAGATTTGCCAATGTCAAGTATCTCTTCCTTCGACCATGAGAGCGTGTAACTCCTGGATACCGTAGGAGTGCTTTGGGTGTATCAAACGTCACAACGTAACTGGGTGACTATAAAGGTGCACTACAGGTATCTCCGAAAGTATCTATTGTTTTATGCGGATCGAGACTGGGATTTGTCACTCCATGTAAACGGAGAGGTATCTCTGGGCCCACTCGGTAGGACATCATCATATGCGCAATGTGACCAAGGAGTTGATCACGGGATGATGTGTTACGGAACGAGTAAAGTGACTTGCCGGTAACGAGATTGAACAAGGTATTGGATACCGACGATCGAATCTCGGGCAAGTAACATACCGATAGACAAAGGGAATTGAATACGGGATTGATTAAGTCCTTGACATCGTGGTTCATCCGATGAGATCATCGTGGAACATGTGGGATCCATCATGGGTATCCAGATCCCGCTGTTGGTTATTGACCGGAGAACGTCTCGGTCATGTCTACATGTCTCCCGAACCCGTAGGGTCTACACACTTAAGGTTCGATGACGCTAGGGTTATAAAGGAAGTTTGTATGTGGTTACCGAATGTTGCTCGGAGTCTCGGATGAGATCCCGGACGTCACGAGGAGTTCCGGAATGGTCCGGAGGTAAAGATTTATATATGGGAAGTCCTATTTTGGCCACCAGAAAATGTTCGGGATTTTTCGGTATTGTATCGGGAAGGTTCTAGAAGGTTCCGGAGTGGGGCCCACCTGCATGGGGGGACCCACATGGACGTGGGTAGTGGGGGCAAGGCCCCACACCCCTGGTCAAGGCGCACCAAGATCCCCCCTTAGAAGGAATAAGATCATATCCCGAAGGGATAAGATCAAGATCCCTAAAAAGGGGGGATAACAATCGGTGGGGAAGGAAATAATGAGATTTCTTTCCTCCCACCTTGGCCAACGCCCCAATGGACTTGGAGGGCAAGAAACCAGCCCCTCCACCCCTATATATAGTGGGGAGGCGCATGGGAGCTATACACGAAGTTCTGGCGCAGCCCTTCCCCTCTCCCAAGTCCTCCTCCTCTCCTGCGGTGCTTGGCGAAGCCCTGCGGGATTGCCACGCTCCTCCACCACCACCACGCCGTTGTGCTGCTGCTGGATGGAGTCTTCCTCAACCTCTCCCTCTCTCCTTGCTGGATCAAGGCGTGGGAGACGTCACCGGGCTGTACGTGTGTTGAACGCGGAGGTGCCGTGCGTTCGGCACTTGATCATCGGTGATTTGAATCACGACGAGAACGACTCCTTCAACCCCGTTCACTTGAACGCTTCCGCTTAGCGATCTACAAGGGTATGTAGATGCACTCTCCTTCTACTCGTAGCTGGTCTCTCCATAGATAGATCTTGGTGACACGTAGGAAAATTTTGAATTTCTGCTACGTTCCCCAACAGTGGCATCATGAGCTAGGTCTATTGCGTAGATTCTTTGCACGAGTAGAACACAAAGTAGTTGTGGTCGTTGATGTTGTTCAATATGCTTACCGTTACTAGTCCAATCTTGTTTCGACGGTATTGTGGGATGAAGCGGCCCGGACCGACCTTACACGTACTCTTACGTGAGATAGGTTCCACCGATTGACATGCACTTGGTGCATAAGGTGGCTAGCGGGTGCCAGTCTCTCCCACTTTAATCGGAACGGATTCGATGAAAAGGGTCCTTATGAAGGGTAAATAGAAATTGGCATATCACGTTGTGGTTTTGCGTAGGTAAGAAACGTTCTTGCTAGAAACCCATAGCAGCCACATAAAACATGCAAACAACAATTAGAGGACGTCTAACTTGTTTTTGCAGGGTATGCTATGTGATGTGATATGGCCAAAAGGATGTGATGAATGATATATGTGATGTATGATATTGATCATGTTCTTGTAATAGGATTCACGACTTGCATGTCGATGAGTATGACAACCGGCAGGAGCCATAGGAGTTGTCTTTATTTATTGTATGACCTGCGTGTCATTGAAGAACGCCATGTAAACTACTTTTACTTTATTGCTAAACGCGTTAGTCATAGAAGTAGAAGTAGTCGTTGGCGTGACAACTTCATGAAGACACGATGATGGAGATCATGATGATGGAGATCATGGTGTCATGCCGGTGACAAGATGATCATGGAGCCCCGAAGATGAAGATCAAAGGAGCTATATGATATTGGCCATATCATGTCACTACTCTATTTGATTGCATGTGATGTTTATCATGTTTATGCATCTTGTTTGCTTAGAACGACGGTAGTAAATAAGATGATCCCTTACAACAATTTCAAGAAGTGTTCTCCCCTAACTGTGCACCGTTGCTACAGTTCGTCGCTTCTAAGCACCACGTGATGATCGGGTGTGATGGATTCTTACGTTCACATACAACGGGTGTAAGACAGTTTTACACAGCGAAAACACTTAGGGTTAACTTGACGAGCCTAGCATGTACAGACATGGCCTCGGAACACGAAGACCGAAAGGTCGAGCATGAGTCGTATAGTAGATACGATCAACATGAAGATGTTCACTGATGATGACTAGTCCGTCTCACGTGATGATCGGACACGGCCTAGTTGACTCGGATCATGTAATCACTTAGATGACCAGAGGGATGTCTATCTGAGTGGGAGTTCATAAGATGAACTTAATTATCCTGAACATAGTCAAAAGACCTTTTGCAAATTATGTCGTAGCTCGCGCTTTAGTTCTACTGTTTTAGATATGTTCCTAGAGAAAATATAGTTGAAAGTTGATAGTAGCGATTATGCGAACAGTAGAAAGCTTATGTCCTTAATGCACTGCTCAGTGTGCTGAACCCCAAACGTCGTTTGTGGATGTTTCGAACATCGAACATACACGTTTTGATAACTACGTGATAGTTCAGTTAAATGGTTTAAGTAGAGGCACCAAAGACGTTTTCGAAACATCGCGGAACATATGAGATGTTTCGAGGGCTGAAATTGGGATTTCATGCTCGTGCGCACGTCAAGAGGTATAAGACCTCCGACGATTCTCTTAGCCTGCAAACTAAGGGAGAAAATCTCAATCGTTGAGCTTGTGCTCAGATTGTCTGAGTGCAACAATCACTTGAATTGAGTGGGAGTTGATCTTCCAAATGAGATAGTGATGTTTCTCCAAAGTCATTGCCACCGAGCTGCTAGAGCTTCGTGATGAACTATAACATATCAGGGATAAATAAGATGATCCTTGAGGTATTCACGATGTTTGACACCGCGAAAGTAGAAGGAGCATCAATTGTTGATGGTTGGTGAAACCACTAGTTTCAAGAAGGGCAAGGGCAAGAAGGGATACTTCATGAAACGGCAAATCAGCTGCTGCTCCAGTGAAGAAACCCAAGGTTGAACCCAAACCCGAGACTAAGTGCTTCTGTAATAAGGGGAAAAGTCACTAGAGCAGAATTACCCTAGATACTTGGTAGATGAGAAGGCTGGCAAGGTCGATAGAAGTATATTGGATATACATTATGTTAATGTGTACTTTACTAGTACTCCTAGTAGCACCAGGGTATAAGATACCGGTTCAGTTGCTAAGTGTTAGTAACTCGAAAAAAGCTACGGCATAAACGGAGACTAGCTAAAGGTGAGCTGACGATATGTGTTGGAAGTGTTTCCAATGTTGATATGATCAAGCATCGCACGCTCCCTCTACCATCGAGATTTGGTGTTTGCGTTGAGCATAGACATGATTGGATTATGTCTATCGCAATACGGTTATTCATTTAAAGAGAATAATGATTACTCTATTTATTTGAATAATACCTTCAATGGTCTTGCACCTAAAATGAATGGTTCATTGAAATCTCGATCGTAGTGATACACATGTTCATGCCAAAAGATAGTAATGATAGTACCACCTATTTGTGGCACTGCCACGTAAGTCATATCGGTATAAAATGCATGAAGAAGCTCCATGTTGATGGATCTTTGGACTCACTCATTTTTGAAAAGTTTGAGACATGCGAACCATGTCTATTGGTATATATGCATGACGAAACTCCATGCAAATGGACCGTTTGAACTCACTTGATTTTGAATCACTTGAGATATGCAAATCATACCACATGGGCAAGATGACTGAAAAGCCTCGGTTTCAGTAAGATGGAACAAGATAGCAACTTGTTGGAAGTAACACATTTTGATGTGTGTAGTCCAATGAGTGCTGAGGCATGCAGTGAATATCATTATGTTCTTACTTCACAGATGATTCGAGTAGATGTTGAATATATTTACTTGATGAAACACAAGTCTGAATTATTGAATGGTTCAAGTAATTTCAGAGTAAAGTTGAAGATCATCGTGACAAGAGGATAAAATGTCTATGATAAGATCATAGAGATGAGTATCTGAGTTACGAGTTTTGGCACACAATTAAGACATTGTGGAAATTTTTTCGCAATTAATACCGCCTGGAACACCATAGTGTGATGGTGTGTCCGAACATCATAACTGCACCCTATTGGATATGATGCATACCATGATGCCTCTTATCGAATTACCACTATCGTTCATGGGTTAGGCATTAGAGACAACCACATTCACTTTAAATAGGGCACCACATAATTCCGTTGAGATGACACCGTATGAATTATGGTTTAGAGAAACCTAAGTTGTCGTTTCTTAAAAGTTTGGGGCTACGACGCTTATGTGAAAAAGTTTCAGGCTGATAAGCTAGAACCCAAAGCGGATAAATGCATCTTCATAGGACACCCAAAACAGTTGGGTATACCTCCTGTCTCAGATCCAAAAGCAATAAAGGATTGTTTCTTGAATCAGGTCCTTTCTCGAGGAAAGGTTTCTCTCGAAAGAATTGAGTGGGAGGATGGTGGAGACTTGATGAGGTTATTGAACCATCACTTCAACCAGTGTGTAGCAGGGCACAGGAAGTTGTTCCCGTGGCACCTACACCAATTGAAGTGGAAGCTTATGATAGTGATCATGAAACTTCAGATCAAGTCACTCCCAAACCTCGTAGGATGACAAGGATGCGTACTACTTGAGAGTGGTACGTAATCCTGTCTTGGAAGTCATGTTGCTAGACAACAATGAGCCTACGAGCTATGGAGAAGCGATGGTGGGCCCGGATTCCGATAAATGGCTTGAGGCCATAAAATCCGAGAGAGGATCCATGTATGAAAACAAAGTGAAGACTTTGGCAGAACGGCTCGATGGTCGTAAGGCAAATGAGTATGGATGGATTTCAAAAGGAAGACGGACAATGATGGTAAATGTCACCATTAAGAATGCTCGACTTATCGTTAAGATGTTTTTCGACAAGTTCAAGGAGTTGACTATGATGAGATTTTCTCACTCGTAGCGATGCTAAGAGTCTGTTGGAATTATATTAGCGATTACTGCATTATTTATGAAATCTTGCAGATAGGATGTCAAAACATTGTTTCCTCGACGATTTTCTTGAGGAAAGGTTGTATGTGATACAACCGGAAGGTTTTGTCAATCCCGAAAGATGCTAATAAGTATGCAAAGCTCCAGCAATCCTTCTAAGGACTGGAGTGAGCATCTCGGAGTTGGAATGTATGCTTTGATGATGATCAAAGATTTTGGGTTTGTACAAAGTTTATGAGAAACTTGTATTTCCAAAGAAGTGAGTGGGAGCACTATAGAATTTCTGATAAGTATATGTTGTTGACATATTGTTATGGATCAGAAATGACGTAGAATTTCTAGAAAGCATACATGGTTATTTGGAAAGTGTTTTTCAATAGAAAACCTGGATTAAGCTACTTGAACATTGAGCATCATGATCTATAAGGATAGATCAAAATGCTTAATAATACTTTCAAATGAGCACATACCTTGACATGATCTTGAAGGTGTTCAAGATGGATCAGTCAAAGAAGAAGTTCTTGCCTGAGTTGTAAGGTACGAAGTTAAGACTTAAAGCTCGACCATGGCAGAATAGAGAGAAAGGACGAAGGTCGTCTCCTATGCTTAAGACATAGGCTCTACAGTATGCTATGCTGTGTACCGCACCTAAAGTGTGCCTTGCCATGAGTTAGTCAAGGGGTACAAGAGTGATCCAAGAATGGATCATAGACAATGGTCAAAGTTATCCTTAGTAACTAGTGGACTAAGGAATTTTCTCGATTATGGAGGTGGTAAAAGAGTTCGTCGTAAAGGTTACGTCGATGCAAGCTTAACACCTATCCGGATAGCTCTAAGTAGAGATACCGGATACGTACAATGGGGCAACAATTTGGAATAGCTCCAAGTGGAACAGTTATTTGGAATGGCTCCAAATAGAACGTGGTAGCTACATCTAGGAGATGACATAGAGATTTTTAAAGCACACACGGATCTGAAAGGTTGAGACCCGTTAACTAAAACCTCTCTCACAAGCAACATGATCAAACCCAAAACTCTTTGGATGTTGGTCACATGGTGATGTGACCTGTCAGTGTTAATCACATGGTGATGTGAACTAGATTATTGACTCTAGTGCAAGTGGGAGACTGTTGGAAATATGCCCTAGAGGCAATAATAAATTGATTATTATTATATTTCTTTGTTCATGATAATTGTCTTTTATTCATGCTATAACTGTATTATCCGGAAATCGTAATACACGTGTGAATACATAGACCACAATATGTCCCTAGTGAGCCTCTAGTTGACTAGCTCGTTGTGATCAACAGATAGTCATGGTTTCCTGGCTATGGACATTGGATGTCGTTGATAACGGGATCACATCATTAGGAGAATGATGTGATGGACAAGACCCAATCCTAAGACTAGCACAAAAGATCGTGTAGTTCATTTGCTAGAGCTTTGCCAATGTCAAGTATCTCTTCCTTCGACCATGAGAGCGTGTAACTCCTGGATACCGTAGGAGTGCTTTGGGTGTATCAAACGTCACAACGTAACTGGGTGACTATAAAGGTGCACTACAGGTATCTCCGAAAGTATCTATTGTTTTATGCGGATTGAGACTGGGATTTGTCACTCCATGTAAACGGAGAGGTATCTCTGGGCCCACTCGGTAGGACATCATCATATGCGCAATGTGACCAAGGAGTTGATCACGGGATGATGTGTTATCGAACGAGTAAAGTGACTTGCCGGTAACGAGATTGAACAAGGTATTGGATACCGACGATCGAATCTCGGGCAAGTAACATACCGATAGACAAAGGGAATTGAATACGGGATTGATTAAGTCCTTGACATCGTGGTTCATCCGATGAGATCATCGTGGAACATGTGGGATCCATCATGGGTATCCAGATCCCGCTGTTGGTTATTGACCGGAGAACGTCTCGGTCATGTCTACATGTCTCCCGAACCCGTAGGGTCTACACACTTAAGGTTCGATGACGCTAGGGTTATAAAGGAAGTTTATATGTGGTTACCGAATGTTGCTCGGAGTCCCGAATGAGATCCCGGACGTCACGAGGAGTTCCGGAATGGTCCGGAGGTAAAGATTTATATATGGGAAGTCCTATTTTGGCCACCGGAAAATGTTCGGGATTTTTCGGTATTGTACCGGGAAGGTTCTAGAAGGTTCCGGAGTGGGGCCCACCTGCATGGGGGGACCCACATGGACGTGGTTAGTGGGGGCAAGGCCCCACACCCCTGGTCAAGGCGCACCAAGATCCCCCCTTAGAAGGAATAAGATCATATCCCGAAGGGATAAGATCAAGATCCCTAAAAAGGGGGGATAACAATCGGTGGGGAAGGAAATAATGAGATTTCTTTCCTCCCACCTTGGCCAACGCCCAATGGACTTGGAGGGCAAGAAACCAGCCCCTCCACCCCTATATATAGTGGGGAGGCGCATGGGAGCTATACACGAAGTTCTGGCGCAGCCCTTCCCCTCTCCCAAGTCCTCCTCCTCTCCCGCGGTGCTTGGCGAAGCCCTGCGGGATTGCCACGCTCCTCCACCACCACCACGCCGTTGTGCTGCTGCTGGATGGAGTCTTCCTCAACCTCTCCCTCTCTCCTTGCTGGATCAAGGCGTGGGAGACGTCACCGGGCTGTACGTGTGTTGAACGCGGAGGTGCCGTGCGTTCGGCACTTGATCATCGGTGATTTGAATCACGACGAGAACGACTCCTTCAACCCCGTTCACTTGAACGCTTCCGCTTAGCGATCTACAAGGGTATGTAGATGCACTCTCCTTCTACTCGTAGCTGGTCTCTCCATAGATAGATCTTGGTGACACGTAGGAAAATTTTGAATTTCTGCTACGTTCCCCAACACTATCACACCCGATCATCACGTGGTGCTTCGAAACGACGAACTTTAGCAACGGTGCACAGTTAGGGGAGAACACTTCTTGAAATTGTTGTAAGGGATCATCTTATTTACTACCGTCGTTCTAAGTAAACAAGATGCATAAAACATAATAAACATCACATGCAATTACATAAAGTAGTGACATGATATGGCCAATATCATATAGCTCCTTTGATCTTCATCTTCGGGGCTCCATGATCATCTTGTCACCGGCATGACACCATGATCTCCATCATCATGATCTCCATCATCGTGTCTTCATGAAGTTGTCACGCCAACGACTACTTCTACTTATATGACTAACACGTTTAGCAATAAAGTAAAGTAGTTTACATGGCGTTCTTCAATGACACGCAGGTCATACAAAAAATAAAGACAACTCCTATGGCTCCTGCCGATTGTCATACTCATCTACATGCAAGTCGTGATTCCTATTACAAGAACATGATCTCATACATCACAATATATCATTCATCATTCATCACAACTTCTGGCCATATCACATCACATGACAATTGCTGCAAAAACAAGTTAGACGTCCTCTAATTGTTGTTGCATCTTTTACGTGGCTGCAATTGGGTTCTAGCAAGAACGTTTTCTTACCTACGAATAACCACAACGTGATTTTGTCAACTTCTATTTACCCTTCATAAGGACCCTTTTCATCGAATCCGCTCCAACTAAAGTGGGAGAGACAGACACCCGCCAGCCACCATATGCAGGTAGTGCATGTCAGTCGGTGGAACCGGTCTCACGTAAGCGTACGTGTAAGGTTGGTCCGGGCCGCTTCATCCCACAATACCGCTGAAGCAAGATAAGACTAGTAGCGGCAACCAAGTTGACAAGATCTACGCCCACAACAAAATTGTGTTCTACTCGTGCAATAGAGAACTACGCATAGACCTAGCTCATGATGCCACTGTTGGGGAACGTTGCAGAAAATTAAAATTTTTCCTACGGTTTCACCAAGATCCATCTATGAGTTCATCTAGCAGCGAGTCATGGGAGAGTGATTGCATCTACATACCACTTGTAGATCGCGTGCGGAAGCGTTCAATGGAACGGGGTTGATGGAGTCGTACTCGCCGTGATTCAGATCACCGATGACCTAGTGCCGAACGGACAGCACCTCCGCGTTCAACACACGTACGGAGCGGATGACGTCTCCTCCTTCTTGATCCAGCAAGGGGGAAGGAGAGGTTGATGAAGATCCAGAAGCACGACGGCGTGGTGGTGGATGCAGCAGAACTTCGGCAGGGCTTCGCTAAGCAACTACGGGAGGAGGAGGAGGTGTTGCAGGGAGGAGGGAGGCGCCAGGGCTTATGGGTGCGGCCACCCCTCCCTCCCCTCCCTTTATATAGGCGCAAGAGAGGGGGGAGGGTGCAGCCTTGCCCCTTCCTCCAAGGAAGGGGTGCGGCCAAGAGGGGGGGAGGAGTCCATCCTCCCCAAGGCACCTCGGAGGTGCCTTCCCCTCTTTGGACTCTTCCCTCTCCAAGTCTTCTTGGCGCATGGGCCTCTTGGGGCTGGTGCCCTTGGCCCATATAGGCCAAGGCGCACCCCCTACAGCCCATGTGGCCCCCCAGGGTAGGTGGACCCCCCCGGTGGACCCCCGGACCCCTTTCGGCACTCCCGGTACAATACCGATAAAGTGCGAAACTTTTCCGACGACCAAAATAAGACTTCCTATATATAAATCTTTACCTCCGGACCATTCCGGAACTCCTCGTGACGTCCGGGATCTCATCCGAGACTCCGAACAACATTCGGTATGCTGAATACTCATATTCATACAACCCTAGCGTCACCGAACCTTAAGTGTGTAGACCCTACGGGTTCGGGAGACACGTAGACATGACCGAGACGGCTCTCGGGCAATAACCAACAGCGGGATCTGGATACCCATGTTGGCTCCCACATGCTCCTCGATGATCTCATCGGATGAACCACGATGTCGAGGATTCAAACAACCCCGTATATAATTCCCTTTGTCAATCGGTATGTTACATGCCCAAGACTCGATCGTCGGTATCCCAATACCTCGTTCAGCCTTGTTACCGGCAAGTCACTTTACTCATACCGTAATGCATGATCCCCTGACCAAACACTTGGTCACTTTGAGCCATTATGATGATGCATTACCGAGTGGGCCCAGAGATACCTCTCCGTCATACGGAGTGACAAATCCTAGTCTCGATCCGTGTCAACCCAACAGACACTTATGGAGATACCTGTAGTGCACCTTTATAGTCACCCAGTTACGTTGTGACGTTTGGTACACCCAAAGCACTCTTACGGTATCCGGGAGTTACACGATCTCATGGTCTAAGGAAGAGATACTTGACATTGAAAAAGCTCTAGCAAAACGAACTACACGATCTTGTGCTATGCTTAAGATTGGGTCTTGTCCATCACATCATTCTCCTAATGATGTGATCCCGTTGTCAATGACATCTAATGTCCATAGTTAGGAAACCATGACTATCTGTTGACCAACGAGATAGTCAACTAGAGGCTCACTAGGGACATTTTATGGTCTATGTATTCACACGTGTATTACGATTTCCGGATAATACAATTATAGCATGAATAAAAGACAATTATCATGAACAAGGAAATATAATAATAATGCTTTTATTATTGCCTCTAGGGCATATTTCCAACACGTCAAGTATGTGCGGACGATGCGCAAGCAAGCCCCTAAGGGCTTGGAAGAAGAAAAAAGGAAAATGGAGGAAGAAGGAGAGAAATGCCAGACAGCTTAATGTGAAAAAATAAAAAAGGGGGACATAGGAAGGAGACGAACGCGGAGTCCGGCGCTAGGCGTAGAATCTCCGTAGACGTGCTGCGTTCCATGGGTTCGGCTCGAGTCGGTTGTCCGATGTGTTTCGCAGACGGTACGCTCCGCCAGTTAGTATTTGGTCGATTATGAAGGGACCCTCCCATTTGGGCTTTAGTTTGTCCATTTTCGTGTCCGGCAAGCGTAGAACTAGTTTGCCAACGTTGTAAGTTTTGGCTTGTACTTCTCTGCTTTGATATCTTCGAGCCTGTTGTTGATAGAATGTGAAACGAGCTTTTGCCACGTCGCGCTCCTCCTCCAATGTGTCCAAGCTGCCCTGCCAATCGAGCTCGGCTTCTCTTTCTTTGTACATGCGCACTCGAGGTGAGTCATGTATTATGTCGCAGGGCAGAACTGCCTCTGCACCGTATACCATAAAGAATGGTGTGAATCCGGTAGTGCGATTCGGCGTAGTCCGCAGCCCCCAGAGTACGGAGTCAAGCTCCTCTACCCAGTGCGTGTTTGATTCCTTGAGGGATCGCACTAGTCTGGGTTTGATGCCGCTCATAATAAGATCGTTGGCTCGTTCGACTTGACCGTTAGTTTGTGGGTGATAGACTGAAGCGTAGTCGAGCTTGATGCCCATGTTTTTGCACCAGAGTTTAACTTCGTCGGCCGTAAAGTTTGTGCCGTTGTCAGTTATGATGCTGTGGGGGATGCCGTAACGGTGTACAACCCCGGATATGAAGTCTATCACCGGTCCGGATTCGGCCGTCTTTACAGGCTTGGCCTCTATCCATTTGGTGAATTTGTCTACCATAACCGGTAGGTATCTTTTCTTGTGGGTTCCTCCTTTAAGGGGTCCAACCATGTCAAGCCCCCAGACCACAAAAGGCCAGGCAATGGGGATGGTTTGTAGGGCGATAGGTGGCATGTGGCTTTGATTAGCGAATAATTGGCAACCGACGCATCACTGCACTAAGTCCTGAGTGTCTGTCCGGGCCGTCGGCCAATAAAATCCGGTACGGAAGGCCTTGCTTACAAGGGCTCGGGCTGCGGCGTGGTGCCCACCTAGTCCGGCATGAATTTCAGCCAGAAGATTTCGCCCTTCTTCTTCGGAGATACATCTTTGAAGGACTCCGGTTGTGCTTTTCTTATAAAGCTCTCCCTCGTGGACTTTGTAGGCTTTAGACCGCCGCACTATGCAACGGGCTTCGTTTTGGTCCTCGGGAAGTTCCTGCCTAGTTAGGTAGGCTAGGAATAGTTCTGTCCACGGGGCAATGACTGCCATTATTGTGTGGGCTGACGGTGTTGTTTCGGTGGTGGAGCCACCAACTGTGTCAGAGTGTTCGGTGAGAGGCAGCGCGGTTGTGTCCGGGCTGTTGTTTCCGGACTCTCCCTCCCATGATACTGACGGCTTGAACAGCCTCTCAAGGAAGATATGAGGAGGGACGGCATCGCGCTTGGCGCCGATGCGTGCCAACACGTCTGCTGCCTGGTTGTTCTCCCGGGATATGTGATGAAATTCGAGCCCCTCAAACCGGGCTGACATTTTTAGGACGACATTGCGATAAGCTGCCATTTTTGGATCCTTGGCGTCAAAGTCTCCATTTATTTGGGATACCGCGAGGTTTGAATCCCCGCGGACCTCTAGGCGCTGAATGCCCATGGAGACTGCCATCCGGAGACCATGCAGGAGGGCCTCGTATTTGGCTACGTTGTTGGAATCCGTGTACATTATCTGAAGTACGTATTGTACTGTATCTCTGGTTGGGGACGTCAGAACGACGCCAGCCCCCAAGCCAGCCAACATTTTGGAGCCGTCGAAGTGCATGATCCAATTGGAGTATGCGCCGTACTCTTTAGGGAGCTCGGCTTCGGTCCATTCGGCGATGAAGTCGGCCAAAACCTGCGACTTAATAGCTCGCCTTGGCTTGTAAGTTATGTCGAACGGTAGGAGCTTGATGGCCCATTTGGCAATCCGGCCTGTTGCGTCGTGGTTGTTTATAATATCATTAAGGGGTACTCCGGATGCCACTGTTATTGAACACTCTTGAAAATAGTGTCGCAGCTTCCAGGATGCCATGAACACCGCGTATGCTATCTTCTGATAATGCGGGTACCGTGACTTGCATGGAGTTAGGACAGTGGAAACGTAGTAAACTGGTTTTTGGAGACGGAACTTGTGTCCATCCGTTTCTCGTTCGACGACGAGCACCGCGCTTACAACTTGATGGGTTGTCGCGATGTATAATAGCATTGGTTCGCCCATGTTTGGCGTGGCCAGGACCGGATTTGTTGCCAGTATGGCTTTGATTTCTTCGAGTCCGGCCGTGGCGGCATCCGTCCACTCGAAGTGTTCGGTGCGCCGCAGGAGGCGATACAGGGGTAATGCCTTTTCTCCTAAGCGGGAGACAAAGCGGCTTAGAGCCACCACGCATCCGGTCAATTTTTGTATTTGCTTGAGGTCTTTTGGGATATCCAATTGCGGCAGAGCTCGGATTTTGGCCGGGTTTGCTTCAATTCCTCTATCGGATACAATGAAGCCCAAGAGCTTTCCGGCTGGCACGCCGAAAACGCATTTTTCTGGGTTAAGCTTAATGTCGTATGCACGGAGATAGTCGAACATGAGCCTCAAGTCATCTACTAAAGTTTCAACATGTTTGGATTTGATGACCACATCATCTACATATGCTTCAACTGTTTTGCCGATCTGGTTGGTCAGACATGTCTGAATCATGCACTGATATGTTGCGCCGACATTTTTGAGCCCGAAGGGCATCGTGTTGAAGCAGAATGGGCCGTACGGGGTGATGAATGCCGTTGCGGCTTGGTCTGACTCTGCCATCTTGATTTGGTGGTAGCCAGAGTATGCGTCGAGGAAACACCATGAATCGTGTCCTATAGTGGCGTCGATGATTTGATCAATTCGGGGGAGGGGGAAGGGATCCTTCGGGCAGGCTTTATTTAGGTCTTTGAAATCGACACATAGGCGCCATGATTTGTCTTTCTTTGGTACCATTACCAGGTTTGCTAGCCAATCCGGATGTTTTATATCTCTGATGAATCCGGCTTCCAGTAGTTTTGCTAGCTCCTCTCCCATGGCTTGTCTCTTGGGTTCGGAGAAACGCCGCAGAGTCTGCTTAACGGGTTTAAACCCCTTTAGGATGTTCAGGCTGTGCTCAGTCAGCCTGCGTGGGATGTCTGTCATGTCTGAAGGGTGCCAGGCGAAAATGTCCCAATTTTCTCGCAGGAATTCTCTGAGTGCGGCATCTACATCGGGTTTTAGTTGTGCCCCAATGGATGCCGTTTTTGTGGGGTCCGTTGAATGGACTTGGAATTTTACTATTTCGTCCGCTGGTTTGAAGGAGGTGGACTTGGATCTCTTATCTAGTATCACATCGTCCCTGTCCACCATGGAGCGCAACGCGGTTAGTTCCTCGGCCGCTAGGGCTTCGGATAATGCCTCCAGGGCCAGTGCGATTGTCTTGTTTTCGGCGCGGAGCGCTGTGTCCGGGTCACTTGCAAGAGTGATGATTCCGTTGGGTCTGGGTATTTTGAGCTTCATGTACCCATAATGGGGTATGGCTTGGAAAATTGTGAATGCTTCTCGCCCTAGCAGAGCGTGGTATCCGCTGCTGAATGGGGCCGCTTGAAATGTGACCTCCTCGGATCTATAATTATCCGGCGTACCGAACACCACATCCAGTGTGATTTTTCCTGAACAGCACGCTTCCCGGCTTGGTATTATTCCTCTGAAGGTTGTGTTGCTTCGCTCAATGCGACTCCAGTCTATTTCCATTTTTCGCAGAGTTTCCTCATAGATGAGGTTAAGTCCGCTACCGCCGTCCATAAGTACCTTTGTAAGTCGGAAGCCGTCCACTATCGGACTGAGGACCAATGCGGCTGGTGCTCGGGCTGTCCGGAATTTAGGTTCGTCACTGGCATTAAAAGTAATAGCTGTGTCAGTCCATGGGTTTATTATTGCTACTTGATAGACTTCGGCAAGGTTGCGGAGGGTTCGTTTCCTCGCGTTGTTTGATGCGAAGGTCTCGAAGACTGTCGACACCGTACTGGCGTTTCTGGGGTGGTGTTCTTCGGATTCTGGAGTTAGAAGCTCCTCGCCACTTCTGGCCACCTACCGGAGTATCCAACATGCTCTAAGGCTGTGAGTTGGTGTGACTTCCCCTGAACTATGAATTTTATAGGGTCCATTGAGCCATCCCTCCAGTACGGTCCCATACCCTATAGAGGGTTTTTGTTTTTTAATGTTTTGCTCAGGTGCCTGGCGATAATGCGCCCTTTTGTTTCGGACTCATGTTGAATTCAGGGCCGGATTGTCCCAGAATTTGTTTTCGGTTTTCCGAACACTTTCTGTCGCACAGTACTTTCGTACTATGGATGTAAAGTCGGTGAAGCGTGTAATTTCGCGGCGACTTATGGCGTTGAGGATTCCGATGTCCGTGCAGTTGTTACAGGAGAATGAAACTGCTTCTTCCTCACGGCAGTCCCTTATCCTGTTCATAACCAGGAGGAATCTGGCCCAATAGTGGTGTACTGTTTTCCTGGGCGCTTGCCATATTTGGGACAAATCCCTTATAGTTGGGTGGGCGGGTGGATTTAAATCCGGTACCCTGCCCGATAAAAGATTCAGGGCCCAAGAGGTTTCCGAATTCGGAGGCTTGCCTTCTTGGACGTTATTCAATGAATCAGGCCTGCTGCTTGACTTTAAGTTCAGGACTTGGGCAACATCCTCCCCTCCGCGGGTATCCGGCTTGGAGGGGTCGGGATCTGGACACATCTGGTCCTTAGAGCGGGCGAAGATGCGCCGCATTGTTCTTCCACCACTTCAACATGGTGGGTGACCTAGGGAGAGTCGATCTCTCTTTGGTCGGGTTTAAGCCTGATCCGGCCGTAATCTGTAGCGACTCCCAAGGCGGCAATGCGATCCAGGAGCTCGTTCAAGGAAGAGAGCTTCATCGGATCTAACTGCTCGGCGAGTTCCGAGCTGATGTGAAGATTGCTTTCGATGGCCTGAGAGGTCATCGTCGGCGCGGCGGCCGAACAGGCGGTCATCAAGAACCTGCCTAGCCGAAGAGTTTGACCGACAGCCAAAGCTCCTTTAGCGACCACGCCGTCTTTAAAGACGGGGTGCGGCATCCTTCCTGACGGTGACGGCACAGAGGAATTCTCAATGAAAGCACCAATATCGGTGTCAAAACCGGCGGATCTCGGGTAGGGGGTCCCGAACTGTGCGTCTAGGCGGATGGTAACAGGAGACAAGGGACACGATGTTTTTACCCAGGTTCGGGCCCTCTCGGTGGAGGTAAAACCCTACTCCTGCTTGATTAATGTTGATGGTATGGGTATTACAAGAGTTGATCTACCGCGAGATCGGAGAGGCTAAACCCTAGAAGCTAGCCTATGGTATGATTGTTGTTCGTCCTATGGACTAAAACTCTCCGGTTTATATAGACACCGGAGAGGGTTAGGGTTACACAGAGTCGGTTACAATGTGAGGAGATCTTCATATCGTATCGCCAAGCTTGCCTTCCACGCCAAGGAAAGTCCCCATCCGGACACGGGACAAAGTCTTCAATCTTGTATCTTCATAGTCCGGGAGTCCGACCAAAGGTCATAGTCCGGTCATCTGGACACCCCCTAATCCAGGACTCCCTCACTTACACTAAAAGCACATAACATAAATAAGATTTATTCTGAGAAAATGACAGCACTTGTTCTATCAAAATGCTACGAAAGAATAGCCTATAGTACTAAACGGCCATAGTCCGCCATGGCTAAATGGCCAGCACAATAATACAAGAAAAGTTGACAGCTTTTTTATTGTTTCGACACTTGGTCATTACTCATTAATTAAAAGAGGCAAGCTTATTCATATATCATTGAGGTACATAAATTGTGTCACTGTGCTAGTAAATAAATTGTGGAAAAAGAAGCCTAGGAGGAATCAAATAAATTGTGTCACTGTGCTAGTAGATAAAATGAAGGCCAAATTATCAGTTGAGGGCAAAATCCAACCAATAAATTGGTTACGATACTTAGAAACAGAGAAGCAAATGCTAGAAATGTTAATTTGCTTCAGCAGCACAGACCAAAACAAACAAACACTTGAAATCGATCGATCGAGAGAGCATGATAGCGAAGGAGAGGAACCTCCACCTATGTGTGCCGTCAGAGTGAGGGCTGGAGCAGCTAGGAAGAGCCAAACTTGCATGTGTCTCGGTGCTGGGGTACGACCAACAACAACCAACCATGTTGTGCGCCGGTGGCTAGGGTTGACGGGTGGTGATCGACCGTCAGGCTAGCATGCACCTACTCGGGGAACGAAACCAGCCAAGCCAACCAAGAGCGCATCCGAGAAGGGAAGGGAAGAAGAGCAAGTGGAAGATAGGCGAGAGAGTAGCTATGTACCTTGAGGAGGAGGAGAAGGTGATGCTGCTGCTGCACTAGGGTAGTGTCGGAGGAAGCTCCATGGTGTCACACGTCATGCTTCTTGTTGCCATTAGGGAAGGAGACGGAGTTTAACAGCTAGAGACGATTCTTGCTGCTTTCCAGCTCAAGACAATGTTGTCCAGAATTGCTTGTTGCATTAAAATATGTATTTATTAGACCTAACCAATGATAAACATTGCCTAGCATGTGCAAACAAAAGCACCAACATGGACAAAAAGGGATGTATCTAAAACTAAAATACATCTAGATACATCCCCTTTTATTTATTTTGATGACAAGTATTTTCGAACGGAGGGAGTATTGTACGTATGTGACACGCAGCAGCACGCGCTCAGTAGTAGTCGGTAGTATGCTTGGTGGTTGGATGGATCCGTTCTGAAATTAAGTGCGTTTGGTTTCGGTTGGCGGGGAAAACCATGGTTTGGACAGCGCCGCGGATCGATAAAGGACCACCCGCATTGGATGGCTTTCACGGTTCGGTCCGGACGTATGCGGACGGTTTGAGGGTCGGCGTGAAAGATGCCCTAATAATAATAATGGAAGATCGAGATGCATTTTATTATTGTTGGTTAGTAAATAAGGTAGCTAGGCAGCATTGTTTTTGGTTATTTCAACAAGCGTGTAGGTAGGTAGTCATGCTTGTACGCATGTGCGATTGAATGAAGGAGCAGCCAAAAAAAATCCTTTTTTTCTTTTCAACAGGTCGAAGTCGATGTACTAGTACGTACTGTATGAGTTTGGAAGGCGGGCACCCATGCATGCATGCAATGTATAGGACGTTGAGGGATTTGATTTTCCAAGAGACGCGTCTAGGCAGCAACTGATTGCTGGGTAAGGATCCATGACAACCTGCCAGATTTGGAAGGTTCTGGTCCACCCCAGCAAAAAAGGAAACGCCTGGTCCCCCCCACGCGCGATCCCACCCGCGATGGGAGGACGAGACTGGTGGCCACCATCTCTCCTCCAACCTGCCCCTCCCATCGCAATCACGTGGTTCCCCTCCCTCTCTGCCCCATCCTTTTCCCCCGAGGAACCATTCTCTCCACCTTCTTCCCCAAATCTCCCCTTCTTCTACCCCAAGGAAACCTCCTGATTACACATCGCCATGGATCTGAAACACTAGAGCTTTGAAAAAGATCAACTGAAAAAGAGGTGCGTTTTACCCTTCTCCCTGTTATTTCTTCATGGTGGATCTCCCACAACCTCCACCCCCAACCCCCTGCCACTCCCCTACCCCTACCGTATGTCCAAGATGATTCTTCTCTGTGCTCTGTTGTTCTTCTGTACAGAAGGAGAAAGATGATAAAAAAGTAAGCAACGAGATCTATGACGAGTAGGCAAATGTATTGCAAAGCACGAGCAAACAAGTTCAACATAATTAGGGCAAACACAAATCTGGCGCACATTGTATGCAACAAACGCAGAAAGTACAAAAACTAGGATAGTTGTCTAATTCTTGAAGGCAAAGTAGACGTCATAGATGTATTTCTTAGGATTTTTTGAGCAAGAGTATGCATCAATGGTAGGCAATTGTTGTTTAAAATGTAAGCAACTAGGAAAAAAATATTCGGACTATCGTTTCTGTTTCAAGCAAAAAAACAACATGGGGGCAGCATGTCAGGTTGGTGGGCAAATGTTGTTAAAAATGCAAGCAACTAGGTTCATGTTCTTGCTAGCATCTTTGTTTAAAAGCAATTGT
Source organism: Triticum dicoccoides (assembly GCF_002162155.2). Taxonomy (NCBI): domain Eukaryota; kingdom Viridiplantae; phylum Streptophyta; class Magnoliopsida; order Poales; family Poaceae; genus Triticum; species Triticum dicoccoides. Next base: position 664,326,518 of record NC_041389.1, on the reverse strand, counting down.
TTGTCAGGTGAGCAGGCAACTGTTGCCAACAATGCAAGCAACTAAAGAAAAATGTGTCAGTATGAGCAAGATCGGGACTGTCCAGGCATGCCACCTGTTGCCACATTACTCATGGCAAGTATGCATGTGCTTAGAGAAAAGTAATGTGCATGGTGAGCAAAGTGTTAGTTGTTTGTGCCCTTGTGCTTGTGCTTGTGCTGCCCAACTATGATGGAAAAATGCTATGTTCAAAGATTGTGATAACAGTACCTTGAGCTTGTTGTTGGTGCCACCTTCTGCTGCTCCAGCTCACGACCCCCCTATTAGCCTGCAAGTGTGTAAGAAGTGGAAAAAAACGAGACAAAAACTGTGGGACGGTTGCTCATGACATTGAAACACATGGGGTGAAGAACCCCAATTAAAAAAGCAGAACTGGTCATAATTTGAGGAAAAGAAAAACACAAAACAAGTCATTAAGTAGTTATGCTACTAGAAATATATCAACACTTTCCAATACATTTGCAAACTACAGATTCGCTGGGATTGTCATCTTATATTCTTCTGATAATACTCCCACTCAACATTCATCTGCACCTCTTTCCCCCCTGACCCTGATTTCTCCACCTAAAAAAAAGAAAAACGTTTATTTGTCATCTCTGATTCTGTTCTATTGATTGGTGCATGCAAAAAATATGAAATAAGACATTGTTGCCTAGACATTCCAATGCACTCAGTTGGTGCCTAGGCACTTGATTTTGTTGCCTGAAGTTGATGTATTATTCCTACTTATTTCGTCAGTAGTTGATTCCATCTTCTAAATTGTGTGTTTGTTATTTGCCAATTATGCAGGAGATGATTGACCTTAACGAATTGCCGGATGACCTTAGTTGGGACTTGCCAGCCAATGTTGGAGTGGACAACATTGAGCCCATGTACTGCACACAACCTTCTACGCAAAAGGCACCCCCACTGAACAATGTCCATGAGTTCATGTCTGACTCTCCAAACCCTCCAACCACGCAGAATGTTGCTGACCCTGCCATGCAAGCAATGCACACAGAAGAGCACACACTTGATGACACAAATACTTTGGGTGCAACAGGTGGGACTGCTGGGCATGAGGGTGCAGGGGGAGACGCTGACAACAATAATGAAGTGTGGTCCCAGCCAAAGGAACCTTCATTAGGTACAAGGTTTAACACTTTGCAAGGTGCAAGAGAACACTATAATGCTTATGCTCAGCATGTGGGTTTTTCAATCAAGATGAACACTTCCAGACGGTCTACTGTTACTGGCGAAATAGACAAGTACCAGTTTGTTTGCAACAAGTTTCGCAAACCCAAAAACGATGACCACGGTACTGTGACCGCACCTAGCGTTGAAATGCTGGAAGACAATGATGATGCTGATGGTGGGAATGATGATGATGGAGAAGACAATGTAATTGTGTTTGCTGATGATGCTGCTGACAAAAAGAAGAAGAGGAAGAAACGGAAAAGAGAAAAGATAATACAGACTGGGTGCAAAGCAAAGATGATAGTCAAATTGATTGATGGCCGTTGGGAGGTCACTTATTTTATTGCTGAGCATAACCATCCATTGATTAAGAAACCTTCATTGACTAAATATTTGCGATCGCACCAGGGCATACCACCAGAAGAGAAGTTGTTCCTAAAAAACCTTCATAATTGCAACTTAACTACAGGTGAGTGGGTGCCACTAGAAAAAAGTTGCTTGGATTCAGTGTTTTACTGCTTTGCATATGGTAGGCGATAGCAATATGGAATATTAGTGCAACGAAAACTGGTTACACAAGTTTCTGATTATTAAGTCAGACTATTTGTGGATGGTAGACAAATTATTGGTTGGTTCTTGATGCTCTGTCTTTTTCAAGATTTCTAGCGAACTGTTGTAAGAAAATGCAAGCAACTAGATTTGGTTGAAAAAGTAGATATATTTCTTACTGATGTTTCTGTTTTTCTGTTTTGAGCATGAGTATGAGCATGAGTAGGTAACTGTTGTCACAAATGCAAGCAACTAAAAAAATCCAGTGTTTTATATCATGCCATGTTGGCTGTTAAAAAAACAAAATTGAACTAAAGATGCCTGAAAAAAGACTAGTGGTCTCCATTTCAGCGAGTCTTGTGCCCCTAGGGTTTTTATTTGCATATCATTTTCCTATTGGGAAGGTTTTAAATCGCCCAACCTTGTTTTTCTTTTTTGAGCAGGCCGAATGATGCACATCATGTCGGATTACTATGGCACAGAGTTGATTGTTCCTTATACTGACAAGCACATCACGAACCTGAAGTCAAGCTTGAACAGGGATGCAACTAAAGAAGGCGATATGATTGAGACAGTTGCCTATTTCAAAGATATACAGAAGACAGATCCAGAATTCTTCTACAAGGTCAAGTATGATGCAGAAGACAAGGTTGAGAATATATTCTGGGTTGATGGACCAGCACGAAAAGCCTACAAAGAAGCCTATCATGATTACATATTCTTTGACACGACATACATGACTAACATGTATAACATGTCGTTTGCTCCATTCATTGGGATAAATCGTCATGGGCAGACATTCATGTTGGGGTGTGGCTTTGTTAGGCAGGAGTTAGAGACAAGTTTTGATTGGTTATTTGGTACATTTCTTGAAGCAATGGATGGTCTAGCACCAGACAACATAATCACTGACCAAGATTGGGCGATGGCACAATCCATTGAAAACATTTTCCCTACTTCTGTGCATCGTCGATGTTGGTGGCACATAATGAAGAAAGCTCAGGAAAAACTTGGTGGCTTAGTTGGAAGGAACCCAGGATTGTCAAAAGATTTCAATGATATAGTTGACTTTAGCTTCACTCCAGGAGAATTTGAGACAAAATGGACAAGCTTCAAGGATAAGTGGCCTTTTATTGCTGGAACCCACTTTGATAAGTTGTATGAGTACCGGGCAACATGGGTGCCTTGTTACTTCAAACACCGGTTTTTCCCCTTCTTGCAGTCTACCCAGAGAAGCGAAGGTTTTAATGCAGTTCTTAAGCGTTATGTGAACCCGCACAACTCTGTGTTGAACTTTGTTAAGCAGTATGAGAAAATACAGACACATGTGCTTGTCCATGAGGGCGGAAATGACTATAGGACAGACCACTTGGAGGTTGAGTTGTGGTCTGATTTCCCAATCGAGAAACAAGCCTATCAAGCCTACACTAGGGACATTTACCTCAAGTTCCGAACCGAGTTTGCACTAATTGGGAAATACAATGTTCGTCCGCATGGTGCTAGTTTGTTTGAGCTTTACCCAAACAGAGAAGGATGGGTTGGTAATTATGGTTCTATAAGCTATTATGTGACAGCAGAAGTCGAATCTGGTGACTACAAATGTGACTGTTGCAAGATGACCAAAGATGGAATGTTGTGTTGCCATATTTTGAAAAAATTTACACACATTGGTGTCGATGCAATTCCTGCCCAATACATACTAAGAAGGTGGACACAGCAAGCAATACCAGGTGCTGCACCTTCTATTGAGGCAGAGCCGGATGAGATGCCACCGCAATCGAAGAAGCTAGTTCTCAAGCAAACTTGTCAATGGATTTTGCTAGTCTAGCTTGAGTTGCTTCTGGGTCAGATGCTGGTGCGGCAATTTTGAGGAAGCACATGAGGGCGGCACGTACAGAGCTTAATCATTTCAACAAGACCAAGAAAAAAAAACAAAAAGTGACTGCTCTGCCCATGGCTGGTCCTGCACCACCTCAGAGTCGTAGTACGGCGCACCCTGGTCACATACCACCAACTACCACTGGTCCTATGGCAGCCAATTCAGCTGCTATAACAACACCAGGCTCAGGGTGGTCTACGCCAATTGCAGGGGTTCTTAAGGATCCACCTAAATCAACAACTAAAGGCCGTGCGAAAAGTAAACGGTTGCAGTCAGCACTGGAGTTGCATCCGAAGAGGAAGAACAAATGCTCCTTCTGCGATTCATCTGAACACAATGCAGCAAATTGCCCTGGTCGTTTGGTTTGAAGAAGGAAAAAATAGATGACAGCAACTAGATTCCTGTCTTGGAGTTTGGGGCAAACTCTTCCTAAATCAAGAACTAGAATTCATGTCTTCTTCTGCGATTACCATAGATCATAACCCCCACCACACCCAACCACCCCCCCACCCCATGTTAGGCAACCATATATGGGTGTTAGACAATTTAAGCTTGGATGTCAGGCAACTCTTGTGCCGTATGAGATGTAATATTTAATTTTTGTGACCTTTGTACTAATTCCTGTCTTGGTGTTTGGGTCTTTGATTCCTTCTTTTTTCAAGACAATAAGTTGGACAATAACTTGACAGTGTAATTTTTTTAAAAAGGTACTACAAGCTATCTTATTAATGCTAAAGAAATATATGGTGCTGTGTGACAAACCTGTACCAAGTCAAAGCTTCAAAATAGCCTGCCATGGTGCTTTCTTGGCAACTGTGTTAATTAAAGAACTCGTGATGTTCTTCCTGATGTTGGGGATGTCTTTCGGACCGAAGTTTGGCAAGTTCCTTGCTTTCCACACACTCGCTATTGTCGAAGTGAAAATGCCGCAATCATAACTTGCAAAAACATAAAAAAAACATGGGTGTGAACTTCTGGACATTTTATGAAAAAGCATATATAGAAGCACGAAGAAGACATGTTTCTGTGATGGAGAATCAATGAAAGGAACTCACTCATTATCTTGTTTTGGAACATCAATTTCCTTCAAGCGAAAATCATCCAAGCTTACGCGTGATTCATGGTAGTGTTGGTCCCACAATGAACGCACTGTTACAGCAATCAATCTAGCGTTGTCGTCAAGAGTTTTGCTCTGTGCCAGGCTCCTCCATGAATCGAACACCTCGAACCTGCGGTCCCTAATATTGACATTGAAAAGCCAGTAGTGGTTCGCTGATACAAGATTTGCTCTGTCTAAGTTCTCTAGAATAGGGAACATGATCTGCATGACGAGTGTGTGATCAAAGAAAAAAGAGCAATTCAGGAAACATTTTGCTATATATATGCCAAATGTAAACAAGACAACAACATTGTACTTGGTACTGACCATATCCTTCCGATCCAAGTGATTTGATTTGTTGAATCTGGCATTTATCTCTTGAGTGTTCCAAATCATTTGCTGCAGCCTTATCTGCCATAATTATGAAGAATAAGAATAAAACAAAAATGCAAATGCACATCGTAAGAGGGAAACTTTTTTGTTAAGGTTCTAGCAAAATGGAGCTACCAGTCAGTTTTTGTTGAGCTTGTTGGTGTTGTGGGCAACTTGTTAGAAAAAGTCTAGCAAAAAATGAGAGGGAGTCGTGTTTTTCAATTTGAGGGGTTTTTGGATATCCTAAGAAAATTGGCTGGTGTATGTAAAGATAATAAGAAAGGGGATATAGCAATTCTTACAAAAGAAAAGGGTTGTATCAATTTTTGTTACCTTCTAGAAATTCTTACAAAATGCAAAAAAAAGAAAGGGTTATAGCAATTTATAATGAAAAAGGGTTGGTTTAAATGGAAAAATGCTGCTCAAACTGCTTAAGAGCAAAAAGTAAAGAAGAGAAAAAGGCTATGTACCAAAAATCTGACGGGCATGATTATCTTCTTGGAATTTGCAGGCAAGTCCCGCATTATAGCGTCGATAATTAGTTCGAACACGTGCGACTTGACATGACCGGTCTTTTTCATTGAGCCAGCGAGTTCTCTGAGTGAAACATGGTAACCGCCGTAATCAACAATAGTAGGGCTGCATGAAAAAAAGCAACTCATATAAGTCATATAGAGTATGGGTAATTAGGTGTAAGTAAAGAACAAGAACTACATTAGAATTGTGATTTCACTATCCCTTTTAGCTGCCTTTGTTTCATTCATATATGGTGTGCATAAAAGTTGCCTGCAGTCATCACATCGCTTGCCTGCAGTTTACACATCACTTGCCTAGGGATTTGGTTGGTGTTTGCCTGCAACATATATTTGTTTTGTTTGCCTTCCCGTAAAATAAAAAGGGATAGTGAGTGTAAGACAGGCAGTGATACCTCATGTCTTCAGGTCCAGACTCCTCCTCACTCAATCTTGCGTGTAGAAGGACTGCAGCATACAACCTGTTTACTGCTGGGGTGCAGTTAGAAAGCCTATTCTCGTTGTAATCCACAAAAGGTGACCTCTTGCATGCTGGTGGCTTGATGATGCGTCTCTCAAATTTGTTCATGATTTCTCCTGAGCTGCTACTGGAACCAACTTATCCATCCTTCCCACATGTTTTCTCTGGCGTTTGGAAGTTGGTAGGTGATAAGTTCTCCGTGCTATACTGTGTCCTTCTGCCTTGAGCCCTTTTCTCTGCTTCTTCACACGCTAAGTCAATTTCTTCTAAGTCCCAAAGCAAATCATCATCAGGGATTTCGATGACCATGGATGTTTTTTCCTTTGCTTCCAGGTACATGTGAACAATGCTTCTGCTTGCACTATTGATTTGTTGTGACAGTTGAACTTCCAACACACCTTCATCAGGGATTTCGATGACCGCGGGTGTTTTCCCCTTTGCTTCAGGACACATGTCAAGATTGCCACTGCTTGCCCCGATGATTTGCTTTGACAGTTCAACTCCCAACACGCCTTCATCGATGCTTGTTCCCGGAATATCAACAGACTGCAACTCATAACCATTTTGTTGGCAACAGTCATCAAACATCCCTGCAGGCCTTGCCAAATCTTCAACCATGCTTGGTCCAAAAATTTCATCAAGCCCTATATTGAAAGGAGGTGCAGGGCAATATTCATCCCCCATGGCTATGGTACTGCCCAGCTGACCTTGATCCAACTTGCTGCTTGTAACAATGCACTTTGCAAGGATATCATCGATTTTTGCTGCTTCACTCAATTCTAGCCTAGGCATTTCTGGTGGCTGGTTTTCCTTGTTTGCTGTTGTTCTTGTAATACTCTTTTCCTTCTTCTTGATGGCCACAACCATTGATATCCCCAAGTGTTTCCCTCTTTCATACCATTGCTGGGTGATGCTTAGTGCTTGGTGACTTCTTCAAAATAGTAATTTGGGCAGATGCAGGTTGTTTCAATGTAGCCTTTGGTTGAATGTGCCCCTCACTGGCCTCATTATTGCCCTTACTTGCCAAAACTGGAAGGAGTGTTTCATTTGCAGTTTGCTCCACTTTATGTGTGTGAAATTTCCTTAAGTGTTCCTTTCCTCCATCATAAGGTTTGTTTTGAACCCCGTTTGTTGTAACAAGTGGGCCAGCTGACTTCCCTGGCAGACTTGCCTGTATATGGCAATGAGTTGCACTACTCTTGTTCTACGTTGCCCAGTCTGCACTGTTACTTGCCTACAACTGCTTTACATATGATTCCTTTGCATCAACGGACAATTTCCTTGCATCTGGTGCTGAGTTTCTTGAATGGGCAACTGGGTCCTCCCTTGGCATGCTTGGTTTGCTTGAATGATCAAACCCAGGGGTTGTCTTGCTGTTGGTCATGGTTGCTTGTATTTCAAAGGTGGGTGCCTGATTCTCTACTGTAGTTGCCTTCTGAGTTATACCCACCTGCCTGGTTCCTGGCATTTGGATGCTTTGACCTCTTGCTTCATTCCTGCTCATGTACTCAGCTCCCAGCTGATCCAAAACATCACATGTTACAACGGTTGGTTGATCTATGAAGGTCACCTTCCTTTGTTTCTTCGGTGGCTTTGGTGGACGGCCTTTTGCTGCTGCTACGGCGACTTGATGCATAGGTCCGGCTGCTGTGGCCATGTGACTTAAATCACAAACTTGTTGCATCAGTTCGATTCGTGTCTTCCGGGGGCAGATATCTTCCAGTCTGAATTCAAATGTTTTCTTAAATTCCAGACTGTCAATCAGCTCTTTAAAAATCCGTTTCATTTCCCAACGAACAGATAAACCATCTGACACATAGGCGACTTCCAGCATCGGGAAGTCGGGAGGGGTGCCCTCCTTTCTGACATCTAGCTTCACAAGATCCAACAACGAAAATTGTTCTGGGCTTTCAATCTCTTGACTGTTTTGTTTCCTCTTAATCCAATACTGCATAGATGCACCCTCTTTGCTTTCGGAGTCGTTTTCAGCTGGCTCATGACTCCCATCCTTGGCCCGATCTTCATTAGTGCCACCACTATGACCTCTGCCAGTAGTCTGGTCACCAGACCCCCCATTTCCGCCACCACCATCGCTGCCATCGTCGCCCTCCTTGTCCTCCTCATGTTTGTTCACGTCATCCTCCTCATCTTCTTCTTCTTCCCCATCTTCATCCTCCTTCTCATCTTCCGTCTCAATGTCTCCAACATCTACCTCTACTTCCTCCCGTCGTGTTTCTTCTTCCTCATCCTCCTGGTCCTGGGCATTGTCGCCGCCACTGTTGGTCTCTCCATGCATGTTCCCATCACCATCATCATCATTGCTGTCGGAGTCACCTTCAGCACCGTCTAATTCTTCACTCTCGTCTTCTTGGCCATCGTCTGTGTCACTCCCTGACTGGTAAGATTCTTCATCACTGGGAAGTGTGTGGGGGTCATTTCCACCGGCGTCACGCCTTTCCCTTGAACGTGAACTACTTGGACGAGCAACATTGTCAGCTGCTGGCGCACTAGTTGTGCCGCCATTGTCGTCAAGTTTCCCAATTCCCTGTACAAGCTTGCCCATTGAGTGTGATATTTCAGAACATATTTCATGCACCATCCCGACAAGCTTCTTTTGTTTCTGCGCACACCAGAAGAGAGAGAGAGAGAAGACATTGGGGTCACGTATATTAGAACAAGTACAAAAAAGGCAAGCAAAAAGAGGAATGTATAAGCCAACTCACGTTTGAGTCATATGAGTTGGGGAGCCTTGCTGCCACGAACTTTGTGACGTGATCAAGACTGCCAAATAAGCTTTCATCGGCAAAGCGAGCGAACTCGGTCTTGAGCTATAATTTGAAGTGTGAGAAAAATGCAAACAAAAATAGAAGTCCAGAAAAAAGGGAAAGAACCCTGGTGAGTATGCAACTTTCTCTATTCGAGCTATTTGTGAGTTGCCAAGCATTAAATGTATGGTTGCCTGAAATTATAAGTCTGTATTGCCTATGATTGGTTTAACAAAATAACAACACATGTTTTGCCTGGGGATAACACAGATCTGGTGAGTTGCTTAGGAAAAAAATGTGGTTGCCTAGTTAATGATAGTGTGTTGCCTGATAATTGCTTAGCAAGTTGCCTGACTTCTATATGACCTCCTTACAAAACTGAAAGAAAATTAAAGTGACTGAATGATCATGTGCTTCACAAACATAAGAGGAAACTTACCTGCAACTTGCCAAACTCCCCCCGGCCCTTTTTTTCCTTCTTAATGACCTTGGAAATAAGATCAGAATCCCAAACCGACACTCTTGGAACCGTGCTTGCGATCGGTTCGTCCACATCCAATGAGTCCAGATATAACAGCTACATGAGGCAAAATCAAACACAAAACGGAAAGAATGAGTAGATGAACAACAAGAGCAGGAAGATGAAAAACTATGGAAAAAAGGACAAAGAGCAAGATAGACTTACAACTAAATGCATGACGCAGCAGCAAACTGCATTTTTATCACCTGCTCCCACGAATGCCAATTTTAATTGATCTACTACAAACTAGCATACATTCGTCTCCGTTATTGCATCCACATGCATCACAACAGGAAAACACCGTGGGGATATGTTTAAACTTATGGTAGAAGCAAGGAAACAGGAGAATGCAACTGCCAACCAAGCACGCGGGAAATTGTTATCTGCTGCCCCAGCCATATCCTTGATCATTTTGCACCAAGATGTTAGTGTTGGTGAGCCTTTCGTACTGATCTTCAAGATTTTGTACATTTTGGATGTGTAATCTGCTCTATTCTCGTAGCAAACCTTCCTTCCCCTGTTTGGCAGACCCCATATCCTGTGAACACTTGCTGCATCTACTGGAATCTTGCCCCTCTCTGGGATAACAAGTTGGGAAATTTCGGGGTCGTAATGCTTCATAACCCACTGACTTAAGTCTCCTGGCATGCTACATGTTGCAATCTGCAACAGACCTCCAAACTCAATTCGAATTACCTCGTCCTTCTGAAATTGCACTAAGTCTTTGTTTAGTTTGAACAACCTTGCTGGTGATGCCCTGTTCCTGCGACCCTACAAGTGTGTAAAAATGAGCTAAGTTAAACTTTGTGTGACAGAAATTAGCAAGTATCAATATTGTTTCCATGATGATGCAATGTTTCTCCTATACATAATACCATCATTTTTTCTTACAACTTCAACATGCTCAAAACTGCTAGTGGCCTTGCTTACGCACGATTTAACAGCCAAAAAACATACCTAGAATTGGTAAAAAATGACACATTCATCTCGCAACTTCTAAAAAGAACGCACAAAATCCATACTGCTTTGACTGTGATGAATGAATACCTCATTTCCGGATGTTTTTCGGCGTTTTGGCTGTGATTCACCCTCCTCTATGACCTCCTTGCCTTCTGAGTCATCATCTTGTGCACTGGCATTGCTGTCTATGTCTGACGGGCGCTTCCCACGACAAATTATTCCTTTGGTGCGCATACGCGCCAATTATATTTGGGTTTTGTTGCTGTAGTGAGTGTGCCTGCATTGGGGGGAAAATTTGATCGTCTGTTTCGCATTGCAAAAAGGTCACGAAACTCGAACATGGCAAACATGACAGACACTCCACCGTGCCACGCTCAGAAGTCTTACCTCTGCTCCTCGTACACCCTCTTGGTTTGCTTGTAAACCCTGACCATCACTTTCCTTCATTGCCTCGGACATTTTGGACACTGCAAAACACATAATACAGTATTTTCTGGTTGCTGATAAAAAAAGGACTTCACTACTTGTAACACTGTAGGTTGCTTATAAAAACATGAAAAAATACATTTCCTAGAGCTCGCTGATGAACCATTAAAGCAACACAAACTTGGTTTAGACAACAAAAACAAACTTACGCAGGTGCTGATTAGGCAACTTTGGTTCGAGCTAACGAACAACTTCTATGCTGTTTCGAACGCTGCCACAACAATCTGTAAAATTCAGCAAACTACACCATCATTAATAAGACATCTTATGTATTAAAAGAAAAGTTTGGGCATCTTAAAACTTGTAATCCTCTTATACAATTGGCAATTTTGCAATTTTGAAAAAAATGTGATGGAAATATACAACACAGTAAATAGATGTCCATAACAGATACATGTAGAAAACAACAAACAAAAACACTTGTCAAAGCACAGCTATGAATTATTATCATGAGTATAACAGGGAGACACGGTCCAGGTAGCACCATGTGTGGTGCCAAACACAAGGCTAAACAAAAAGCAAGTATTTCGTGAAGTGGTCAGTTGTAGTCTGATACTTTAGCATATGTGTTGCAAATGGCGACCGCTTATCAAAGCTATTCAATGAAAACTAAACTACACAAACACCTTTTAAAGTTTCGACAACTCATAAAGCCACAATCAGGCAACTCATGCACAAAAGTCGAAGCAATTCGGTTAACAGCCCCAGTAAAGGTAGTTCAGACAGCTCTAACAAAGTTTTGGCAACTTAATCAACGCTGAACAGGCAACTTGTATACAATGTCACATCAACTTAGTGAACGCCCCAACGCCTGGTAGTTCAAACAGCTCTAAATTTGCCAACTCATAAAGCCAAAATCAGGCAACTCATGCACAAAATCGAAGCAACTCCGTAAGCTGTTCGAGGCAACTCTTCAGAGAGTTCTATTTCGCCACCTCAAAATAGCCTCAATCAGGCAACTCTAGTGCAAAAATCGAAGCAACTCCATAAGCTGTTCGAGGCAACTCTTCAGAGAGTTCTATTTCGCCACCTCAAAATAGCCTCAATCAGGCAACTCTAGCGCAAAAATCTAAGCAACTACTGAAAAAAACCTAAACGAAGTTCACCAAACATCTGCCAGAAGCAAATGCCCATCTCAGACCAAACAGATCTGCACGAGGACTGACAGCACGCCACCAAATCCCTCACGGCATGACCCCGAGATTCCCCACCACGAAGGCACCACGATTCATCCCTAACTGAAGCAAAAACCACTACAACCTATGGGCGCGTGATTAAATCCACCTCCATGTTCGCATGAATCACCGCTAAATCCAAACCCTCTGCAACGGAGCACACGAAGAAAACCAGAGAGAACGGCGGCGATGGGTGCATACCTTAGGAATCCAGAATCATCCAGAACGCTAGGACACCGGACACGCAGCGCCGTCTGCGACCTTCAGCACGCACCCTTTTTGACCCTGTGCGCGACGAGATTGGACCCGTTCCGCCGTATTCTCCGAGGGCCGCGCGCACCTATGCACACTCGCGGGGCTTTGTCGCTCAATCACTGCCGCCGCGCACGCCCTCCGCTCTCCGGCAGCCGTCGGCGGCGTCGGGCGGTTTGGGGGCCGCGGTTGAACAGCGGCTTGGGGGATTGGCGTCGAGGGGGGAGGGAGAGAAGGGGAGAGAATGGGGCGGATTGGGAGGATTGGGTGGTGGCAGTTTCGAACAGTGAGGCAACGGACGGGGCGCGTGGGTAGTGGTGGGCCTCCAGGTGAATACGTGTCAACAGGGGGAGGACGAACCGATCGTCCCGACCAGGAATACCTGGGTTCGATCGCGCCGATCGGACGGTGCTAAAAGGTGAGTGCTGAAACGTGACAACCAGCACTCAGTTGCTTTTTAGCATTTAGGGAGATTTTTTGGGGGGGAGGCTTCCAAGATTGAGATGCATTAATATAACAATAATTAACGCAGCCACCGATGTGGGCTGGCCGACTCCTCGTCGTCGTCGGAGGAATTGAATCATCCTCGTGTCGTGTCCACCCAGCAGCCCACTCACGCATGTTACAGCCGTTGTAAGCAGCTTCCCGGCGTCCATTGTGCCACTCACCCTTCTCCTGCTACTCATCATTCGACTAGCATGGGTGAGGACCACAATGCCTCGTTATCAACAAGATCCGTGAGACGGCCACCAGAGGCACGGCGGTGGACATGAGCGAGCTCCTGTCCGGCTACACCAACGACATCGTGTGCCGTGCGGTCCTCGGAGAATCCCACCGCAAGGCAGGCCGGAACAGGCTTTTCGGCGAGCTCACGGAGATCAACGTCTCCCTTCTCGGCGGGTTCAGCCTCGAGAACTACATCCCCCCAAACATGGTAATGGCCGATGTGCTCTTGAGGCTGGTTTCCGTCAAGGCTCGACGACTCAACAAGAGGTGGGACGACTTGTTCAACGAGATCATTGAGGAACACCCGCACCCCAGCAAACCATCATCCGGCGAGCAGCAAGCAGCAGATTTCATAGATCTTCTGCTCTCTCTCAAGGAAGAGTACGGTCTCACTACGGATAACATCAAGGCCATCTTGGTGGTAATAATTACATTCACTTGTACTTTTCCCGTTGCAAATAATTGTCCGTGTCTTCCTATACTGTTGTCATACTACTACAGTATAATATTTCGAGCTGGAGGGAGTATATAAGTAGTATATTAAGAGTTCATTCACAATTATATATATATATATATAGTACTTATGTGGTGATATGATCAACAGACACACACGCTAAGTTGGATCGTTTGATCTTAACAGGACATGTTTGAGGTAGGCATAGAAACATCTTATCTGACATTGGAGTACGGCCACTGGTAGAAAAAGAGGCTTCCGTCCAGCCCCATTAGTCGCGAAACTGTAGGAACCGCGACTAATGAAGTCTTTAGTCGCGGTTCGGCAGACGAACCGCGACCAAAGGCTTGGGCCAGGGCGCTCGGTGGCCAGCTGGTGCACGTGAGGGGCTTTAGCCGCGGTTGGCCAGGCCAACCGCGACTAAAGGTGCCCAAAGGCCTTTAGTCGCGGTTGGCCTGGCCAACCGCGACTAAAGCTCCTCCCCTATATATACCAGTTCAGCGCACTCACTTAGCCATTTGGTGCCACTTCTCTTCACAAGGGGGTGTAGGTTTGCTTTTGGTTCCTCTTATGCACACAAGGTGTTTGATGAAATGCCCAACAGCGTGAAACAAACATGATATGAAGTGTTGGAGCCACACTTGAGGTTCCTCCTCGATCGCGGTTAGCAACTTGAACCTTTCATGCATGTGTGTCATTGATAAAATATGCATGTGTGTTGTTCATTGTTTAATTTCTATTGTTTATAGCTAGTTACTTTAACAAATGCATGATGGTTAATTATATATTTTATATTATAATAATGCAGATGAATCGGCAGTGGATGTACGGTAACCGACTCTCCCGCGAGTTCACTACGGGTTTGAAAGATTTCCTCGTAGTGGCTAATGCGAACAAGCAGAAGGGTTTTGTTATCTGTCCATGTGTTGACTGTAAGAATCAGAAGGGTTACTCTTCCTCAAGAGAAGTTCACCTGCACCTGCTTCGGCACGGTTTCATGCCAAGCTATAATTGTTGGACCAAGCATGGAGAAAGAGGGGTTATAATGGAAGAAGATGAAGAAGGGGATGATTTCATCGATGAAAGCTATCTTGCTCATTTCGGTGATACTTTCATGGAGGATGCTGAAGGTGAAGGGGAAGGTGAAGGGGCAGGTGAAGGGGAAGGTGAAGGGGAAGGTGAAGGTGAAGGTGAAGAAGAGGCACGTGATGAGACCGTTGATGATCTTGGTCGGACCATTGCTGATGCACGGAGATGCTGCGAAACTGAAAAGGAGAGGGAGAATTTGGATCGCATGTTAGAGGATCACAGAAAGTCGTTGTACCCTGGATGCGATGATGGTCTGAAAAAGCTGGGTTGCACACTGGATTTGCTGAAATGGAAGGCACAGGCAGGTGTAGCTGGCTCGGCATTTGAAAACTTGCTGAAAATGTTGAAGAATATGTTTCCAAAGAATAACGAGTTGCCCGCCAGTACGTACGAAGCAAAGAAGGTTGTCTGCCCTCTAGGTTTAGAGGTTCTGAAGATACATGCATGCATCAACGACTGCATCCTCTACCGCGGTGAATACGAGAATTTGAATGAATGCCCGGTATGCACTGCATTGCGTTATAAGATCAGAGGCGATGACCCTGGTGACGATGTTGAGGGCGGGAAACCCAGGAAGAGGGTTCCCGCCAAGGTGATGTGGTATGCTCCTATAATACCACGGTTGAAACGTCTGTTCAGGAACAAAGAGCATGCCAAGTTGTTGCGATGGCACAAAGAGGACCGTAAGTCGGACGGGGAGTTGAGACACACCGCAGATGGAACGCAATGGAGAAAGATCGACAGAGAGTTCAAAGATTTTGCAGCTGACGCAAGGAACATAAGATTTGGTCTAAGTACAGATGGCATGAATCCTTTTGGCGAGCAGAGCTCCAGCCATAGCACCTGGCCCGTGACTCTATGCATCTACAACCTTCCTCCTTGGTTGTGCATGAAGCAGAAGTTCATGATGATGCCAGTGCTCATCCAAGGTCCGAAGCAACCCGGCAACGACATCGATGTGTACCTAAGGCCATTAGTTGATGAACTTTTACAGCTGTGGGGCAGACCTGGTGTCCGTGTGTGGGATGAGCACAAAAAAGAGGAATTTAACCTACGAGCGTTGCTTTTCGTAACCATCAATGATTGGCCTGCTCTTAGTAACCTTTCGGGACTGTCAAATAAGGGATACAATGCATGCACGCACTGCTTACATGAGACTGAAAGTGTACATTTGCCAAATTGTAAGAAGAACGTGTACCTTGGGCATCGTTGGTTTCTTCCGAAAATTCATCCAGTAAGAAAGAAAGGCAAGCATTACAACGGCAAGGCAGATCACCGGCCGAAGCCTGCGGAACGCACTGGTGCTGAGGTATTTGATATGGTCAAGGATTTGAAAGTCATCTTTGGAAAGGGTCCTGGCGGACAATCAGTTCCGAAGGGAGCTGACGGGCACGCAGCCATGTGGAAGAAGAAATCTATATTCTGGGAGCTAGAATATTGGAAAGTCCTAGAAGTCCGCTCTGCAATCGACGTGATGCACGTTACGAAGAATATTTGCGTGAACCTCCTAAGCTTCTTGGGCGTGTATGGGAAGACAAATGATACAAAGGAAGCACGGCAGGACCAGCAACGTTTGAAAGACCCTGATGACCGGCATCCGGAATGGTTTCAAGGTCGTGCCGGCTACGCTCTGACCAAAGAAGAGAAGGTCATCTTTTTTGAATACCTGAGCAGTATGAAGGTCCCGTCTGGATTCTCGTCCAATATAAAGGGAATAATAAACATGGCGGAGAAAAAGTTCCAAAACCTGAAGTCTCACGACTGCCACGTGATTATGACGCAATTGCTTCCGATTGCTTTGAGGGGGCTCCTGCCGGAAAATGTTCGAGTAGCCATTGTGAAGCTATGTGCATTCCTCAATGCAATCTCTCAGAAGGTAATCAATCCAGAAGATCTACCACGGTTACAGAACGATGTGATCCAATGTCTTGTCAGTTTCGAGTTGGTGTTCCCGCCATCCTTCTTCAATATTATGACGCACCTCTTGGTTCACCTAGTCGAAGAGATTTTCATTCTCGGTCCTGTATTTCTACACAATATGTTCCCCTTCAAGAGGTTCATGGGAGTATTAAAGAAATATGTTCGTAACCGTGCTAGGCCAGAAGGAAGCATCGCCAAGGGCTATGGAAATGAGGAGGTAATTGAGTTTTGTGTTGACTTTGTTCCTGACCTTAAGCCGATTGGTCTTCCTCGATCGCGGCACGAGGGGAGACTAAGTGGAAAAGGCACGATCGGAAGGAAATCAACGACATGTATGGACGGCCATTCTCTGACTGAAGCACACCACACTGTACTGACCAATTCCAGCTTGGTGGCTCCGTACTTTGAGAAACACAAGAATATTTTACGCTCGGACAACCCGGGGAAGCCTGAGTCCTGGATTAGGAAGGCCCACATGGAGACTTTCGGCAGTTGGTTGAGAAAACATTTAATGAATGACAATGATGTTGTAGATCAGCTGTACATGTTGGCCAAGACACCATCTTCGACTATAACGACTTTCCAAGGGTACGAGATAAATGGGAATACATTTTACACGATCGCCCAAGATAAAAAGAGCACCAACCAAAACAGTGGTGTCCGCTTTGATGCAGCAACCGAGAATGGGCAAAAGGTCACATATTATGGTTACATAGAGGAGATATGGGAACTTGACTATGGACCCTCCTTTAAGGTCCCTTTGTTCCGGTGCAAATGGTTCAAGCTAACAGGAGGTGGGGTAAAGGTGGACCAGCAATACGGAATGACAATGGTGGATTTCAACAATCTTGGTTACCTTGACGAACCATTCGTCCTAGCGAAAGATGTCGCTCAGGTTTTCTATGTGAAGGACATGAATAGCAAACCGAGGAAACGGAAAGATAAGAAAACGATCAGTACATCATGCGATGATCCAAAGCGCCACATTGTTCTTTCAGGGAAAAGAAACATCGTGGGAGTGGAGGACAAGACAGACATGTCAGAAGATTATAATATGTTTGCTGAAATTTCGCCCTTCAAAGTGAACACCGACCCAAGCATTAAGTTAAATGATGAGGATGCTCCATGGATACGGCACAATCGTAAGCAAGCAGGGACACAAGGGAAGAAATGATGTGTAATAATTTATTGTACCGAACTTTGTTGAATGGATCATGTGAATTATATTACCCGTGATGTGTTTGGTGTCCATTTTCGAATGATTCGAGATACCACTGATAATTTATTGTACCAAACTTAGTTTTATTTTTCTTAATTTTTTGATATATTATTTGTATTTTTAGAATTTTGAATTGAATTAGTTTTATTTTTCTGAATTTTTTGATATAATATTTGTGTTTTTAACATATTGAATTGAATTAGTTTTATTTTTCTGAATTTTTTGATATATTATTTGTGTTTTTAACATATTGAATTGAATTAGTTTTATTTTTCTGAATTTTTTGATATATTATTTGTATTTTTAACATTTTGAATTGAATTAGTTTTATTTTTCTTAATTTTTTGATATATTATTTGTATTTTTAGAATTTTGAATTGAATTAGTTTTATTTTTCTGAATTTTTTGATATAATATTTGTGTTTTTAACATATTGAATTGAATTAGTTTTATTTTTCTGAATTTTTTGATATATTATTTGTATTTTTAACATTTTGAATTGAATTAGTTTTATTTTTCTTAATTTTTTGATATATTATTTGTATTTTTAGAATTTTGAATTGAATTAGTTTTATTTTTCTGAATTTTTTGATATAATATTTGTGTTTTTAACATATTGAATTGAATTAGTTTTATTTTTCTGAATTTTCTGATATATTATTTGTATTTTTAAGATTTTGAAAAAGAAAAAGTATTTTGAAAAATACCTTTAGTCGCGGTTGTTCTGGCCAACCGCGACCAAAGGTTGATAATTAACAAAAAAACCGTAAAATTTGATAATTAACAAAAAAACGTATATAAAACTTGATAATTAACAACAAAAAAGTAAAACTTGATAATCAATATATACAATGACCCCGCGCGTCAATGTACAACGATCCCGCTTTAAAAAAATGTACACGACCCCGCGCATATACGGAGAGGGGGCGGCGAGGGGGGCGGCGATGCGCGCGGTGTTTTTTTTTGGATCGAGAGGGGGCGGCGAGGGTTATACATGTGTGTTGTCCTCGCCTCCCTCTCCGTGACGCCGTCGTCTGCCGCCCCGTCTCGCGCTCTACCGCGACACCCTCTCCCACCCCTTCCTCGCCCCCTCCTTTTGCCACCGCCCTTTCGCCACCGCCACCGCCACCGCCCCCCTTCTTCACTTAATTAATTTGTTTTTACTACATGTTTTCAGGACTGACATAATGGCGGACGATAGAGCTGACCCGATTATGGACAACTATGATCCGGACGGTGAAGCACATATGTTCGGCATCATAAACGGTGATATTCTATATGTGCCGACCGGACAAGAAGAAGATGATATCTCTTCTTATCTGAACCTTGACGGTGAAGATGAAGGGCGCCGTCAGCAAGATGATGCCGAACAAACGTCGATAAACGACGATCTTCAAATGGAAGTAGCAACCACCTCCGGCGCTGAGGTATATATATATATACATTGAGCCTCTGGTGATACAAACTAACTGATTTGAATAAATATGTGTGGACTAACGCGCGCGACTCTCTTTCTTATTTTAGCCCTCGGCCGGATCGTCGAAACAATCGAGTACGTCGTCAAAGCGTGGCGCAACCAAGACGATGAAACAAGGAGAAACATGCACCATCGAGGTTGTCGACAGTGCAACCGGCAGGCCGCTGGAGCCCCGCAAGAACGCCACCAAGTTTGTCAACCAATGCGGAGCCATTGTTAGAGACAACGTCTCGATCACCGTCCAGGAGTGGAATAAGCCAAAGAAGGCACGAATTGCTGGTTTCACTTTTGTCGATAAGAGAACAAAAAAAGATTGCTTCAAAAAGCTTATGGAACATTTCGTTCTACCTCCGGAATACAAAAAATTCGATGAGGAGGGTAACAAGATTGAGGAAAACAAGGAGAGGAGGAGGCTAGTCAAACAGTTCGCTCTTCATAAGATGGCCGACGCATTCCGGAAATTCAAGCAAAATCTAGCCCATGACTTTGTCAAGCAGAACAAGACTCCGGATTTCAAAGGAAAATATGAGAAACTGAAACATGATTGGCCAGAATTTGTGAAGCAAAAGAAATCGGAGCAGTTCATTCAAATATCGAAAAAAATAAGGAAAATGCGGCTAAGAAGGAGTACAATCATATTATGGGGCCAGGAGGGTATCGCCTTTGGGAGCCTAGGTGGGAGAAGATGGAGAACGAGCTGAGGGCGCGAGGAATCCGTCCAGGTACGGAGGGATGGGACCCAAGGGCCAAAAGCAGGTGGTACGGGCATGGGGGAACGCTGAACCCGGAGACAGGGGACTGTGTTTACCGGGGCAAAATAATTAAACCCACCCAAGCCCTTATTGACGCAATGAGGGATGCTCAAGAGGGGAAGATCAAGTTCAACAGAGAGAACGACGCGCTGACAAAAGCCCTCGGGAATCCTGAACACGGAGGACGTGTACGAGGCATGGGGCACATTCCGTGGAAAATAGGGTTCCCCCAGAACGATGACCCGTACGGTTACAGAAGCCGGAAGAGAAAGATGGATCGGGAAGCAGATGTTGTGGCGCGGTTGGCATCGGAAATGGATGTGATGAAGAAAACCGTGAGTGTACTAGTAGCCGAACGAGATGCAGCTCGGGCGCAGCATGAAGATCATCCAGCGGATCTCAGAAGCCAGCAGCGGAGAAGCAGTGTGGCTTCCACGGAGGCCCCACCGGCTGGTGCAGATGCACCAACGATCGAAATTACTGCACCGGAGCCTCTGGTGGTCGAAATTACTGCACCGGAGCCTCTGGTGGTCGAAATTACTGCACCGGAGCCTCCTCGCTACCCCGTGGACGATATAAAGGAGATGAAAGAATGTCATCTGTATTATCCTATCGGGAACATGTCCGTGAAGGTAGCCATCGGCAGTGCTTTACCATGTTTACCTAGAGCACTCCACCACAACACCCCCATTCAAGATGGCTATGCTCGTGTCACGGTGGAGGACATAGTCCAAGGGTTTGAGGACCTGGAGATTGACATTGCTACACCTGAAGGGGAGAAAAGACTTGGAGATGTCAAGCGCCATTTCATTCTATGGCAAAAGAAGTTTATCAAGTTTCCAGGCGAGGCGCCAAGGACAACAAGTCCACCCCCCTACGGTGGTGGCGGTTCACCTACACCTCCGTCACGTCAGCCGACGCCCCCCAGTCCACAACGTCCGGCGGGTGATCAGACGCCGCCCCCCAGTCCTCGTCCGGCGGGTGATCAGACGCCGCCCCCCAATCCACCTCCGGCAAAGAAGCAGAAGCAGTCCTGGATTATTAACCCGGACCCTTATGTACCTAAGACCACAAAGGTACCAGAGCCATCATTGAAGCCTCTCCCCACAAGGCCTTGGGAACATAGTGCCGAGGAAACTGCCGCGGCCGCGGCTGCTGATCATGAGAAATGGAAGGCGGACTGCAAGAAGAAAAGAGAGCCCGAGCCCAAGCCAGTATTTTCTGATGAGCAAAAGAAGTGGGCTAAGTCATTTTTGAGCACACCGTCCCAAGCCGCGAAGAATCTGCCTGACGACTATGCATGTGAACTTCGTAGGCAGGCACTCATGTTGAAGGAGAAGAAAGAGCGGGCGGAGAACCAGGAGAACAAAGCCTTGGAGGAGGCCGAGAAAACGGAATTAGAAAGTAAAAAAAGCGGGAAACGAGTTGCCCAGCTCGGGGAACAAAGTAAACAATCGATTGCCCCGCTTATAGTGAAAGCCGCTGGTCCGGATGACCCCGATATCATAGCAGCTGCGGCAGCACATGGATTGACTGTAACGAGTGCCAGAGAACAAGCGGCCAACTTAGGTATTACTCTTCGTGAAATGTTAGGCCTTGATGAGGCGCCAGTGAAGGAGGTAGTAATTACATATGTGAAGAATGGGCCTCTCGTCGAGCCTGCGCCGGAACAGGATCTACCTCCACAAATGAAAGGTCTGCTGAAATGGTACAAGGGTTACATAAAAAATAAAAACGCCAAAGAATATATTTATGCGGAAGTTAGATATGAGCATCACTTCAAACATTACTATGTACAAATTCATCTGAGTGAATTGTTCCAGCTTTTCAATCTGCGCGAGCTCGACAAATCTATCATCAGTTGCTATGTTCTGTAAGTGATTTATTTCTACCCCATCTCGTTCATATTGCCTGCACTATATATATGTCCTAACTATATTGTTGTGTCCGCTATTATACATGCAGAATGAAGATTAAGGAATGCAGAGTAAGGAACATCCATGATGTTGGGTTCATTGACCCACACATCGTTAATGGATATGTGTTGGAGCATCACCCCGCCGACATGGAGGCAGACCTGTGGCAGTTTCTTACAAAGCAGGAACTCAAAAGTGATATTCTATTTCCTTACCATTTTGGGTGAGTGTTTCTGTCTTGAGCACATTCTCTTTTGTTTACTCCATGCATGGTATGTGGCCGGCTAATCGATGAGTTATGCATGACGTACTGTGCATGTATCGTGTCCGCAGGTTTCACTGGATTCTGCTAGTAATTAAAGTTGACACCTCAGAATGTCTCGTCCACGACTCTCTGAATAAGGATCCAAAGCTTTGGGGCGACATGAGAAGAATGCTGCAGAAGTAATTATTTTCATTCATTTGCGCTCTATATCGATCGGCCTATTTCGTTCATTTCCTAATATCAAGTAACTAATAACTCTCTTGTTCATTTAATTTTCTTTGCCTCGTAGGGTTTGGAGACGGTTCGTAGATACAAAGGTCGGTGAATTCAAAAAAGAGCTAGAATTCAAAAGGTCAAAGGCTAAGAATGGTGAGGATATTCAGCCAGCGGGGACCAATCTATGTGCATACTATGTTTGTGAGATGATCCGGAGATACACCTCTGAGCGGGTTCCGAGTGATACCAATGCTCAGAGGAATAACCTCCGGATGATGCTTAGTCCAGAAGCTCGCTTCCGACCACTTCAAGAGGAACTAGCTGGATGGTTCAGGAGGGAAGTCCTCCATCCTAAAGGAGAACACCATTACGAGGACGTAGAACTTTATATGCATTAAATTATGTATGGAAACTTGTTCAAAATTGTATATGGTCATCCGATGATATTGAATATATATTGTATATTCCTCTTGAATTCTTTTTGGTTCTAATTTCAAATTTGTTTGAAATTGTACATTCATATGCATGTATGTAGTACCGTAGAATATGTGAAACTCCTTCAAAATTAAAATAAAGCACAAAAGAAATAAAACAATACAAATTAAACAGAAAACATGTTTAAGGGGGGGGGCTAAAACCCTAAACCTGCGGCGGCCTTTAGTCGCGGTTGGCCAGAAGAACCGCGACTAAAGGTCCTCCGCCCCGACGGCCACCTGGCGCCCACGTGGACGGGCCTTTAGTCGCGGTTCTTAAGCAACCGCGACTAAAGGGTGGGGCCTTTAGTCGCGCCCGTTCGGTCGCGGTTGCGCAACCGCGACTAATGGCAGTTGCGAACCGCGACCAAAGGCCCTTTTTCCACCAGTGGGCATGGCTGAGCTCATGAACAACAGACACATTCTGAAAAAATTACAGGAGGAGGTAAGATCCCAAGGAAAAAAGTTAGACATGATAACAGAGGAGGACCTTAGCAGCATGGCCTACCTAAGGGCAACCATCAAGGAGACGCTGCGCATGCACCCACCAGCGCCCTTCCTCCTCCCGCACTTCTCCACCGCTGACTACTGCAAGATCGACGGATATTGATACCCTCCAACACACCCGTCCTTGTGAATGCCTGGGCCCTAGGGAGGGATCCATCGTCTTGGGAGAGACCAGAAGATTTCTGGCCTGAGAGGTTTCTGCAGGATCAAGCTGGCGATGTGGACACCCAGATGAGGGGCAAAGATCTTAGGTTCCTGCCATTTGGGTTCGGGCGAAGGATTTGTCCAGGGATGAATTTCGGGTTCGCCACCATGGAGGTTATGTTAGCAAATCTCATGTACCATTTTGATTGAGATGTTCCGAATAAGATGGCTACCAGCGCAGGGGTTGATATGGCTGAGTCGTTTGGGTTAACGCTTCGCCGAAAGGAGAAGCTTCAACTTGTTGCTCAGATTCCCTAAACCTACTATGTATAAGTTTATTTCGACATGAGCACGAGAATAAAGGCAAGGAATAAAATGACTAATGTAGTACTGTTTATCAGTCATTATTACTTCCTCTGTTACTAAATATAAGTCTTTTTAGAGATTCCAATAAGAGACTACATACGGAGCAAAATGAGTGAATCTACACCGTTAGCCATAGTAGTAGAAGTAATAGTTAGTGAGACAACTTCATGAAGACACGATGATGGAGATCATGATGATGGAAATCATGATGTCATGCCGGTGAGGATGATGATCATGGCGGCCCGAAGATGGAGATCAAAAGAAGCAAAATCCAGTTCTCAGTTGCTAGGCCAACAGGAATAAAGACATCTACTAAAAATGAATTGGCTACATGTTATTTTTAACATCCTTCAGATAAAATGATTTTCAGGAACAGAGCTTAGGTGGCAAAGCAGGAGCAAGGAAACACATGCACATTTGACGAGTCTGGAATAGGAGGCTAACTATGGTAGTTCCTGATCTACGAGTGTTAGTTAAACATGGACTTAACGGCAACACATTCAAGAGAGTTAAAGTGCACCAAAATTGCCCCGGGTGTGCAAGAAATTTTGCAGTGGTATACCTCTAGTTGCTTGATTTCCATCTTCACATGACTAATGATTCCATCAACGCTCCAATTTTCCACAGTTGAAATGGGTGAGGTGAACGGAAAGAGAATCTCAACATCTTCCCGTGTACCATACTCAACAGCCAACTCTATTGGCAGTCTACCAAACTGTTGAGGAACAACGAAAGCTTTAGAAAGGCAATACTGAACATGAAGAAATAAGAAATATTCTAGACATGATATGCAAACCATATGTCCATATTGATTCACTACCATCATATAATAGGTCGACGTGGTGCTAGTGTGGCACATCTATGTATATCTGACTAAATTAAAGACATGGCACGAAGGGGACAAGGCAAAACAATAGCAAGCGTATGCAAAAAAAATCAAAAAAGGTAACTTAGCACAGCCTTTTATTTTAATTTTACAGATAGCATCTCATCTAGTTTTTTTAGAAAAGGAGCATCATCTAGTTGTACTGACATCATAACTCATACGGTTGTAGCATATCTGTATAGGACAAGTCTACTGAAATTACAAAGACAAGAAAGACACAAGAATGTGACAAAAAAGAGCATTCTTACTGTGTTAGGAACATTTGGGTTTGCGCTAGCTTCCAACAAGCACTTGATAGCTTCAGTTAAGCCCTTCTCTGCAGCCTTCACCAAAAGATTATCCCGAGGACTATCACTACTGACATTAGCTCCACCCTATCAGATCCAAGTATAGAGGACAAGCCAATCATATGGTTTTCAAGTAGGTAATACAAAGATAGCTAAATCAAACATCAGTCTATAGAAATCCAGCATTCCTGCTGTATTATAAGCAGAGGATACTATACCTGAATCAATAGCTTCACACAGGCTACGGAAGATTTTTGTAATGCCATGCTTAAAGGTCCAAACTGACATCTAGTGTCGTTGGGCTGGAAAAAAAAGAACTTCACTTTGGTGCCAAAATATGACAGTTCCAACAAAAAGATGGGATTTGTTTGGGGAAAAAGCGCTGAGAGGATACTTCTTTCGTAAGAATATACTCCGTCCGTCCCATAATATAAGATTTTATTACAACCGATATACTCACATATTTGTTGTAATAAAATCTTATATTATGGGACGGATGGAGTAGAATATAGCTATATAGTCTTATGTCCGCTTGCTACCATTAATTTTTTAGACTAGTCCCACCATGCCTACTCTAGCTCACACATTAACAGCTACAGCAGGGCCTGTTTGGTTGGTTTATGAAGGTTGATGATATTTGCCACAACATTTTGCAAAACATGTCTAAGATTAGATGATAAAATGAGTGGCATACTTTGCCAAGCCTAAGTGAATCCTACCACACCTTTTTTAGTCAGTGACACATGGAACCCAACTTGTAGAAAAGGAATCTTGGCACAAGTGTGGCTGTGAACTGAACGGGTAACCAGCTTGCCTAACTTTTGGCATGGCATAGTTAGTCACCAACCAAAAAAAAGCCATCAGCTACAGGTGGGAACAATTGGAGAAAGTAGCAAAAACCCAGCAAAAGGGGGAATTGGAGTTAAAAGACATCATATCAACAAATAATTTGAATAGTACATCTGCATTGTGCTCCAAAAGGGTCTTGACAATACTAGGATATCCTCTAATGGCAGCATCCGCGAGTGCTGTCCCAAGATCTGATAATGCATCGACGTCAGCTCCCCTCACAAGAAGAAACTTAACTATTTCAGAGTACCCTGAAGAAAAGAAGAAAAGGGTCATAATACTATTACCAATAAATGACATGAACAAAACATTTTTGCTCGGCAAAGTTCAAATTACTAGTGGGGGAAGGATTTTTGTTGTTTCACATTTCTCTAAATAGGCATACAGAAAGAATGACCATAATCAGTCAACATAAGAAGGAGGTAAAGTAGACGAACATTTCTCAGGAAACTAGTTCCAATGGATAGACTAACAAGATTGGTAGCAATACGATGACACGTGGAATCTTTACATATCTGAGAGCGGGGAATTAGGAATCAGCCAATAACTAGAAGTTGTCTCTCATTGAAGCGCTTTAGAGTCCCTAGAAGCTGCACTTCTTATTTCTCCAACCTAGAGCACTCTTATTTCAATACATATGAAGAAACTCATAAGATTGATCACTATTCAGACCCCAATGAACATGAGAAGCAAATAAGATCAGGCTACTTTTAATGTATGGGAACAGGAAAAAAAATTCTATTAGGCTAGCTTAGTCTAGCTCCTGGTAAAGTAAATCCATTTTTATCACCATGGTAGGTCCAGCACAAAACAAGCGATGCTAAAGTAAGTACTAAAATTCAAGTGAAGTTCCTTTTCATACCATGAACTGCAGCTACATGAAGAAGGGTGATGTTTCCCTCTGCACGTTGCTGATGCAGATCAGCGCCATGATCAATGAGGTACTTGACGGCAGGAAGGTTGCCATTGGTGACGGCATGCGCCACGGGTGTAAACTCTATCATTAAGACGCTCACAGCTCACCTGAAGTTGATGATAAAGTCATAAAACAAAATGTGCTTATATCAGGATCAAAAATGCCTGAACGTATGCTGAGCGGGCAAGTCGACATCCATCTTGACCTCCTCCACGAGATACTGGAAGACAGAGAAGCTGCCGCAGCCGGCGGCGGCATGGAGGGCGTTCATGCCCATGTAGGTGGTGCTGGCCACCGTCACCGGGATCCCACGCCCCTGCACGTCCATCTCCTTTGCAATCTCTGCAGTTCAGACCAAAAAAGGGGGCACTTTTAGTCAGGAATCATGGCAAGGACGTAGCATCTATGTACTGTAATCTGAATCAGAAAGAAATCGCCCCTGATTCTTAGGAAGGGGGGCAAGAATCTGGTCTGAAACCCCCGATTTGCCCCCAAACCAGAGCACTGAAACCTAAATCACGACCGAAATTGGCATCCCGGAGCCGCAATCCGCGGCCAGATCAAGAACGGAGCACACACGGCAGCTAAACCCTAGGCCCCTGGCCAGATCTAGCGAGCTCAGTGACGCGGGACGTCATGGAGGGAGAGGGAGGGGCGTGGGGATTTGGTGAAAGGCGGCACTTACTCTTGATCTTGCCGATGTCGCCGTTGTGGGCGGCTTCGATGAACCTGGCCTCCGGCGACCAACGGTCGCGCTCTGCACAAAAAGCGAGTGAAATGATGAGACGACCAGAGGGGGAGCCGTACAACCGGCGGCGGTCGGACAGGTTAGGGTGCGAGGTCACCTTTGCCGAGGAGGAACTCGTACAGGCGAGGCAGCGGTATATGTCCGGTTCCCATCCTCCCCCCCTCGCCCTCCTCCTCTTCGCCGGTGGCGGCGGCGGCGGTGCGTGGCAAGGAGCAAGGAGTCGAAGGAAGCTTCTGGAGCCGGGGAGAGGAGGTGGGGAATAAAAAGGGCGGGAAAAGGGAGGGGAGTGGGGCAAAATAATCCTGTACGACCGGGTCGTACGTGCGACCCGGCCGCATGGGGAGGCTGATAGGTGGGCCACCCTCCGACATGCTCTCTCACAAGCGGGTCGTACAAGATTCGCCTCTAGGAGTGGGTGCACTTGCACTATACCCCGCCATGGGCAGCCCGGCCCGTACGGCCCGACCTTTTCCCATGGGCCGGGCCTGGGCCTATATATTTAGCCCGATGGTTGGGCCGGGCCAGGCTCAGGATCGACATATTCATAGTTTAAGGAAGAGGCCCGGCATGAGGCCTCACGGGCTTTTCGCATGATGGGTCAGGCTTGGGCCTGATTTTTACGACCGACAATTGGGCCGGGCTGGGCTTGGGCCTAGGTTTTCCGCGTCAGGCTTTGGTAGGCCCGGCTCGAAGCCCGGCTCAGCCCGACAAATGGCCAGGTATAGCTCGCACAATGGGATGCCCACCCATGGTGTGATCTGAGTGACACTGATGACAGAAGCCAGGACCACAACCTCCCTTTTCTTTGCTTTTGGATTCAGGTTTTGAATTTTAAATTTGAACTTGCTTTGAGAAACATGAAAAGATGCAGATGGTCATATACACACATATACACTCATCTTTGTGAACACATGTTTGCACACCCTACTTTTGTGAGTACCTCCGAAAGACTGAATCAGTAGATCTTGAGATTGTCGAAAACACCTAAGGCATCTCGCTATCAACGAAAACATCGCCTCCCGTTGAAAAAAAATACTCGGCCTTTAATGAGTCACGGCCACATCACCTGTGGTCGTCGGTTGAGGTCGACCCGTATGCGCATGCCCTTGCGCGATTGCACGACATAACCCCCGGCCCTCGCCTCTAAACGAATCATGATACAAACTGTTGTATGATACCACTTGCTAAATAGTTGTTGGATCTTTCGAGCACGTCACATGAAGCACATAATGATGAGACGTCTCGAAGTTCGGACGAAGCCCACGAGCATGTTTGGATGTTTGTACCAACCATGAAAATGCCCACTAGATGCAGTTAGGGGTTTCAACACCCTCCCCCACCCAACCTGCCCCAAACCCCGTCTAGAATCGCACCCTTCTTAAGCACCCTCCTTACTCTAGCTCTAGGGGGGCCTTGAACCAGTCATTCCTTCCAGGTTAGCCTTACCCACCTGTCGGATTCGCTGTTTTCTGGGCTAAAACGAAGAATCAGTGCTCCGCGTTACAGATTAGCCTCATGATACGATGTTGTTGTTCCAACCCGATGAACACAGCATTGCATCTATCAAGTTGCTCCTTTTAGCATTTGAAATGTTATCGGGGCTCAAGATTAATTTCCTCAAGAGTGAAGTTTTTATCATGGGAATGGAGCAACATGACCAAGTGAGGATAGGTAACCTCCTTAATTGTAAACTAGGGAGTTTTCCAATTAAGTACCTTGGGCTGCCGATCCCGCATAAAAAGCTTGCCATCTCGGAATGGGAGCCATTGTATGGTAAAGTTGCCAATAGGGTTAGTCCGTGGCGAGGGCGTTTCATGTCTTCTGCGGATAGATTGATTCTTACCAACTCTAGTTTGTCCTCCCTCCCTCTGTTTACGATGGGTATGTTCTTGTTGGAAGATGGGGTGCATGGGAAGTTTGATACCCCGCGCTCCAAATTCTTTTAGGAGGGAGCTGGGCTTAAAAAGAAATACCATATGTTGAAATGGGCGACGGTGTGCCGCCCTAAGAAATATGGTGGGTTAGGGATTACTAATTCCAAACTTATGAATGTGGCCTTGCTTACCATATGGTGGTGGAAAATAGCTACTAACGAAGCGGGTCTATGGGTGGACCTGCTTCGGGCAAAATACTTCCCGGACGGGAATGTGTTTAATGCCAAGGCCTCGGGCTTGCCGTTTTGGAATGGGATCTAGGCGGTTAGGCCGTCTTTCTCGCTAGGAGCGAGATTTGAGGTGAATAGCGGTAGGTCTACTAGGTTCTGGTTGGATAGGTGGTTGGGCGACAAGCCGCTATGGTAGGAGTTCCCGTTGTTGTACCAACTAGCCGCGGACCCGCTTATTATGGTGGGAGAGGCTTTGCGCTCGACGCCGCCAGCAATTCACTTTCTGCGACAGCTGAACGCGGCAGAACTAGCAAGTTGGGACTTGCTTCAGGCGCAAGTGGGCCAACCTGCCATGAATCTGGCTGATGATGTAGTTTCCTGGGACCTGTCGACGGCTCGTAAATTCTCGGTGAAGTTCATGTACAATAGGCTGACGGAGGGTCCCACGTTAGATATTGCTAGGAGCCTTTGGAAGGCTAGGGTGCCGCTAAAGATAAAGATTTTTCTTTGGCAAATGTTCCGCAATAGGCTTCCGACAACTGACAACGTAGCTAAACGCAACGGGCCCTCGGATGGGACTTGCGTGGTATGTGAATCGCTGGAGGATGCGAACCATGCTCTGTTCCAATGCGCACTGGCTCGCTTTGCCTGGAGCGCGGTGCGTCAGGTTTTCCAACAGAATTGGAACCCAAGAACCGGAAACGAGTTGTTAGCAGTGTTACAGGCGCAGAGTGGTGCCAAAGCCAGGGTTCTGTGGATTTGCGTGGGTGCGTTGCTTTGGTCCCTATGGACAATGCGTAACAAAATGACTATGGAGCATAAATTCCCGACTAATCCGACTGATGTTGTTTTCAAATGCCATCTTTTTCTACAGAGTTGGGCACCGCTGGGGAAACAATGTGATGCTGACCTTATGAGGAGCACAATGGAGCAGATCGCAACAAGTATCCCAAGACTTCGTCAAGCGAATTGAAGCGCCTTCTGTTCTTTCCTTCATTTTGGGGTCTAGCTTTTGAGTTAGATTTGGTTGGGACCTACCTTGCGAACTATTTGATGTGTTGTGCGTGGCCGATGTGGCCTATTGAGACTGTTATGTGATTTGTGTGATGTGCAAACTTGGATGCTGTCTTCCTGGCTTTATTAATTTAAAGTCAGACGCGTCTAGCCAGGAGGTGGCTGCATATAGACCACTTCTCGCAGCTCACCATTCAAGAAGGCATTCTTGACATCTAATTGAGAGATGGACCACTTCCGAACAGCAGCAACAACCAAAAGAGTGCGAACAGTGGTCATGTGAGAAATAGGGTCAAAAGTCTCATCATAGTCACGACAATACTCCTGCTGGAAGCCACACGCAACAAGACGAACTTTGTAGCGCATGAGAGAACCATCTGAATGTGTCTTAACCTTGTAGACCCATTTGCAAGTGATGGGTCTAGTGCCTGTAGGCAGGGGTACAAGGTCCCAAGTGCCTGTGTGCTCAAGAGCATGAATTTCCTCTGCCATAGCATGCTGCCATTCAGAATGAGCAGCAGCCTCACGATACGTAGACGACTCAACAAGAGTGGTAGCAGCAGCAACATAGTACGCATGAGGTTGGAGAGTGTGGCGATCACGCAGATTATACCGAGGAGCAGGAGGGGTAGGTGGTTCTGAAGGAATGGGACCCAACAGGGAAGGAGTGGAAGTGGAAGTGGGCGCATCCGAGGGAGAAGGGTGCCGAGCACGACGGGAGTAGACAAAAGGAAGCGGAGAGAGAGGGGAAGTGGAAGGTGGCCCATCAGAGGGAGAAGGGTGTTGAGCACGACGGGAGTAGGTAAAAGGAAAAGGAGAGAGAGTGGATGGCTCAACCCGAGTAGGAGAGTCAGGAATAGAAACCTCATCCTGTGTAAGCTGAAGCTCATGAGTAGACACATGTGAAAGGCTAGAAGTGGACCTACCAGGTGACGATAAAGGTGAAGAATCAGGTAGAGTCAAAAAAGAGAGAGGCTCGACTAACGACTCGGTTGTGGCAGTAGAAGAATGACGAGGGTAGAAGGAGCGAGACTCATCAAAAGTGACATCTTTGGAGATTCTCAGTCTTCGAGCAATAGGGTCCCAACAACGGTAACCTTTGTGCTCCAAACTGTAGCCAAGGAAAACACATTCAACAGATTGAGCAGTCAATTTGGTGCGTTCATGAGGGTGGAGAAGAACAAAATAGGCACAACCAAACAGGCGTAGACCACTATAATCAGCTGGACCATCACCTAGATGATCAACTGGTATCCCTCCCTGAAGAGCAACAGAAGGCTGAATATTAATGAGATAAATAGCGGTAGAGACAGCCTCAGCCCAAAAGTGCGGGGGAACAGCAGAAGATAAAAGAAGAGCCCGAGCAGTGTCAAGGACGTGACGATGTTTGCGTTCAGCCACCCCATTTTGAGCATGTGCACCAGGACAGGAATACTGAGGAAGGGTACCCTGTTTAGCAAGGAAACCACGAAGCGCACAGATAGGTACTCGCCAGCCGAATCAGCAAGAAAAACTCGAACAGAGGAATCATACTGAGTGCGAACCATGGTAGCAAACGACTTGTAAATTTGAAGCACTTGACTACGAGATGACATAAAGTAGATCCAAGTGTGGCGAGAAAAATCATCAATGAAAATTATATAATATTTGTGACCCCCTTTCGAAACAATGGGGGCAGGACCCCATACATCAGAGTGAACAAGTTCAAAAGGTCGTTGAGAAATAGAATTACTAGAGGGATATGGAAGTTGTATCTGCTTGCCAAGCTTACAACCCATACAAGTTAGTGAACTATTACCAGATACAGACCCTAGAACACCACTCCTAACCAAAGAAGACAAGCGGGAGCCACAAATGTGACCCGATCGATGATGCCACTGAGCGAAGGATGTGGTGGAGGTGGCAGCTGAAGCAAAAGGGGTGGTGATATCCGACTGGCTAGAGGACGCAGCGAAAGGAAGGCGCAGCCAATCGAGCTCCCAAAGGCGCTGAGAGTCATGGCGCCGAGGACCGATCCCAACCAGAGTCCCCGTACGACGATCCTGAACACAACAAGAGTCAGAATCCAGAATAACACGACAACCCAAGTCAGTAAGTTGACCAGCAGATAGAAGTTGCATAGTCAGTTTAGGAACATGAGAAACGGCAGGGACATGAAAAGAAGACATGGAAAGAGTCCCTCTTGCGGCAACTGAAAGAGAAGTGCCATCTGTAGTCTGAACTGTAAGAGGAGAAGGCACGGAATTGACAGCACAAAGATGATCTCTGTGTGGTGTCATGTGGAAGGAGGCCCCAGAATCAAGAATCCAGGGCAAAGATGTACCTGACGAAGAGTGCGGTAGTGGACCAGACGTCTGACCAGCAGAACCAGCAGAACCTGAGGATGGTGCAGAAGCAGTAAGGCGGCGCAGCAAGGTGAGCATCTCCTGGTGAACCTTCTCAAGGGAGCCCTCACGAGAATTAGAGGAGCCTCCCGAGTCCTTTTGAGGACGGCCACCACGGCGACCCTGTTTCCTCCTCTTGGTGCACTCCGTGATCATGTGACCATCCTGCTTGCAGTAGTTGCAGAAAGCACTAGTGGAGGTTGCTGCCACCTGTGTAGAAGAGGGCACACCAGGCAGCGGTGGTGGAACGCGGGCAGCCAGGACTGCTGAAGAGGATGGCAATAAGCCCGTGCTCTGTAGGCGCACCTCCTCAGATCGCACCTCAGCAAGGGCCTCCAGAGTAGAGAGCCGAGGATGGCGTGCCAATAGCTGAGCACGACTCTGCTCGAACTCCGGCCGGAGGCGAGTGAGGAAGTCGTAGAGGCGACGAACCTCCAGCTTAGCTTGTTGCTGCACACAACACTGACATCTGCGACAAACATCAGCTCCCAGAGAGTCCAATTGGCGGCACACCGCCGACATCTCCTTGTAGAAATCATCCACAGTAGCATCTCCCTGTTGTAGTTGTTGCTCTTGACGAACAACAGAGAGATACATGGCATCCCCTGTAGACTCATAGCGATGGCGAAGGTGCTCCCACATCTGATATGCAGTGGTAAGGGCCACCACATCCATGGTGAGATCAACATCCATGCTGTTCACCAAGATAGAAGAGGCTCGAGCATCATCATTTGTCTATTGCTTGTATAAGTGGAGTTGATTCTGATACTCTTCAGTGGCCTCTTTAAAAGCATCTAGCATCTCATGTTGCTTGGTTTCATCGGCATCAACAGGGAAGGCCAACTCAGCTGGAGGAGTGGGCAGCAGGGGACAAGGAAGAGCACCAGAGAGGTGCTCCCAGACCAGCTGGCCCCTCATGTGCAGCTTCATGTGCTGCACCCAGTCCCTATAGTTCTGTCCGTTGAAGATAACAAGACATCGTGGGACTTGGACAACACTGGTGGTGGTGGAGGGCGCCATTGCAGCAGAGCAGCAACAGCAGCTCGTTGAAGACCAGCAGCAGCAGGAGGCACAACTTGATGGCAGCAGCAGACCAGGAGGAGAAGAGCAGCAGCAGCAGCTCGTTGAAGAAGAGCAGCAGCAGCAACAGAGAAGAGGAGCAGCAGTAGCAGCTCGTTGAAGAGCAGCAATAGCACGTTGAGGCGGCGGCGCCGGCCGGGAAGGACGTCGACAGAGCGGCCTGGAACAACGGTGGCCTGGACCAGCAGGCGGCAGCAGCTACCAGGAAGAAGAGGGGAGAGGCTTGATGAAGAGAGGAGCGGCGGCCGGCGGCGGTTGCGGCAGCGGCGGCGACGACCAAAGGCGGCGGTGGCGACTGGGGAACTAAACCTAGCTCTGATACCATGTTATGAAGTGAGCCTATATTCCATCGGGCCAACAGGCCAGCACATATACATGAAGGGAAATAAGCAAAGAAACCCCTATACAATATGATAACTACACACACAGCACAACCTTGTTCTAACATCCTGAAAGAGTTTTCCTATAGGTTCATTAAGGTTGAAAAGATAAGGGATCAGTTGCTGGAGTGCAACAAGGAGACCTACCGGGTTCCAGATTATGTCAAGGTTTGTATCCCTGATATAATGCTTTCAGGAAAAAAACTTTTAAGGGGAGATAACTCATATGGAGATGCCACTTCTAGCCACCCGATTCTTTTTCAAGGTCCGTGATATCATGATCGGGCAGCTATGAGGGGCATCTTCACGAGGGTACCGCCCCATTGAATTGTTTTTGGCCCTTCCAATTACCTAATAACAACTTAATAAATCTAATGAATGGACTGGTAACTAGAACAACCATAAGACTTTTGTTATATCAGCTTGGCTTGGCTTTGCCATGAAGGACATATTATTTTGTTATCTCCATTCTGGTTCCCATCTCCTGTTTCCTAATCGACTTTAATGAAACTTCTTGGATAGTCTAAAGGGCAGACACCAATATGCAGATGAAGGATGACGTTGTAACGTATATTTTACCTATTCCTTTGTTGACAATCAATTCATGCAGGAAAAGAGATTCCATAACTGGCTAGAAGGTGCCAGGGACTGGGCTGTTAGTAGAAGTAGATTCTGGGGTACTCCACTTCCAATATGGATCAGCCAAGATGGTGAAGAAATTGTAGTTATGGATTCCATTGAAAAACTTGAAAAATTATCTGGTGTCAAGGTTAATATCCTCTGTGCAATATATATTCCATTATTTTAATGATGTGCGAGTTTGATGCATGCATATTTTTGTGATTCTGTGGTATTTTTGTTGAAAAACAGTAGAAATCTTTATATGTTTGTGTTACTAACTGTTGCTTGGGTATTCATTTGTTTTCTGTCTTTTTGGTACACAATGCATATCCATATTAGTGGAAGCTTATTATCGTTAGACATCCTGGTACCAAACCCCCAAACTTGGGGTTATATCTTTTAATTTTTCAAAATTTCTATGATCAGGTTAGCGATCTTCACCGACATTATGTTGATGATATTACGATTCCGTCTAGAAGAGGACCAGAGTATGGGGTGCTCAAACGGGTTGAAGATGTAAGTTGCTTTTAGACCCACCATTAGGGATTACATTTCTTGTATCTTATGTAAATTCATGTGGATGTCCCAAGCACATTTTTCAATAACTTCGACTGCATACCTTTCCATCGTGTTTTAATCTATAGCTTCTAATAGAAAATTTTGTTGTGCTCCTTGCTTATGTATAATCAAGAGGTGTAGGAGAACAGAGGATTAGGAATAAGTATCGATGGTGTTCTGTAGGGAATATGTCTGAGGTCATCTATGGAACGTAGATTAATCACTGTGTTGTCTGTAATATGAGTGTAATCCTGCAATTTCAGTCTTAGCAATATATCTGGATTGTGTTTTGAAACAAAATCAATCTATATCAACCAAATCTTTGAGTTACCTTTTAAGGATTGGTGAAGTAATCTCCTTTAAATGTCTGTGAATGACCCTTATGCAGCCCATTTGGTATTATTGTTGCCTAAATTATCATGGCAATATATCACCTTCCTTTTGCTCAAGTGATTGTTACTTGCTAGTAGTACAATTTCCTTTGAGGATTTAATATCGGTAGAAAGTAGGGTGCTACAGATGGCTAAATGCCCTACCAAATTGCCTCATGTTGTAAGCCCTACTTCTGACTGTATAGTTCCGGTCTTATCCGTGTTAAGATTATGTTTGTGAACATCTGACTTGTGAACCGTCATGGAGGTGAATATTTGTAGTGTTCTCTTCATCTTACAATCTGTTCTCACTCAGCAATTATTGTGGTGTCTTCAGGTTTTCGACTGCTGGTTTGAGAGCGGCTCCATGCCATATGCCTACATTCATTATCCATTTGAGAACCGTGAACTATTCGAGAATAATTTTCCTGGAGACTTCGTGGCAGAGGGCTTGGACCAAACACGTGGATGGTTCGTTATACTTTCTTCAGCATCTTACAGAATTTTTAACAGTGATATTGTTTCTCATTTCTTAAATATGCTCGTACATTCTCATCATCATATTTTAGGTTGTATTGAGCAAAAAATGTACGTAGTTCTGGCTACTTATGATGGTAGCTCCTCATTTAAATTGCCAATGTCATGGTCTTAAAAAACAGTTTGTAGAGCCTTCCTTACCACTTCACCCTTCTTTGTTGCTTCATGTGTCCCCTTTCGCAACGCTATAGGCAGTTCAACTGTGACAAATAAGCTTGCATCACTGCCTTGTTACATCCCTGCACTTGTGGCTACCGTTGTGAGTACACGCCGATCCTGAACAGGAACCTGGAGAGTACAATCTGAATAGTACCTACTATTGGCTGGACCTGAGGTTCACATCATCATCGGTGAGAGTACCAACCGGAATTATACCCAATGTTGGCTGGACCTGAACCTGCACATCATCATCAGTGAGGGTACCAACCTGAATCACCCGCTATTGGCTAGACCTGAGCCTGCACATCATCATCAGTGTTCGTGCCCATAGGACCACCCTGAGTATGAGACACAACCTTCTCCCCCTCTTCACCATTTTCCATAGTGTAGGTGGTCAAGCTCTGCAAACAACAGACTTAGATCTATGACTCAGACTCCCTGAAGGTGACATCCATACTGACCTGTGTTTCTCAGAAGAACACCAACATTTATACCCCTGCTGACTAGAAGAATAGCCTAGAAAAATTACACTTCATTGCCCATGGATCTAGCTTCCCAAAAGATGGTCGGTGATCTTGAACAAAATAGGTACTGCCTAACAACTTTGGGGGAACAACTAACTTAGTTTCTCCAAACAACAACTCGCACGGAGATTTCATGCCTAGTATCCTTGAAGGTGTCCGTTTGATCAGGTATGTGGCTGCTTCACTCCACAAGAACTTGGGCACATTCATTGTATACATCAATGACCAAGCAACCTCAAAAATATGTCGGTTCTTCCTTTCTGCCACTCCATCTCGAGGGAGGGTGTCTAGACTTGAAGTTTGGTGAAGAATACCTTGGTCAGACAAGAAGGCTCCAAAGGTGTTGTTCACATACTCAATGCCATTGCCAGTCCTGATCACCTGCACCTGCACTTGAAACTAATACTTCACAAAGGCATGGAAATTTTGAAAACAGCTAAACAACTCATCCATGTGACGCATCAAATAAATCCATGTCATACGAGAATAGCAGTCGATAAAGGTAACTAAACACTTCATTTCATTCACTGACACCATTGGACAAGTCCATACATCTGAATGAATAAGCATAAAAGGAGATATGCTCATAAGACCATTACTCACATATGAGGCTCTTGTGTGTTTAGCATATTCGCAAGTATTCACATATTAACTTGCCCTTGCCTATTGCACACATAACATCCAGAAATATTCTACATGCATGCACTATCCTACAATGATGGCTCATCGCTTGCTTCCCCTTGTCCTCCATGGTCGCAACACACACCAAGTTCAGCTACACCCTCTTGTCCACATACCAGAGTCCCCTAGGCCTGGTGCCATCCCCAACCGTCTGCCTCATCTGTCACTCCTGAATCAAGCAGCCAAACTTGTCAAGAGTCACACGACAGTCTATTTGATCAATTAGAGCACTCAAAGAGACCAAATTGACAGGAAAAGCTAACACATGTAAAACCGAGGATAGAGAGATGGTTGAATTGCAACCCCTACGATAGACTGTTTTGTACCATCAGCAGATTGTATAGAGCCCACTAGTAGAAAAGGGGGCAATGGTCCAGGCTGGGTAAGCCCATTAGTCCCGGTTCAATCCAGAACCGGGACCAATGGGGGCATTGGACCCGGTTCGTGAGCCCCGGGGGCCGGCCGGGCCACGTGGGCCATTGGTCCCGGTTCGACTGGACCTATTGGTCCCGGTTGGTGGGACGAACCGGGACCAATGGGCCTCGCTCTTGGCCCACCACCATTGGTCCCGGTTGGTGGCGTGAACCGGGACCAAAGGCTGCCCTTTAGTCCCGGTTCATGGCACGAACCGGGACCAATTAGTTGCCTATATATACCCCTCGCCCGCGAGCAGAGCACTCCCAGTGCTCTATTTTTCGTGGCCGGCGAGGGGAGAGCTTTGTGGTGCTCTAGCTCACCTCCTATGCACACGAGGTGTTCGATGGAATGCCCGAGCCACACTACTTAAGCTTTCTCCTCTCCAAGCTCGACCTCCAAGCTCCATTTTTCTCAATATTTGTCTAGGTTTAGCGGTCCGCCACGTCCCGTCCCCGTCTTCACCGCCGTCGATCGCCCGCGCCGATCCCGTCGCCGGCACCACCGTGGTGAGCCTCTTGTTCTTATCTTCTTTTTGAAAGGAAAAAAAATATTCTTACTTGTATGTTTATATAGATACTTGTATAATTTTCTTACTTTTATTATTGCATCTTATATAGTGCGATGGTTTTGGTATCCGCCCCCGTCGGCCCTCGTCCTGTCTATGATTCGGATGTGGTATATATTATCTTTTCATAACTATTGGTTCATTTATTGTTTATGACAATTATGCCGACCAACGTGACAGATTTTATTTATCTAGGAGGTTGTTGAACCGGAAATTCCAACCGACCCTATTGTCGAGAGGTTAAATTTAGTTGAAGAAGAAAACAATTTGTTGAAGGAAAAAATTAGAAAAATTGAGGAGGAGGAGATGATATTGGAGTTGCATGTTGCGGATGCCGTCGATGATCACAAGATCAAGATGGATGCAATGCGCTTGAAGATTAGAAAGATTAAAAAATATGCCATTCATACCGAGGCTTGGTATCATTATGCCGTTGGATCAGTTGTTACATTGGTTGCGATTATGATCGCATTTGTTTTCGCATTGAAATGTTTCATATAGTTTCAATGTATGGTTTAATTAATTTAGATGCTCTGCAGAGCTTTATGTTGTTAGATGAGAACTATGTATGTACTTTGGTTTTAATGTGATGATGAACTTCTATTAATTTGGTCACTTAATTATCTATTCATGATGTTCTGTAATGATTTTTGACACACTTAATTATATATAATGCACGCAGATGAATCAGCAATAGATGTACAGTTCAAGACACACCTCCGAGTACATTAAGGGCGTGCATGATTTTCTCGAAGTGGCTGAGGCAAACAAGCAAAATGATTTTATGTGTTGTCCATGCCTTATATGTGGGAATACGAAGTCTTACTCTGACCAGAAAAATCCTCCACACCCACCTGCTTTACAAGGGTTTCATGCCACACTATAATGTTTGGACGAGGCACGGAGAAATAGGGGTTATGATGGAAGACGGCGAAGAAGAGTACGATGACAACTATGTGCCCCCTGAATACGGTGATGCTACTGAACATCAAGAGGAACCAGACGATGTGCACGATGATGCTGCAACGGGCGAAGCTGCTAAAGATCAAGAGGAACCAGACGATGTGCCCGATGATGATGATCTTCGCCGGGTCATTGTACCCTAATTGCGAAGATGGCAACACAAAGCTCGGTACCGTACTGGAATTGCTGCAGTGGAAGGCAGAGAATGCTGTGCCTGACAAAGGATTTGAGAAGCTACTGAAAATATTGAAGAAGAAGCTTCCAAAGGATAACGAATTGCTTGACAGTACATACGCAACAAAGAAGGTCGTATGCCCTCTAGGATTGGAGGTGCAGAAGATACATGCATGCCCTAATGATTGCATCCTCTTCCGCGGTGCGTACAAGGATCTGAACGCATGCCCGATATGCGGTGCATTACGGTATAAGATCAAACGAGATGACCCTGGTGATGTTGACGGCGAGCCCCCCAGGAAGAGGGTTCCTGCGAAGGTGATGTGGTATGCTCCTATAATACCACGGTTGAAACGTCTGTTCAGAAACGGAGAGCATGCCAAGTTGATGCGATGGCACAGTGAGGACCGTAAGAAAGACGGGAAGTTGAGAGCACCCGCCGACGGATCACAGTGGAGAAAAATCGAGAAAAAGTACTGGGATGAGTTTGCAAGTGAGCCAAGGAACGTATGGTTTGCTTTAAGCGCGTATGGCATTAATCCTTTCAGGGAGCAGAGCAGCAATCATAGCACCTGGCCCGTGACTCTATGTATGTATAATCTTCCTCCTTGGATGTGCATGAAGCGGAAGTTCATTATGATGCCAGTTCTCATCCAAGGCCCTAAGCAACCCGGCAACGACATTGATGTGTACCTAAGGCCATTAGTTGAAATACTTTTACAGCTGTGGAATGGAAACGGTGTACGTACGTGGGATGAGCACAAACAGAAGGAATTTAACCTAAAGGCGTTGATGTTCGTGACCATCAACGATTGGCCCGCTCTTAGTAACCTTTCAGGTCAGACAAACAAGGGATACCACGCATGCACGCACTGTTTACTTGACACCGATAGTATATACCTGGCAAGCTGCAGGAAGAATGTGTACCTGGGCCATCGTCGATTTCTTCCGACCAACCATCAATGTCGAAAGAAAGGCAAGCATTTCAAAGGCGAGGCAGATCACCGGAAGAAGCCCGCCATGCGTACCGGTGATCACGTACTTGCTATGGTCAATGATTTACACGTAATCTTTGGAAAGGGTCCCGGCGGACTAGCTGTTCCGAGTGACGCTGGGGGACACGCACCCATGTGGAAAAAGAAATCTATATTTTGGGACCTACCCTACTGGAAAGACCTAGAGGTCCGCTCTTCGATCGACGTGATGCACGTGACGAAGAACCTTTGCGTGAACCTGCTAGGCTTCTTGGGCGTGTATGGGAAGACAAAAGATACAGCTGAGGCATGGGAGGACCTACAAAGTTTGCACGAAAAAGACGGCATGCCTCCAAAGCAGTATGAAGGTCCTGCCAGCTATGCTCTTACCAAAGAAGAGAAGGAAATCTTCTTTGAATGCCTGCTTAGTATGAAGGTCCCGACTGGCTTCTCGTCGAATATAAAAGGAATAATAAATATGACAGAGAAAAAGTTTCAGAACCTAAAGTCTCATGACTGCCACGTGATTATGACGCAACTGCTTCCGGTTGCATTGAGGGGGCTTCTACCGGAAAACGTCCGATTAGCCATTGTGAAGCTATGTGCATTCCTCAATGCAATCTCTTAGAAGGTGATCGATCCAGAAATCATACCAAGGCTAAGGAGTGATGTGGTGCAATGTCTTGTCAGTTTCGAGTTGGTGTTTCCACCATCCTTCTTCAATATCATGACGCACGTCCTAGTTCATCTAGTTGACGAGATTGTCATTCTGGGCCTCGTATTTTTACATAATATGTACCCCTTTGAGAGGTTCATGGGAGTCCTAAAGAAATATGTCTGTAATCACGCTAGGCCAGAAGGAAGCATCTCCATGGGCCATCAAACAGAGGATGTCATCGAGTTTTGTGTTGACTTCATTCCTGGCCTTAAGAAGATAGGTCTCCCTAAATCGCGGTACGAGGGGAGACTAACTGGAAAAGGCACGCTTGGAAGGGACTCAATAATATGCAGGGACGGATATTCTTGGTCTCAAGCACACTACACAGTTCTACATCACTCTACTTGGTGACCCTGTATGTTGATGAACACAATAATAGTCTGCGCTCCAAACACCCGGAGCAGTGCGACGACTGGATTACATGTGAACACATCAGGACTTTCAGCAGTTGGTTGGAAGCACGTATCAGAGGTGACAACACTGTTTGTGATGAGCTGTACTTGTTGTCCAGGGGACCATATCTTTGACTGTATTGATTTGTAAAGGATATGAGATAAACGGGAATACATTTTACACGATTGACCAAGATCAAAAGAGCACCAACCAAAACAACGGTGTCCGCTTTGATACAACAACCGAGAGGGGAAAGGACACATATTATGGTTACATAGTGGACATATGGGAACTTGACTACGGACATGATTTTAAGGTCCCTTTGTTTAAGTGCAAATGGGTAATTCTGTCAGGAGGCGGGGTACAGGTAAACACACAGTACGGAATGACAACAGTGGATCTGAAAAATCTTGGGTACACTGGCAAACCGTTCGTCCTAGCCAATGATGTGGCACAGGTTATCTATGTGAAGGACATGTCTACCAGACTGAGAAAGAGAAAAGATAAGGAAGCGAATACATCATACGATGAGCCAAAGCACCACATAGTTCTTTCAGGAAAAAGGGACATCGTGGGAGTGGAGGACAAGACAGACATGTCTAAAGATTATGAAAAGTTTCATAAAAGTCAAGGCTGACCCCAGCATCCTGATAAACGATGAAGATTATCCATGGTTACGGCGCAATAAGCAAATGACAAAAGCGAAGAAAAAGTGAAGACTTTCTCCCGCAACTATTATGATGATACCATGCCAACTTTGTAACTCACGAGTATGATACCATTGTCCGTTTTGTACATGCACATTCTATGTGGGTCAATTTATGATACCATGCCAACTTTCAACTTTTTCAGAGTTCATTTGAAATGCTTTAATGTCTTATAGTTCGGCCCTCGTAATAATTAAAAATAGCAACAGTAAGTATTTTGTTGTAAGTAGAAACAAAATTATAAAATAAAGCAAAAAACAAAAGAAAATAAATAATGCAGAAAACAAAACAAAAATACAAAAATAAGTATTTTGTTGTAAGTAGAAACAAAATAAAATAAATAAAGCAAGAAAGAAAACAAAAAACAAAAAAAGTGTTTTCAAATTTGAAATCTAATGGCACTAACAGAAAGTTGATAATTTTCCTAAAACTAAAAGCAAAAAGAATTGAAAAATAAAGCAAAAAACAAAAGAAAATAACTAATCCAGAAAACAAAACAAAAAAACTCGAAAAAATAAAAATAGCAACAATAAGTAAAGAAAACAAAAAAAAAACAAAAAAATGCCTCCTACTGGGCCCCCACGGCCTGAATACGACATGAAACCCTACTATGGGCCAGGATTCAGGCCCGCAATAGGCCCAGAAGGCCCATCAGACAAAGCAATAGCAAGTAGGCCTGAAAGCCTGCGGTGGAGAGGAGCTCGAGAGGGGGAGGCATTGGTCCCGGTTGGTGGCACCAACCGGTACCAAAGGCGCCGGTTCCCGCCCTTTGGGCTGCCGAAAAAGAGGCCTTTGGTCCCGGTTGGTGGCACCAACCGGGACTAAAGGGTGCATTAGTCCCGGTTGGTGCCACCAAC
Source organism: Triticum dicoccoides (assembly GCF_002162155.2). Lineage (NCBI taxonomy): Eukaryota > Viridiplantae > Streptophyta > Magnoliopsida > Poales > Poaceae > Triticum > Triticum dicoccoides. Next base: position 664,282,862 of record NC_041389.1, on the reverse strand, counting down.
CGGGACTAAAGGGTTTGCTATATAAGCAACACTTAGCAGTTTCCGGCCAAATTGTCCACTTCTCCCCCGACGCCCCCTGCTCCTCCTCGTCGCCGTCGCCGCCCGACGCCCCTGCTCCACCTTGCCGTCGCCGCCACCACCGCCGCCGTCAGGCTGCTCGCCTGAGCCGTCGCCGCCGCCCCCTGTGAGCACAGCCTGCTCCCGCGCCCCTCTCGTCCCGCGCCCCTGCGCGCCGCCCTTGTCCCTGCGCGGCCGCCGCGCCGCCGCCCCTGCCCTGCGCGGCCGGCGCGTGCCGTGCCTGCCCTGTGCGGCCGCCGCGCGCCGCCCCGCCGCCCCTGCAATTTCCATAGCATTTTTTTGCATTTTTTTGTGCATATGTGTTTGTATGTGTATATATATATATGTGTGTACATGTTCATAGTATTTTTTTTCATAAGTGTATTTCTTTTGTTCATTGCATTTTTTCATATATATAATGTATATATGTATGTGGTAGCTATATATATGATGAATGGATGTGGCTATATATGTATGTATGAATATAATGTTCATAGCATTTTTTTGTTTATATATGTTTTTTCATATATGTATTAATTTTTTATTTAGGTTGTTAGTAGATATTGATTTTAGGTTAGTGCATTTTAGGTTAGTGTAGAGGAGAAAGTATAATAAGGAAAAGGAAGAAAAGAGGAAGAAGGAAGAAGGAAGAAGAAGAAGAAAAAGAATGAGAGGAAAAAGGAAAATAAGAAGAGGAAGAAGAGGAGAGGAAGAAGAGGAGAAATAAATAAGAAGAGGAAAAAAGAAGAAAAAGAAGAGGAGAAGAAGAAAGGAATATAATTTTTTCTTCTTCTCCTCTATTCCATTCTTCTCCTCTTTTTTTCTTCTTCTTCTTCTTCCTTCTTCCTTCTTCCTCTTTTCTTCCTTTTCCTTAATTATTTTCCTTTCTCGTCGTTGTCGCGTTTCAAATGATCTGTTGTGTGTTCCATTTGATGAGTTCTTCGCGTTCTTCAATCAAAAGGCCATCGATAAATTAATGGTCTTTTGCTACTGCCTGTAAGTACTATTTCTGTCATTAAGTCTCTATATATAGCTCGGCTTTTTCATTGCATGTATTTATAATTAATTATCCTCAATATATTATGCAGATTGAAGATCGTCGAGTGCAAAAAACAAGAAATTTATAATATTGGATTCATTAACACAAATATCATAGATGTATTTCTGGTTGAAAAGAACGTCAAAGAGGCCGAGGACAACTTGCTACGATGGTTGATCAAAAATCAAAATAAAGATACCATACTCTTTCCTTAAAACGGCAAGTGAGTGTTACTGTCGTGTGCATATTCGGTTTCCCTTATTACTCGAGCGAGGTTATAGTAATGTAATTGATGAGTTATGCATGCGTGCGCAGGTACCACTATATTGTTCTGGAGATTAAGTTTGAGCGGGGACTAGTAACCGTCTTAGACTCGAGACGGAAAAATCCCGAAACCTATGCGGACACGACTGAAATGCTTAGCAAGTAAGTTCAATCAATTATTATCGCACCATATCGGCAACTTTTTGTTCATTTCCTAATATCTCAAGTAATAATAATTATTTTCTTTGTCTTGCAGGGTTTGAAAACAGTTCACCACAGTAGCTCCGGGACTGCCGAAGGAGCTGCGATATACATACCCGAAAGTAAGTACTACTGGGCTAGCTAGTTGCGCGCATCTCCCGTTGATTCTATAGCTATACTTTCATCAATGCCATTTATAATGCTTCATTATCAGTTTGATTGACCTTTATTTCTCGTAAAATGCTTGTGGCAGGAGGAAGGGAATGATTTCTGTGGATACTACGTGTGCAAGTTCATCCACACCACGACTTTGAAAAACAAGCGGGGCTACTCTAAAAGACAATATGAAGTGCGTAAGCAATAATATTCACAATTTCATTTTATTACACCATCATTTCTGTTGAGTTTTATTCATATATATGTATTAATTAACCCCCTTCTTCAAATTAGACGTGGCAAATGCGGAATGAACTCCTAGAACCAGATCGCATGAAAGCAATTCAAGAGGAATTGGCGGGATTCTTTCTTGACCACGTCATCAGTAAAGCCGGAGAATACCATGTGGAAATTGATTTCAAATGCTAGGGGTTTGTAATTAAGAGATCTTATACATATTGTACATGTATGTAGCCAGTAGCGTCGGATACATGATACGAAAACTTGTTGTTCGACCAATCTCTCGGAGAAGGAGAGGTCGATCGATCACTTCTCTCGGTATGCATGACGAACTTCTGTACTCAATGGTTCTCTCGATCACTTATGTATATATAGTACGTAGCGTCGACCAAGCACGGACATAAGAGAGGGCACTTCTCTCTATTAATTAGCTAGGTAACACAATATATGAAACACCTAAATTAACCCCCCAAAACCCCCAACCCCCCCTCCTTTCAAAAAAAAACCCTAGCCACTGGAATGCTGATGTGTGGATGCCTTTTGGTCCCGGTTGGAGCCACCAATCGGGACCAAAGGCCCCCTGACTGGGCTCGGCGCACAGGGCCACGTGGAGGCACATTGGTCCCGGTTCGTGTTTGAACCGGGACTAATGGGTGGAGGTATTAGTAATGACCCATTAGTCCCGGTTCATGAACCGAGACTAAAGGCCCTTACGAACCGGGACTATTAGGTGTTTTTCTACTAGTGGCCCTTGTGAGACTCAAACACACAAGATCTATCCGCAACATGCTTAGAAGCTCTAGAGTCTAGAACCCATTTTGGAGCATTCTCATTAGTAGCAAGAGATGCCTTTTTAGGATTACCTTCATTAGTGGAGATCCAATGATAAAAGTCTCCATAGGCAGCATCATCTACTTGTCCGCTCTTTGACGTCCCACTGCCCCCTTCAACTGCCATGTGTTCCGTCGAACCCCCTACTAAGTTCCCTGCGTGTCTACCTCTACCTCTAGGAGTCCTGCCACTTCCTCCGCTGTTATATCCCCTGCCTCTACCATGATTTGGACAGTTCCACTTCAGGTGATCTTTCTCCCCACAAGTAAAACAGTCCCTGGTCTCTCTCCACTCCCTGTGTTCAGTATCGGCAAAAGTCAAAGTCGGCACAGCCTTTACGTCTGCCTTCTCAAGAGATAGCCACACCTCCTCTTGAGTTATGGCTGCAATAGCCTCATCAATAGCAAGCAGGAAAGTTTGTTGCAGCAAGGATGCCTTCCTGGCATCAAAACAACCTTTGAGCCCCTCCAAAAGTTTCAGCACACACCTGCGTGCGATTCACTTTTGACCTAACTCGATGCAAGCTGCATCATAGAGTTCTAGAGGATCACAGTAATCCTGGTCTGCCCATAGTGCCTGCAGCTCTGTCATATATGCCATCACTGACATGTCACCTTGGCACAGCTGACTAATCTTCCAATCAATCTGAGCAATGCGCATGACATTGCCCTTACTGGAGTATTGGGTGGACAGAGTCTTCCATATCTCAGCAGATGTGGATAGGCCCTCGACAGGGCGTCCAATGGAGGGCACCACCGAGTTCAACAACCACCCAATAAGCAAAGAGTTGATGACCTTCCACCTCTTTCCATCTGCACTAGTTTTGTCTCTTGGTTCTTCAACAATACCCAACAAGTACCCATCAAGCTCCTTCTGCTCCACAGCCCGCATTGCCCTCCGAGACCAACTCAGATAGTTGGTAACCCCCTCTAGTTTGCCAGCATTGCTCTCTGAGACCAACTCAGATACCTGGTAACCCCCTCTAGCTTGATGATAGTGGGCGACAACTCGATCTTCTGAACCACTTCCTATCGAGGAACGATGGCCCTCGAGCCCTCCATCGTGGAGGTGAGGAATAGGGTGATTTCTCGAGAGCCTCGGTGAGGAATTTCGAATCAGCCATCTTGGCTGCTGCTTGGACGTCAGCAACACGTGGTCATTGATGCAACCCCTGACCAGCTGCACCCAGCAGCAAAGTTCCCATCTCCTGGCAAGCAGCTGCACGCAGCAGCTACACTTCCAACACGCTTGGCAACTGTCGCCCTTCATGCAGCAGCAGCAGCAGCACAGAACCAACCTCAGGACTCAGGAGGATTAGCAGCAGAAGACACTGCCACCTTCTTCCATGCAATCAGCAGCAGCAACGAACAGCTTCAGGAAGCAGCAGCCTCAGCAGTAGCAGCAGCAAAGAGCCAAAGACACATAGCAGTGCAGATCACCACCAGCACTTTTGTCTTGCTCCAGATCGAGGGTGAGCAGCCGCACCCCGCCTTCTTCATGTGACGCAGCAGCAAGCAGAAGCCGCACCTTGGCTTCTCCCTCTGCCACGCAGCCACACAAGCAGCGGCCACACTTCGCCTTCTTCCTCTGCCGCGCAGCCGACGAACCGCACCTCCTGCGCAGCTTCGCCGTGCCTCGTGTCGCGCGCGCACAGCCCGCACGGCGCCACCTCGCCTTCGCTGCTGATTCCCCCCGGACTCTGCCGCCTTCCCGTCAGGACCTGTCGTCACCGGCGTATGATACCATTTAGGAACAAGGAGCTTATGTTGTGGCTTGCACTCTGCCTCAGACAACGACCAGCCCTCCCCCTCTTCTAGGTCTTCTACATGGGCTGGGCCTTATGGGCCAAGGGAGATGGGCCAGGCCCATACCAGTTCAACAGTATAGAATGTGTTTGAGTATACGGCACTGAAAATGTCCAATCTGACTACTCTACTTCATGCCTATTCATTAATTGGTCTAAAAAAAAAGCCCATTCATTAATGTTGATACGGAACTCACTTGTATGATTCCACTTCATCCTACAGGTTCTATACTTTGATGGTGTTATCAACAACATTGTTTGGGAAGCCTGCTTTTAAGAATCTTATTTGCAATGGTCTTGTCTTGGCCGAGGATGGTAAGAAAATGAGCAAGAGTAAAAAGAATTACCCTGCTCCAACAAAAGTCATTGATGAATACGGAGCGGTATGTGGTGTTTCTTCGAAAGTCGGGCTTTTACTCATTTTTACATTATATGGTTGATGCTTTAGTCTACACACTGTAATATTGTTTGGTCTGCATTTATATGCATTTCGACTTAGTAAGGCTTGTGAATTATGTTCGCCTTATTATTCCGAGTTAGAATTCATAATTAAGTTGTTGTTTCTCTTCTTTGTAGGATGCGTTGAGGCTGTATTTGGTAAATTCGCCAGTTGTACGCGCAGAGTCTCTACGATTCAAAAGGAGTGGTCTTTTTGGTGTTGTAAGTGTGTTTCTTCAACCCTTCAGGCTCCGTTATACCATGTGGTTATGCTTGTTAAACGGTATTATGGTCAAATTTGATTATGGTCACTTCCTAGTGTCTAGGGTTTGGGTGTGTCCTGTTCAGTCCTCTTGTACTGTATATAGATTTACATTGTCAGTTAGTATAATTAACAATGGTAATGGTCTGCGTGTAATTCACATCAATTATGCTTCAGTTATGCTCTTTTCTTGATAAAAGTGTATTCACCCAATTTCACATGTTTTAAATTGACCAGGTGAAAGATGTTTTCCTCCCATGGTATAATGCATATAGATTTCTTGTCCAAAATGCGAAGAGATTTGAGGTTGAGGGCCTCGGAGCATTTTCTCCGATTGATCAAACTTCACTTCTGAAATCATCCAATGTGTTAGATCATTGGATAAAGTCCGCAACTGAAAGTCTGGTCAGCTTTGTTCGGTAGGAGATGGATGCCTATCGGCTTTACACGGTTGACTGCTCAACCGATTATCTTTTCAATATTAGTTTCATGGACATATATGCATTATATGTGATAGTCACTTAGGTAATTTGTTCGCTTGCCTACCTTTGCAGGTTGTGCCATATTTGGTAAAATACATTGACAATCTTACTAATATATACGTGCGTTTCAACCGCAAACGGCTAAAAGGACGCACTGGAGAAGAAGACTGTAAAGTTTCACTTTCAACTCTCTATCATGTAAGTATATATAAATATATCCAGTGAAGCACAGTTTCAAACTTAGTCTAGGAGATAGTAATGTTGCAAATTGTCTATGGATTGATGATTTTATGTTATCTTCTAGTGATATATGAAATATTCCTGTATCACAAAATCTTAAGGTGTCATTTGCATCTCTTCCCACCTTGTATGACCGTATCATGACTTTCTGTTTTAGCATTTTTACATACACCTTTCCATTACTAGGTTAGTTTAGGTGATGATTTTATTCCTAGTGTCCTCTTCTTAATTTTGATAAGGAAATTAGCTATACCTTCTTGGTGGTTCTCTCTACAATTCTCTAAGGCATGTTAACCTGCATTTTAGGCACTTGTAACAACTTGTGTGGCGATGGCTCCATTTACGCCTTTCTTTTCTGAGGTTCTTTATCAAAATCTGCGAAAGGTTTCAAGTAATTCAGAGCAGAGCATTCATTTTTGTAGTTTCCCATCCACAACTGGGGAGGTAACTTTTTATATCAAAAATAGTATTTACTATTTTTTGTTCCATTGAAATTGCATGTAACTCCATGTTATACGTTGTTTCCACACATGATCAGAGAGATGGGCGTGTTGAGCAGAGTGTAAGCAGGATGATGACCATCATTGATCTTGCTCGCAATATTCGAGAACGGCGCAGCAAAGCTCTCAAAACACCACTTAAGTATGTCCGTACCCTGCTTGTATGATCTTATTTTCTGTAATATTATTTTTATGTAGGGACATTTAGTTAAAGTTGTTGACATCGCATTATATGATTTGTATTTCTCTAAATATAAATGCAGTAGAAAGGCAAGTGATAACTTCAAGGAGACTTTTGTTTTTGTTTTTCGTCTTTACAGCCATTAAGTTGAATGAACCTTTTTGGTTGTAGTTGTGCTGTAACATATTTGCTTGGTTTTTATTTTGCTTTTGCATTCCCTATGTTTATCCTGCTTGAAGAATAGTATAAATATATTTGATGTAACTCTTTTTTTCTCATCAGACCTATAAAAACGGATGTGTTCATTAGTATCATTGCTGTCATTAAACTATGCAATATGGGTTAATTAAGTTGAATTTCAGGGAGATGGTGGTCGTTCATCCTGACAATGAATTTCTGGAAGACATTGGTGGAAAGCTAAAAGAGGTTTGTTTAAAAGGCCAAACTTATTATGTGCCCGTAAATCTTGCCATTCTGAAATTATTCAACTACCTTCTATAATTATTTGTAAATATTCTCTTCCTTTATGTCAATAATTCATTGTTACTGTCGATCTGTCTACTTGAGATCATTATTTGATATTTATCAAGAATTTGCATATTGATATGTGTAGTGCTTGTATTGTTGGGGAACGTAGCAGAAATTCAAAATTTTCCTACGTGTCACCAAGATCTATCTATGGAGAGACCAGCAACGAGTAGAAAGAGAGTGCATCTACATACCCTTGTAGATCGCTAAGCGGAAGCGTTCAAGTGAACGGGGTTGATGGAGTCGTACTCGTCGTGATTCAAATCACCGATGATCCTAGTGCCGAACGGACGGCACCTCCGCGTTCAACACACGTACAGCCCGGTGACGTCTCCCACGCCTTGATCCAGCAAGGAGAGAGGGAGAGGTTGAGGAAGACTCCATTCAACAGCAGCACAACGGCGTGGTGGTGGTGGAGGAGCGTGGCAATCCAGCAGGGCTTCGCCAAGCACCATGGGAGAGGAGGAGTAGGAAGAGAGGTAGGGCTGTGCCAGAACTTCGTGTATAGCTCCCATGCGCCTCCCCACTATATATAGGGGTGGAGGGGCTGGTTTCTTGCCCTCCAAGTCCATTGGGGCATTGGCCAAGGTGGGAGGAAAGAAATCTCATTATTTCCTTCCCCACCGATTGTTATCCCCCCTTTTTAGGGATCTTGATCTTATCCCTTCGGGATATGATCTTATTCCTTCTAAGGGGAGATCTTGGTGCGCCTTGACCAGGGGTGTGGGGCCTTGCCCCCACTACCCACGTCCATGTGGGTCCCCCCATGCAGGTGGGCCCCACTCCGGAACCTTCTAGAACCTTCCCGGTACAATACCGAAAAATCCCGAACATTTTCCGGTGGCCAAAATAGGACTTCCCATATATAAATCTTTACCTCCGGACCATTTCGGAACTTCTCGTGACGTCCGGGATCTCATCCGGGACTCCGAACAACATTCGGTAACCACATACAAACTTCCTTTATAACCCTAGCGTCATCGAACCTTAAGTGTGTAGACCCTACGGGTTCGGGAGACATGTAGACATGACCGGGACATTCTCCGGTCAATAACCAACAGCGGGATCTGGATACCCATGATGGCTCCCACATGTTCCACGATGATCTCATCGGATGAACCACGATGTCAAGGACTTAATCAATCCCGTATTCAATTCCCTTTGTCTATCGGTATGTTACTTGCCCGAGATTCGATCGTCGGTATCCAATACCTTGTTCAATCTCGTTACCGGCAAGTCACTTTACTCGTTCCGTAACACATCATCCCGTGATCAACTCCTTGGTCACATTGCGCATATGATGATGTCCTACCGAGTGGGCCCAGAGATACCTCTCCGTTTACACGGAGTGATAAATCCCAGTCTCGATCCGCATAAAACAATAGATACTTTCGGAGATACCTGTAGTGCACCTTTATAGTCACCCAGTTACGTTGTGACGTTTGATACACCCAAAGCACTCCTACGGTATCCAGGAGTTACACGCTCTCATGGTCGAAGGAAGAGATACTTGACATTGGCAAAGCTCTAGCAAATGAACTACACGATCTTTTGTGCTAGTCTTAGGATTGGGTCTTGTCCATCACATCATTCTCCTAATGATGTGATCCCGTTATCAACGACATTCAATGTCCATAGCCAGGAAACCATGACTATCTGTTGATCACAACGAGCTAGTCAACTAGAGGCTCACTAGGGACATATTGTGGTCTATGTATTCACACGTGTATTACGATTTCCGGATAATACAGTTATAGCATGAATAAAAGACAATTATCATGAACAAGGAAATATAATAATAATACTTTTATTATTGCCTCTAGGGCATATTTCCAACAGTCTCCCACTTGCACTAGAGTCAATAATCTAGTTCACATCGCCATGTGATTAACACTCACACGTCACATCGCCATGTGACTAATACCCAAGAGTTTACTAGAGTCAGTAGTCTAGTTCACATCACTATGTGATTAACACTCAATGAGTTTTATGTTTGATCATGTTGCTTGTGAGAGAGGTTTTAGTCAACGGGTCTGAACCTTTCAGATCCGTGTGTGCTTTACAAATCTCTATGTCATCTCCTAGATGCAGCTACCACGCTCTATTTGGAGCTATTCCAAACAACTGTTCTACTTGGAGCTATTCTAAATTATTGCTCCATTATATGTATCCGGTCTCTCTACTCAGAGCTATCCGGATAGGTGTCAAGCTTGCATCGTCGTAACCTTTACGACGAACTCTTTTACCACCTCCATAATCGAGAAAATTCCTTAGTCCACTAGTTACTAAGGATAACTTTGACCGCTGTCCTGTGAGCCATTCTTGGATCACTCTTGTACCCCTTGACTGACTCATGGCAAGGCACACTTCAGGTGCGGTACACAGTATAGCATACTGAAGAGCCTACGTCTTAAGCATAGGGGACGACCTTCGTCCTTTCTCTCTATTCTGCCGTGGTCGAGCTTTAAGTCTTAACTTCGTACCTTACAACTCAGGCAAGAACTCCTTCTTTGACTGGTCCATCTTGAACACCTTCAATATCATGTCAAGGTATGTGCTCATTTGAAAGTATTATTAAGCATTTTGATCTATCCTTATAGATCTTGATGCTCAATGTTCAAGTAGCTTAATCCAGGCTTTCCATTGAAAAACACTTTCAAAATAACCCTATATGCTTTCCAGAAATTCTACGTCATTTCTGATCAACAATATGTCAACAACATATACTCATCAGAAATTCTATAGTGCTCCCACTCACTTCTTTGGAAATACAAGTTTCTCATAAACTTTGTACAAACCCAAAATTTTTGATCATCATCAAAGCATACATTCCAACTCCGAGATGCTCACTCCAGTCCTTAGAAGGATTGCTGGAGCTTTGCATACTTATTAGCATCTTTCGGGATTGACAAAACCTTCCGGTTGTATCACATACAACCTTTCCTCATTAAAATCGTCGAGGAAACAATGTTTTGACATCCTATCTTCAAGATTTCATAGATAATGCAGTAATCGCTAATATAATTCCAACAGACTCTTAGCATCGCTACGAGTGAGAAAATCTCATCGTAGTCAACTCCTTGAACTTGTCGGAAAACATCTTAACGACAAGTCGAGCTTTCTTAATGGTGAAATTTACCATCATTGTCCGTCTTCCTTTTGAAATCCATCTGTACTCATTAGCCTTACGACCGTCGAGCCGTTCTGCCAAAGTCTACACTTTGTTTTCATACATGGATCCTCTCTCGGATTTTATGGCCTCAAGCCATTTATCGGAATCCGGGCCCACCATCGCTTCTCCATAGCTCGTAGGTTCATTGTTGTCTAGCAACATGACCTTCAAGACAGGATTACGTACCACTCTGAAGTAGTACGCATCCTTGTCATCCTACGAGGATTGGGAGTGACTTGATCCGAAGTTTCATGATCAATATCATAAGCTTCCACTTCAATTGGTGTAGGTGCCACAGGAACAACTCCCTGTGCCCTGTCACACACTAGTTGAAGAGACGGTTCAATAACCTCATCAAGTCTCCACCATCCTCCCACTCAATTCTTTCGAGAGAAACTTTTCCTCGAGAAAGGACCCGATTCTAGAAACAATCCATATTGCTTTCGGATCTGAATTAGGAGGTATACCCAACTGTTTTGGGTTTCCTATGAAGATGCATTTTATCTGCTTTGGGTTCGAGCTTATCAACCTGAAACTTTTTCATATAAGCGTCGCAGCCCCAAACTTTTAAGAAACGACAACTTAGGTTTCTCTAAACCATAATTCATACGGTGTCATCTCATCAGAATTACGTGGTGCCCTATTTAAAGTGAATGTGGTTGTCTCTAATGCCTAACCCATGAACGATAGTGGTAATTCGATAAGAGACATCATGGTACGCACCATATCCAATAGGGTGCAACTATGATGTTCGGACACACCATCACATTATGGTGTTCCAGGCGGTATTACTTGCGAAACAATTTCCACAATGTCTTAATTGTGTGCCAAAACTCGTAACTCAGATATTCATCTCTATGATCATATCATAGACATTTTATCCTCTTGTCACAATGATCTGCTACTTCACTCTGAAATTACTTGAACCATTCAATAATTCAGACTTGTGTTTCATCAAGTAAATATACTCAACATTTACTCGAATCATCTGTGAAGTAAGAACATAATGATATTCACTGCATGCCTCAGCACTCATTCGACTGCACACATCAAAATGTGTTACTTCCAACAAGTTGCTATCTTGTTCCATCTTACTGAAAATGAGGCTTTTCAGTCATCTTGCCCATGTGGTATGATTTGCATATCTCAAGTGATTCAAAATCAAGTGAGTCCGAACGATCCATTTGCATGGAGTTTCTTCATGCATATACACCAATAGACATGGTTCGCATGTCTCAAACTTTTCAAAAACGAGTGAGTCCAAAGATCCATCAACATGGAGCTTCTTCATGCGTTTTATACCATTCTGACTTACATGGCAGTGCCACAAGTAAGTGGTACTATCATTACTATCTTATATCTTTTGGCATGAAAATGTGTATCACTACGACCGAGATTCAATAAACCATTCCTTTAGGTGCAAGACCATTGAAGGTATTATTCAAAAATAGAGTAACCATTATTCTCCTTAAATGAATAACCGTATTGCGATAGACATAATCCAATCATGTCTATGCTCAATGCAAACACCAATCTCGGTGGTAGAGGGAGCGTGCGATGCTTGATCATATCAACCTTGGAAACACTTCCAACATATATCGTCAGCTCACCTTTAGCTAGTCTCCGTTTATTCCGTAGCTTTTATTTCGAGTTACTAACACTTAGCAACCGAACCGGTATCCAATACCCTGGTGCTACTAGGAGTACTAGTAAAGTACACATTAACATAATGTATATCCAATATACTTCTATCGACCTTGCCAGCCTTCTCATCTACCAAGTATCTAGGGTAATGCTGCTCCAGTGGTTGTTCCCCTTATAACAGAAGCACTTAGTCTCGGGTTTGGGTTCAACCTTGGGTTTCTTCACTAGAGCAGCAGCTGAATTGCCGTTTCATGAAGTATCCCTTTGTTCCCTTGCCCTTCTTGAAACTAGTGGTTTCACCAACCATCAACAATTGATGCTCCTTCTTGATTTCTACTTTCGCAGTGTCAAACATCATGAATATTTCAAGGATCATCATATCTATCCCTGATATGTTATAGTTAATCACGAAGCTCTAGCAGCTTGGTGGCAATGACTTTGGGGAAACATCACTATCTCATCTGGAGGATCAACTCCCACTCGATTCAAGTGATTGTTGTGCTCAGACAATCTGAGCACAAGCTCAACGATTGAGCTTTTCTCCCTTAGTTTGCAGGCTAAGAAAATCGTCGGAGGTCTTATACCTCTTGACGTGAGCACGAGCCTGAAATCCCAATTTCAGCCCTCGAAACATCTCATATGTTCCGCGATGTTTCGAAAACGTCTTTGGTGCTACTACTTAAACCATTTAACTGAACTATCACGTAGTTATCAAAACGTGTATGTTCGATGTTCGAAACATCCACAAACGACGTTTGGGGTTCAGCACACTGAGCAGTGCATTAAGGACATAAGCTTTCTACTGTTCGCATAATCGCTACTATCAACTTTCAACTATATTTTCTCTAGGAACATATCTAAAACAGTAGAACTAAAGCGCGAGCTACGACATAATTTGCAAAAGGTCTTTTGACTATGTTCAGGATAATTAAGTTCATCTTATGAACTCCCACTCAGATAGACATCCCTCTGGTCATCTAAGTGATTACATGATCCGAGTCAACTAGGCCGTGTCCGATCATCACGTGAGACGGACTAGTCATCATCGGTGAACATCTTCATGTTGATCGTATCTACTATACGACTCATGCTCGACCTTTCGGTCTCCGTGTTCCGAGGCCATGTCTGTACATGCTAGGCTCGTCAAGTTAACCCTAAGTGTTTTCGCTGTGTAAAACTGTCTTACACCCGTTGTATGTGAACGTAAGAATCCATCACACCCGATCATCACGTGGTGCTTAGAAGCGACGAACTGTAGCAACGGTGCACAGTTAGGGGAGAACACTTCTTGAAATTGTTGCAAGGGATCATCTTATTTACTACCGTCGTCCTAAGCAAACAAGATGCATAAACATGATAAACATCACATGCAATCAAATAGTGACATGATATGGCCAATATCATTTTGCTCCTTTTGATCTTCATCTTCGGGGCTCCATGATCATCATCGTCACCGGCACGACACCATGATCTCCATCATCATGATCTCCATCATCGTGTCTTCATGAAGTTGTCACGCCAACGACTACTTCTACTTCTATGACTAACGCGTTTAGCAATAAAGTAAAGTAGTTTACATGGCGTTCTTCAATGACACACAGGTCATACAATAAATAAAGACAACTCCTATGGCTCCTGCCGGTTGTCATACTCATCGACATGCAAGTCGTGAATCCTATTACAAGAACATGATCAATCTCATACATCACATATCATTCATCACATTCTTCTTGGCCATATCACATCACATAGCATACCCTGCAAAAACAAGTTAGACGTCCTCTAATTGTTGTTGCATGTTTTACGTGGCTGCTATGGGTTTCTAGCAAGAACATTTCTTACCTACGCAAGACCACAACGTGATATGCCAATTGCTATTTACCCTTCATAAGGACCCTTTTCATCGAATCCATTCCGACTAAAGTGGGAGAGACTGGCACCCGCTAGCCACCTTATGCACCAAGTGCATGTCAATCGGTGGAACCTGTCTCACGTAAGAGTACGTGTAAGGTCGGTCCGGGCCTCTTCATCCCACAATACCGTCGAAACAAGATTGGAGTAGTAACGGTAAGCATATTGAACAACATCAACGCCCACAACTACTTTCTGTTCTACTCGTGCAAAGAATCTACGCAATAGACCTAGCTCATGATGCCACTGTTGGGGAACGTAGCAGAAATTCAAAATTTTCCTACGTGTCACCAAGATCTATCTATGGAGAGACCAGCAACGAGTAGAAAGAGAGTGCATCTACATACCCTTGTAGATCGCTAAGCGGAAGCGTTCAAGTGAACGGGGTTGATGGAGTCGTACTCGTCGTGATTCAAATCACCGATGATCCTAGTGCCGAACGGACGGCACCTCCGCGTTCAACACACGTACAGCCCGGTGACGTCTCCCACGCCTTGATCCAGCATGGAGAGAGGGAGAGGTTGAGGAAGACTCCATCCAACAGCAGCATAACGGCGTGGTGGTGGTGGAGGAGCGTGGCAATCCAGCAGGGCTTCGCCAAGCACCATGGGAGAGGAGGAGTAGGAAGAGAGGTAGGGCTGTGCCAGAACTTCGTGTATAGCTCCCATGCGCCTCCCCACTATATATAGGGGTGGAGGGGCTGGTTTCTTGCCCTCCAAGTCCATTGGGGCGTTGGCCAAGGTGGGAGGAAAGAAATCTCATTATTTCCTTCCCCACCGATTGTTATCCCCCCTTTTTAGGGATCTTGATCTTATCCCTTCGGGATATGATCTTATTTCTTCTAAGGGGGGATCTTGGTGCGCCTTGACCAGGGCTGTGGGGCCTTGCCCCCACTACCCACGTCCATGTGGGTCCCCCCATGCAGGTGGGCCCCACTCCGGAACCTTCTAGAACCTTCTCGGTACAATACCGAAAAATCCCGAACATTTTCCGGTGGCCAAAATAGGACTTCCCATATATAAATCTTTACCTCCGGACCATTCCGTAACTTCTCGTGACGTCCGGGATCTCATCCGGGACTCCGAACAACATTCGGTAACCACATACAAACTTCCTTTATAACCCTAGCATCATCGAACCTTAAGTGTGTAGACCCTACGGGTTCGGGAGACATGTAGACATGACCGAGACGTTCTCCGGTCAATAACCAACAGCGGGATCTGGATACCCATGATGGCTCCCACATGTTCCACGATGATCTCATCGGATGAACCACGATGTCAAGGACTTAATCAATCCCGTATTCAATTCCCTTTGTCTATCGGTATGTTATTTGCCCGAGATTCGATCGTCGGTATCCAATACCTTGTTCAATCTCGTTACCGGCAAGTCACTTTACTCGTTCCGTAACACATCATCCCGTGATCAACTCCTTGGTCACATTGCGCATATGATGATGTCCTACCGAGTGGGCCCAGAGATACCTCTCCGTTTACACGGAGTGACAAATCCCAGTCTCGATCCGCATAAAACAATAGATACTTTCGGAGATACCTGTAGTGCACCTTTATAGTCACCCAGTTACGTTGTGACATTTGATACACCCAAAGCACTCCTACGGTATCCAGGAGTTACACGCTCTCATGGTCGAAGGAAGAGATACTTGACATTGGCAAAGCTCTAGCAAATGAACTACACGATCTTTTGTGCTAGTCTTAGGATTGGGTCTTGTCCATCACATCATTCTCCTAATAATGTGATCCCGTTATCAATGACATCCAATGTCCATAGCCAGGAAACCATGACTATCTGTTGATCACAACGAGCTAGTCAACTAGAGGCTCACTAGGGACATATTGTGGTCTATGTATTCACACGTGTATTACGATTTCCGAATAATACAGTTATAGCATGAATAAAAGACAATTATCATGAACAAGGAAATATAATAATAATACTTTTATTATTGCCTCTAGGGCATATTTCCAACATGTATATAGTCGTATCTATTGAGCAAGTAGATTAATTAGTTGTGCTTTAGTACTTCCTAATTAGTTTTGTTATATCAGAAGTGTTGATATTTTATCTATTTTTCAATGTAATAGTATGTCATGGAGGAGATGAATGTTAAGACTGTCACAACATGTGATGATCCCATGAAGTATTCTGTTTCGCGGGCAGAACCCAATTTTAGGTATGTGTTCCTAAATGCGCAAGAATCGTTGCAAATTTTTACCCATGGCTTAACCCTTCGTAATTTTTCAGCGTACTGGGCAAAAGACTGGGAAAAGACATGGGCAAACACTAGTGCAGAACCGGGCAATAGCACCGGTTCATAAGGCCCTTTAGTGCCGGTTCCATAACCGGCACTAAAGTGTGGGCACTAAAGGCCCCCCCCTTTAGTATCGGTTCAGCACGAACCGGTGCTAAAGGGAAACCACGTGGCACGAGCCAGCTCCAAGGGCCTGGAGCCCTTTAGTACCGGTTGGTAAGACCAACCGGTACTATAAGGTTTGGGTTTTTTCAGTTTTATGATTTCTTTTTCATTTAATTTTGTGTTTCCATTTTAATTCTTTTTTGTTTGCTGGTATTTTATGATACTACACATTGTACACGTTAGGATTTTCTACAATAGCTTGCCACAGAACTAGTTAAGGTTTTTGACGGTGTAAAAGTTCTCAAAAATTCTGTAAAAAAATTTGTACACAGTTTTACCTATATATATATACATATAAATAGAATTTCTAGTAGAACCAATCATGCATATATATATCATCAATGTCTCACAAATCATCATATTAATTAATTCACACATACACACATGTATAGCTATATACAATTTCTCCTACATATGTATGTTGCCTTCGGAGCCAGTGGCATTAGCCTAATTGGTGCCTTCGGAGCACGATAACAATTGGAAGTGGTTTTCATGGGGGCGGTAGCGGGTAATAGTATTCTCCCTTCGGATTTATGACCTGGTCGAGCAAAAATCCTGCTATTTCCTCTTGAAGTGCTTCTACGCACTCCGTTTCTAGGAGCTTCGCCCGCACCTCTCTGAACTGTTAAGAAGGAGATCAATATGCATGTGTATTAGTTGTGTGACTAGATATCGATAATGGTGTAAAAATTGTGAATAGTGTTTTGACAAGCGTACCCATTCCTGTCTTTGAGATCTGCTCCTTTCGGACGCCATCATGCGTATGTTCTCGCAAACACAGAATGCACACAGATCAGTCCCCTGCGCCTGCTTCAGGGCCTTTACGAGAATGGAATTTGATCAGATAATAATTAATCAAGCATGATAATTAAAGAGATGGCAGCTAGCTAGCTAGCTAGTACTACTTAATTACTTACCTTGGGTCTTCCCCATTTAAGCTTTTCTTTCCATTCGCCTTCCGTGACGCTGATGAACCTTGCCCAAGCCCTGCCCGCCGACAAAGAAAATGAATAAAGGGGTTATTAAATAGGTCATATCATGAAATGACGAACTAAATAGGCCGAGATATATAGTTAATAATGATTGAAATTACCTGTTGACTATCCCAAACAAGATGTTATAGTCAGTTTTTTCTTTGAGTAGTGAGTCCAGTATTTCAACTGTTCCGGCGTCAACTTTAATGATACACAAGACCCAGTGAAATCTGCATGCACACACGTTTGCATGTCTTAATTAAGCGGGCATATGTAAGCAAAAACATGTAGCTAGCTAGTAGGCAAAAATAGAGAATTTGTAGTACAAGACAGTGTGACTCACTGGAAGTTGTAAGGAAGTAGTATATCTTCATTGTATTTGAGGCGCTTCAAGAACTCTAGCATGTTGTCCTCTACGGCCTTTTGATGACGTGCATCTATTTTCCATGTGTATTCATTAACGGTGTTTGGGTCAATGAACCCAATGCCATAGCGTCCACCTTTTCTCATTTCATACATCTTCATCCTGCATATAATACCACAGAAAAGAATATAGTGAGGATAATTACAGGTAATGATTGATCAAAAGGATCACTACAGCTAGCTTGAGACTTAAATTACAGAAAGAAATCACTTACAGACAATAGCAACTGACGATAGATTTGTCGAGTGCGTCTTGATTGTATAACTGAAACAATTCAGAATACTCCTCCTTGACATTCACCATGAGGGACAATCGATCGGAAATCTTGGTAATGTTCATGTACCATTGATGCAATTCATACATTCTCGTTGGGAGGTTCTTGACCTTGTCTGGCTCGACCAAAGGTTGGCCCCGGACATATTTCCGTTTTATTTCATCCTCTCTAAGCACAGGCATGGGCTCGATCTCGAGGAGTTGTCCAACAGTGATTTTGAGAACTTCAGCCTGCATTATATGGTCCTCCGTTATTACCACATTGCCCACCTCAGGAACGTAAACTGTTTGCCCACAATAATATTGGGCGCGCGTACTGTCACGTGTTGTTGGCACAACAAGCAAGGGGATCGATTGCGCCGCCTGTTCTCCCAGCTGGGGAATGGTTTTCCCACATTTTTTGACAGCTGCTTCTTGTTTGCTCGATCCTGAGCTCGCCTCCTTACGTAGACGTGCTCGATTTAACTTCCTGATGTGGCGCTCATAGTCTGTGTCAACAGGCTTGGGAGCTGGTGGTTGAGCCATACGAATGAAGTGGTCAATCGTTTCCTCAGGCACTTTCTCCCATGGCGGCGTTGGCGGTTTCGGTGCAAAATGGGCTTCCACCTCGGACTTCGATATGGCTGCGATTTCCTCCTCGGACCTGTCATAAGCCCTCTGTGGAAGAGGCGTGAGGCTTGGACCATATTTATATCGCTTGCCTCCGCTTGTACTTCCTATACTACCTCGACTCGTACCGCTACGCACCATAGGTGCGGGGTGTCTCTTCTGCGATTGCTGAGGCGGCGGAGACGGCTGACGGGGCTGAGTTGGACGAGGAGGCGTGGCCGCCTGAAGCTGTGCCGGACTTGGAGGAGGAGTGGCCTAAGGTTGTGCCGGGCTTGGAGGAGGAGTGGATGTCTGACGCTGTGGCGGACTTGGAGGAGGAGGAGTGGCCTGACACTTTGCCGGACTCGGAGGAGGAGTGGCCTGACACTTTGCCAGACTTGGTGGACTTGCAGGAGCGGGAGACTGCTGACTCGGTGGCGGACTTCGACGAGGAGTCGGCTGACGCGGTGTCGGTGGCCTTCGAAAGATGATGCAATCCTTTTTTCATAGGATGATACGATGGTTGGCGTCTCCGAGAAAGCGCTCGTCGTCACCTCCAGGAATGTCAAGCTCTAGCTCCGAATATGGGTCCACCACCTCATCAACCAAGACACGAGCATAGCCCGCTGGAATCGGGTTGCAATGGAAGGTTGCCTCGGGGGGATTTGTAAAAGCAACAGCGTTCGCCACCTTCATGAATATGTTCTTCATTTTGACGTGTAGCTCGCAGCTAGTGTTCTCCGTGATGTCATCCACGGGGTATCTACCCAGCATTGCGTCGTCCGGGGCGGAACCCACGCTGCTTCTCGGCATGGATGGGGCGGTGCTATCCAATGTTGGATCATCCGCTAGCTGCTGCAGCTGCTGAGACCCCCTTTGATGGGTAAGTGAGTCGATCTGCTCCTGCTGCCGCTGGAATTTGACTACCAATTCCGCTTGACTTGCTTCTAGGCCTTGAAGGCGTTCATAGTCCCGCTTCCTCTGCTCCTCCTCCATCTTCCTCTTCTTCTCCTCCGCAATCTTCTTTCTCGCACGGGTTCTGTAGTCATTGTTCCAGTCTGAAAACCCCTCATACCACGGAATAGCGCCCTTGCCTCGTGTTCTTCCCGGGTGTTCAGGATTTCCTGGGGCACGCGTAAGCTCGTCGTTCTCTCTGTTGGGCTGGAACACCCCCGATCGTGCCTCTTCTATTGCAACAAGTATCGCATCGTCGGCTCCCTTTAGACTTGCCTTCGTCGAAACATTGCCTGTCTTCGGGTCCAACTCCCCCCCATGCGCATAGAACCAAGTCCTGCACCTGGGGGGCCAGCTCTTAGTAACCGGAGTGACACCTGCATCCTCCATCTCTTTCTCAGACTTATCCCACTTAGGCATTGCCACCGCATAGCCACCTGGCCCCAGCTTATGGAACTTATCCTTTTTTCGGCATTCTTCTTGTTTATTCTCGACCGTTCCTTAGCTAATTCCGAATCCTTGAATTTCACGAAATCATCCCAATGAGCACGTTGGCTCTCTAGTGTTCCCTCGAATACTGGAGTCTTCCTTCCTCCCTTGACGTACTTGTCCCATTCATGATTCTTGTGGTTCTTGAATGCAACCGCCATCTTCCTAAGAGCAGCGTCCTTGACTTTCTGCACATCTGCTTCTGTGAAATGATCTGGTAGGGTGAAATGTTCCATGAGAGTATCCCAAAGCAGATCTTTTTGATTCTTGTCGACAAAAGTAACATCTGGACGTGGAGTAGCGTCCTCTTTGCCTTTTTGTCTTTTGTCTTTTGCTGGCTCTCTTCATTCTTGAAGGGAGATCGGGAGTTGGTCCTTCACAAGAACTCCGCACTGACGAACGAACTTTCCGCAATCTTCTTAGGCGCTAATGGTTCGCCATTAGGTCTGACTGCCTCGATATTGTACTTACGCCCTCCTTCAACTTTTTGTTCGGGCCTCGTTTCGTCCTTTTGCCTGAAGATTTGCTCGATCCGGATGGCTGAAAGAACAAAGATCGATTCGTTAATATATCTTCAAGTCATTTAAAACATGTGATGATCACCATATACCTGCTTATATAAATATATATACCTCGCCGGTCTTTGTTGTTTCAGGATCAACATGTTCTTCGTCATCGTCATAATCGTAGTTCATGACTTCATCAATTCGATCGTCGCGATCGAATATCATATCACCCTCTCCGGTGTTGTTTAGAAATTCGGAGCCGTCATAATCTTCTTCATTCTGATCATCATCTGGCCCGCGTATCATATCGAACATGGTCTGTTCTCCCTCTCTGTCGGTATTGTCTGCCATAGCTTTTATTTAACTAATTCAAAAGAAATATAAAACAATTTAGTATTCAAATTACATCGTCTCGAATAATAGATATAATCTCGAATATTTCGTCTAGAATAATAGATATAATCTCGAATACATCGTCTCGAATAATATATAATATTGAATAGTACATCACTGGCTAGCTAATTAAAGATCGAATACTACAGAAGAATCTAGGACACTCGCGGTTCCTGCGGCACGGGTGGTGGACACCCAAAGAGAAGGAACCCTCACAGGATCATAGCTGAAGTGAGATCCCCGAAGATACTGCCAGGTATTGGAGAACCTGCCGCCCTCTAACGCAACCATGTATCGATGGACGTGCTCGTCCTCCTCCCTGACACGGCGACGTACCACCTCCGACGGGGCCGGGTCCCTCCGCACCGAAACTGGCCCACGCGAACGCCACCAAACGAGATCAGGGTCGACGACGGGACCCGGGGCCGGGTTCCTCATCAAGCGGCGCACCCCTCCAGGCAGCACCTCCCAGTGTCAGCCCGGCGGAGCCCAGTTCCGAACATGGGTCGGCTGGACATCATCGCGGACGGGTCGACGGCGAGGATGCGGGCCGGGCATCGTCGAGAACAAATACTAGCTATATGCCCGCAAAAAGTAATATTTTTTTAATGATTGGATTTTGATAACTAAAATTTCTAACATTTCTACTATTTCAAAAATCTATATACTATTTCATACTAATTAAGCATCTAACACTAAAAACAGAAAACACAACTTCTATACATCCATTAAAAAACTGAAAAACAACATTATATAAAAAATTTCCATACTAATTAAACACTAATTATATACTAATAATAATAATCTAAATTATATACTAATTAAACATAAAAAATTTCCATACTAATTAAACACTAATTTTCATATAAAAAATTTTGATAACTAAAACAATAATAATCTAAATAATCTAAACTAATTAAACATACAAAATACGTATATACTAATATATACATGCATTAATTCATACATATGTGTGTGTGTGTGTGTGTTCCATATAAATTTTTTTGATAACTAAAACAACAATAATCTAAATAATCTAAATTATATACTAATTCATGCTTGTGTGTGTGTGTGTGTGTGTGTGTTTTGATAACTAAAACAATAATAATCTAAATAATCTAAATTATATACTAATTCATGCGCTTGTGTGTGTGTGTGTGCTCGGGGCCGGGAGGGGCGGCGCCCATGGTGGCTGCCGGGGGCGAGGGAGAGAGGTTAGAGGGGGAGAGCTCACAGCG